>NW_020172664.1:1676099-1762813 GCF_003031525.2 Neophocaena asiaeorientalis asiaeorientalis
AAAAAAAAAAAAAAAAAGAAAGAAAAAACTGTCAACAAAGTGAGTATAGAAGAAATATAACCTCAACATAATAAAGGCCATATATGACAGACTCACAACTAACATAATACTCAATGGTGAAAAGCTGAACGCTATTCCTCTAAGATCAGGAACAGGACAAGAATGCCCACCCTCACCACTTTTATTCAACATAGTAATGGATTACTATTTTCAGATGACATGCTACTGTATATAGAAAACCTTAAAGACTCCTCCAAAATAACTTAGAACTAATAAATGAATTCAGTGAAATTGTGGGATTCAAAATCAGTATACAGAAATCTGTTGTGTTTCTATATAGTAATAACAGACTTTCAGAAGGAGAAATGAAGGAAATAATCCCATTTACATTTGCATCAAAAAGAGTAAAATACCTAGGAATAAATTTAATCAAGGAGATGAAAGACCTGAACTCTGAAAACTATGAGACACTGATGAAAGAAATTGAAGATGACACAAATAAATGGAAAGATTATATTATGTTCATGGATAGGAGAATTAATATTGGTAAAATGTACACATTACCCAAAGCAATCTACAGATTCAGTGCAATCCCTGTGAAAATACTAATGACATTTTTCACAGAACGGAACAAATAATCCTAAAATTCATATGGAACTGCAAAAGGCCCTTAATAGCCAAAGTAGTCTTAAGAAAGAAAAACAAAGTTGGAGTTATCATGCTTCCTGATTTCAAACTATACTAGAAAGCTATAGTAATCAAAACTATATGGCACAAAAACAGATGCATAGATCAATGGGACAGAATAGAGAGCCTAGAAATAAACCCACTCACATGTGGGTCAATTAATTTACAACAGAGGAGCCAAGACCATACATTGGGGAAAAGACATTCTCATCAGCAAGTGATGCTGGGAAAACTGAATCACTTTCCTATACCATACACAAAAATAAAATGGATTAAAGACTTAAATGTAAGGCCTGAAACCATAAAACTCCTAGAAGAAAACATAGGCAGTATGCTTTTTGACATCGTTCTTAGCAATATTTTTTTGGATGTATCTCCTCAGGCAAAAATAAACAAATGGGACTACATCAAACTAAAAAGTTGGGAAACCATCAACAAAATGAAAAGACAATCTACTGAATGGTAGAAGATATTTGCAAATGATATATTTGATGAAGGGTTAATATCCAAAATATATAGAGAACTCACACAACTCAATATCAAAAACAATCTGATTTAAAAAATGGACATTTAAAAAATGAATATACATTTATCCATGGAAGACATACACATGGTCAGCAGACACATGAACAGATGCTCAACATCACTACATCAGGGAAATGCAAATCAAAACCACCCCACACCTGTCAGAATGGCTGTTACCAAAAAGACAACAATTAAGAACCATTGTTACTTTAAATTAAAAAAAAACAAACCAATGTGAACATGACTTTTTCTGTATTGAAAGCTTGAATTATTCATTTTATATTTGGATCTTTCTGAATCTTAGTGTAACTTTTGGAATATGAATTTATAATTGAATATTGAGATGTGAAGCCGTGAAATCAGAAATATTAACAAATCAATGTAAGCAAGAAGTGCCAATTGCCAATTATCACAAGACAGGTCCAAAGAAATGTGAAAAAAAAAATGACAACAAATTAAGTGTTGACAAGGACATGGAGAAAAGGGAACCCTTGTGCATTATTGGTGGACTTCATGCAATGCACCAATTGTATGAAGTTTCCTCAAAAAATTAAAAATAGGACTACCATACAATCCAGCAGTTCCACTTCTGGGTATTTATCCAGAAAGTATGAGAACACTAATTTGAAAAATACAGGCAGACCTTTGTTCATTGCAGCATTATTTATAGTAGCCAAGATATGGATGAATGGCGAATAGCAAGATTTCATTATTTCTCATGGCTGAGTAATATTCCAGTGTGTGTGTGTCTGTGTGTTTGTGTACCATACCTCACACACACACACACATATACACACACAGGAATATTACTCAGCCATGAAAATAATGAAATCTTGCCATTTGGAACAGCACGGATGGACCTAGAGGGGTATTATGCTAAGTGAAATAAGTCAGACAGAGAAAGACAAATATCGTTTGATTTCACTTATATGTGGAATCTAAAAAACGAAATAAGTGAACAAACAAAACAGAAACAGACTCATAGATACAGAGGAACAATTGTTGGTTGCTAGAGGGGAGGATGGAGGGGGGGGTTGGGCAAAATAGGTGAAGGTGATTAAGAGGTATAAATTTCCAGTTATAAAATAAATAAGTCAATGGGGATGTAGGGAATATAGTCAATAATATTTTAAGAACTTTGTATGGTGACAGATGGTTACTAGACTTATTGTGGTGATCAGTTTATGATGAATCACTGTGCTGTACACCTGAAACTAATATTGAATGTCAGTTGTACTTGATTGTACACATTTTTTAATCTGATGATATATTTATTATATGGTTTTGCTTGTTACTCTTTGTTCATTAAAAGAAAAAAGCACAATCCAACAATTAATAATTTATTTCTTTTCAGTTTCCAAAAAAAGACTTACAGCAAAATGAATAATCCAGCTATCAAGAGAGTAGGAACTCATATCATCAAATCTCCTGAAGACAAGCGAGAATACCGTGGACTAGAGCTGGCCAATGGGATCAAAGTACTTCTCATCAGTGATCCCACAACAGATAAATCATCAGCAGCACTTGATGTACACATAGGTACAGTTTAAAATTATGAATTAAGCTTTGTTCAGTTTCATTGACCTAATGTTGACAATTATTAGAACTCTCCATATTTGTGCAAATGGAGACCTGGTAGTTACCAGTTCGATGTACCTTACTTTGTACAGTAGTCCTGTACAGCTGTTGGTAATCTACAGTTGTCTAAGTTAAATCGCCTTACATTTACCAAAAGTATCTTGTTAGGTTCCCAGCTAAGGTGACCTAGCAGCAAGGAAATTCATTCCCATCCTTTAAAACAGTGACAGTTCTAATGCCTTTACTTTATAAACTTTTGATATACTAGGGAATACCATATTTCCTAAATTCTTGTGTGCACATTTCTTCCACATTTAATACTGCTTTAATCAAGTTATTTCTTATTTATATGTACATTTAGTTTCTTTTTTTCCTCTCTGCAAAGCTTTTATTTAATTCAATGGCATTTTAGAATTGGGAAAATAAGATAATAACCATCATAAGTTGAACAAATAATTATTGCCAAGCACAGCTCAGTGTGCTTTGCAAATTATCGTCTAATTTGTAGTTGCACAACTCTCTAAGTAAGGTATGTATACAAAAAGTGACTGAGGGCTTCACTGGTGGTGCAGTGGTTAAGAATCTGCCTGCCAATGCAGAGGACAGGGGTTTGAGACCTGGTCCGGGAAGATCACACATGATGCGGAGCAACAAAGCCCGTGCGCCACAACTACTGAGCCTGCACTTTAGAGCCCACGAGCCACAACTACTGAAGCCCGCGTGCCTAGAGCCTGTGCTCCGCAACAAGATAAGCCACCGCAGTGAGAAGCCTGCACACCACAACGAAGAGTAGCCCCCACTCACCGCAACTAGAGAAAGCCCGCGCCCAGCAACAAAGACCCAGTGCAGCCAAAAATAAATAAATAAACAAATTAAAAAAAAAAAAGTGACTGAAGCAAAATATTTTGCTCAAAGTTTTACAGCTAGTAGAGCTGCTAACCCCCAAACTTATGCTCTTAGCACCATGCTATATTGTCTCCTGCAATAAAATATAAGAGCTAGAAAGTTTCTAGCTCTTTAAAACAGTGAATTCAACTCTTCCTCTTAGTGTGATGTGTGAGGAAGCTAATGTCCAGAGGAGTTAAGTATCTGCCCAAGGCCACCAACTAACTGATGTCAAAAGCTGGGGCTTGAATCTAAACTGCACCATTTAGAGTAGCCTATGCTTAACTTTCTCTGACTGTGGTTGGAGTTATCATGCTAACAGAAGTTCCAAATCATCTGTGATTCATCTGTACTCCATAGCGTTCAACATATAAAAAAATGATTTATTATATATATATATTTTCTCTTCTCTTTCAGGTTCCTTGTCAGATCCTGCAAATATTGCTGGCTTAAGTCATTTTTGTGAACATATGCTATTTTTAGGAACAAAGAAATACCCTAAGGAAAATGAATACAGCCAGTTTCTCAGTGAGCATGCAGGAAGTTCAAATGCCTTTACTAGTGGAGAGCATACCAATTACTATTTTGATGTTTCTCATGAACACCTAGAAGGTGCCCTAGACAGGTAATGCTGAAAATACCCTATGAATTATCCACCTGTGTTCACTTATCATGTTAATAATAATAATTAATATTTTTACAAAGATGTCTTCACAGCTTTATAGCTTAACAAAAGATATTTTAACCAGTATTTTCCCCCTCTGGATTTTATAAAAAAGAAAATAATGAATGATGTCATATATTTACTTTGTGGTAGAGGAAAAATAATGGCATGACTTTAAACCAGAGTTTAAGCCTACAAAATATTTTATTGACTTATAAAATTCTCACCAGGCCTTCCCATTCTAACTGGTATTACATATGAAGCATGTGATGAAGAATAAACTGTAGTGACGTCATGGATCTCCTTTCAACCATCTCCTGTTCCAGAATGCTAGAACTTAAATATTCTGTTCTACTTTAGTTCCTCAATCCTCAAGGATACTTAGTGGATACAGAATGTTTTGACCTGCTGTTTCAGCCCTGGGGACATTTTGTGAAAGTATTTTCTGGAGCAAGCTCCATTAGGCTATTTTAATTTCTTGGTCAATTTTCTATACAGCTAACAGTATATAATTTTTTATCATATCAGTGATTTGATTCATTGTTCAAAGTGTAATTTATCCTGTGGTGAATTTTTAGTTTTCTGTGTTACCAAGAAGATGTAATTCTGCAGCCTTTTGATGGGTCTAGGTCTATAATGAAGTTTGACTTCACAGTTTTAGTAATTCTCAGCTTTAATTGCTTACTTATATTAATAGTAATTTTTTTTCAAACCTAATAGTTTGAATTTATTCTGTAGCACAAAGAACATTAACAGAATAAGGGCATGGGTTCAGGATACAGGACTGGGTCAGAATAGCCTGTTTCTTATTTATTCTAGCTTATGTTTCAGTCTTCAGGCAGCAGCTTTGAGGTGTAATCATCTTTTGTATGTATTCCCAGAAGACTTCCATTAATGAGTTCCCTGGGATCATACACTGAATTTAATTTCCTGCTTTACAAATGCTTCAGCAGATGTTCATATAATAGATCTCTGTTTGATGGAGGATGTCTGTTACTTGGATCAGAGTTTAAAAACCACTTATATAGAGTATCTTTCAAAGATATTGATTATACTGTGTCAGAATCATGACCCTTTATGTGGACTTGTCCAACTATGGTATGTAGCTATTAGGCACTTTCCCCAGCCTGAATTGAGGTAGGTAAAAGTGGTTATATGTCTAGAATTATCTGTTTCCATATATCTTTGATTATAGGCTCCGGATAGATGGAGTTTCCCTTTGGATTGGTATGCATAAAGTACTTAGCACGGGATTGTATTCACTATGTGCTTAAAATAATATCAATAATGGTAACAGTCTTTTTGACGGCTGGACGATGAGCTGCAGTTGATGAGATGTTTATAAACCCAGGAGTCTCTTAGGCCCACTGAGTAGTAGTCGCATTCAGACAGAGCCTCTTCTCTTGGCTTCATCTGAATTCTGGACGTTGTTTTTTTATAAGATGGGGTCTAAAGTTTCTTAAGAAGACTTATTAGTATATGAAATCATGATTTAAATTGCAACCTGATATAGGAGAGTTAATTTATTAGCTAAAGGAATCTTAGTTCAGCTTTGGTACTGCTATTAAAGAATAGCCTCAAGAAAAGCATATTGGTTACTTCTGTTAAAGTTCCATGCCATGTTATTTGTTGAACCACTGCTTATTAAATTTTTAAAATTCTCTTAGTATTTCATAAAAGCCCATAATTATGTCTTAGTCAAACTACTGTGTCATAGGTTTTTCACTCCATTATTTTTTCCACTAATTAAAGTTTGTTTCCTTTTCTTTATAAGAAGGAAAAATATTCAGATAGAACCTTTTAAAAATAGGTCACTTAGTGTGTCCTAAAATGCCTTAGTCTTAGTGAAATTGCACTTAAAACTGTAAATTTAAGATTTATTGCCTGAGAACCATCACCTGCCTTTTCCTTTCTTAGAGAATTGGGCATATACAACAGGGATTTTCATAGACATGCCGAATTGTAAATCTTAAATACATTGCTTCTGTCTCATAAGTCTGCCCTGACTTTTTGTTGTTGTTGTATTGTGGTTTATAAGAAATATATATTTGGCCTTTGTCCCTGGTCCTGGCCGATAGCTCCTAAAACCCTTGGAATTTCCTAAGTGATGAGAGCCAAAGGTTACTTTTTGTTATTTTAATGAAGTGACTTTGGGGAAGTCCCTTGATAATCTGAGGTTGGGGGCTGGTTGCCAGGGAAGCCAGCCCTGTGATTAAGGGTTGGAACTTTCAGTCCAGGGGCTGGAGATTGACTTCAGTCACCAGTGATCAGTGATTTAGCCAATCCTGACGAGGTTTGGAGAACTTACAGGTTGGTAAACACATGGAGATTTGGGGAGGGTGGCCTGCCTAGAGGGCATGGAAGCTCCATACCCTTCCCACATACCTTGCCTTATGCATCTCTTTCATCTGGCTGTTCCTGAATCATATCCTTTTATAATAAATCTAGTGATTTAGTAAGTAAAACATTTCTCTGGGTCCTGTAAGCTGATCTAGGAAATTAATCGAACCCGAGGAGGAGGTCGTGGGAACCTCTGATCTACAGCCAGTTGGTCAGAAGCCCAGGTGACAACCTGGACTTGCAATTGGTGTTTGAAGTTGGGGGCAGCCTTGTAGGACCTGTGAGATCTGATGATAGCAGTATTGAGTTGAATTTTAGGCCACCCAGCTGGTGTCGGAGAATTGCTTGGTGGTGTGGTAACAACACATGGGAGTTGTCAGAATCAGAGGTGTTAATCTTTTTATATTTTCACTAATTATTTAACATATCTGGTGTAGAGTTCTCTGAATTTACATATGTATGATATTATATTTTTTGTTACTTAGAACTTTATATTCCTTTTTTCTAAGTAGGAATGGTAGTTTTTTCTTATTCTGTAGGATTCATATTTCCTATCTAAGTTTCAAACATATTTTTTTAAACATATTTTTTTTTTTTTTTTAAGGCTTTATTGAATTTGTTACAATATTGCTTCCGCTTTATGTTCTGGTTTTTTGGCTGCGAGGCATGTGGGATCTTAGCTCCCCGACCAGGGATCAAACCTGCAACCCCTGCACTGGAAGGCGAAGTCCCAACCGCTGGGCCGCCAGGGAGGTCCCTAAACATATTTTTAAAAGGCCACTTAAAGTAACAGCTTTCAAATTGTTAATTATGTTTCTTACCCTTAGGTTTGCACAGTTTTTCCTGTGCCCTTTGTTTGATGAGAGTTGCAAAGACAGAGAGGTAAATGCAGTTGATTCCGAACATGAGAAGAATGTGATGAACGATGCTTGGAGACTCTTTCAGTTGGAAAAAGCTACAGGGAATCCCAAACACCCCTTCAGCAAATTTGGAACAGGTTTGTCAGCTGCGGCTCTAATGCATCCATTCTCCTTGACCTCATTTAAACCATGGCCCCTTTGCCCAGTATTGTATTTTACAGTTCAGGATAGAAGATTGCAGAACTCCTTGTTCCCACCTACCCTGTTGTTCATAAACTCAGAGTCTGGAGCTGATAAATGGTTGTTATATCATTGTTACTACTTGGTATTTCTTAAACCATGCCCCTACACATATGTTATCTGGCAGGTCCCTATGTAGGCACCTATATGTGATTCGTGACCTAAGAAGAGGTTAAAACTTAGGTATGTGAGCTTCATGGAGAAGGTGATAGTTTATTGAGAAGAAGAGTGACCAAATATGAAGCAAGTTTGTTGGATAACAGGGTGATAGAATTGAATTTAGATTTTAGAAATAGTAAGAATGAAGTGGTAATAATTCCTTTAACAGATGAGTAACATTTTGGCTAGTAGTTCAAAAAGAAGGATGTCAACAGGAGTTGGGCCCTTGGCATTGGATAGTTTTTTAAATTGAGGTGTAGTTGATGTACAATGTAATTTTTAGGTGTACACCAGAGCGATTCTGGCATTGGACTTTGTACGTAATACGTGGAATGATATTCTCAAAATTGTAGTAACAGTGACATAAGCAGTTATATAGCCCTCTAGAGGTTACTCTGGCCATCCCATACAAATAGGGGTCTGACTGTTTAAGGAACAGAGCAGTTAGAGCTGTGAATAGATATTTTTAAAAAATATTTATTTGGCTGCGTCGGGTCTTAGTTGTAGCACATGGGATCTTTTAGTTGTGGCATGTGGGATCTTTGGTTGTGGCATGCAGGATCTTTTAGTTGCAGCATGCAAACTCTTAGTTGCGGCATGTGGGATCTAGTTCACTGACCAGGGATTGAACCCGGGCCCCCTGCATTGGGAGCTTGGAGTCTTAGCCACTGGACCACCAGGGAAGTCCCTGTGAGTAGATATTAACCAGCATTTCAAAGGGAGGAGATAATAGATCTCTTTATTCTGAGTAAATAGAATGCTCACTTCAAGGCTTGTTGAACCCCCCTGCTCCCATCACCTCCACCTCTACTATCTACAGGTAGATAGATGCATAGCGTCTGCTCCGGGCATGACCATAGAAGACACACAAGGTCCCTGCTCTCAAAGTGCTACAACATCCTGGTAGGAGATTAGAGGTGGGAAGTAGCAGGGAGTAGAATAAAATAAATATAGAGATTCTTGATTTTACAATTGTACCCTTTTTCTTTATTCAGTTTTTCATTAAAAAGTACATTTAATTTAAATATTTAAATGATACAAAAGTATTTTTTTTAAAAACAAAAAGTTGCCCTTTTCTTCATCTACTCTGGCCATTACCACTTCACCAGATGTAATCATTGTTAAAGGTTGCTGTGGGGGCTTCCCTGGTGGCGCAGTGGTTGAGAGTCCACCTGCCAATGCAGGGGACGCAGGTTCGTGTCCCGGTCCGGGAAGCTCCCACATGCCGTGGATCGGCTAGGCCCGTGAGTGATTTTAAAATACTGCTTTGGGGATTATGAAATAGCATAAAAATAATAGATTGTTTAGTGTACTTAAAATTTATGCTTATTACATAAGTTAATTTGGGGAACTTTTAAAAAAAGACTATAAAGACAGCTTTCTTTCAGTTTGGATACCATTCTAATGTATCTAGCAGCAGCCAGGGAATTAGCATAGCTTTATAGAAATAAGAGTTTTTAAAAATCGTAATTAGAAGCAGTGATACTGTATTCTTTAGACTTATAATATTTGGCACCCTGTGACAGCATCACTGCTAAGGTGGATATTGTGGTCTCTAAAATGTCTATGTAATGATTAATTATCTGAAAAGTGGCTATCGTAGAGGACATCAGCATACATGGTATATCAAGAGGGACTGAGTTTTAAAAACCAAATTTCAAATTACTACATCCAAATGAGTGTTGTCCTGTAAATGGTCCCTTTGGCAGGTTAGACACCTCCACCAACAGTGCTGCTATTGTGCAGAACGTGTTAGAGCTCCTCTTTGGGAGTTGCCTTCTTTTAAATAGTCTCACTGGTGATAAATCACAATCAGCATGCTCAGGAAGCAGCCACAGATCTTCCAGAAATAAATCCAGTGAATAAGGTGAGCAGTATTACCTCAGGTCACAAACAAGAAACAATCTTAAAATGTCCTAGAAGAAGGTTTCGGGAGTGATGGGCAAAGAAAAACATTGAATGAGGTCAGTTACGTAGAGGTGGAGTTTAAGAGCATATTTCTTTTTTAACCACTGACAAGGCTAGGCAGTTAGCGAAATATGAGGTAATATAAACAGCTAAGAGGTGAGTTAGCCAGACTCAGTACAAAAGTACAGAAAATGTGATATGAGTAATGCAAATACCAAGTTACCTACTGAGTTTAGAAATATAAACTAACATTGAACTTTTTGGAGTAGAGGTTCTGTCGATTGTTAAGGTCACAGACAAGTTTGAAAGTATGATGAAAGCTGTATACCCTTACCTTAGAAATTACACACGTATAAAATTTTGCAAAAGTTATTCTCGCAGAAGAATCCTTGTTAGAAATTCATACTTAATTTACTTCTATTATTTTTTAGTAACTTCAGATGTTTCTGTGAATGTGGGCCATTTTGTCCATCAAGGGATTATGATTTATTATTTTAACATTAATATTTAAAATATTATTTTAATAATATTATTATTATTTACTATCAGGAAAAGCCAGGTATTTTTAAATGAACAAAAACCAAGCATTGTGTTCTGTATTTTTAAGAAAACCTTACAATAAAATGTTAGTCCTTAACAGTAGTTTTTCTTTATATAACCCACAGTAAGAAGCATATTTTACTCAGAGCACATGTATGCGTGTTTGTGTAAGCAACTGAAACAAAAGTTTTACCAAACAATATCTTTCTTATATTTTCAGATGTAGTCTGGTACCCTCTGTTATATTCTGTTTCTTTTAAAAAAAAATTCTGGTCTGCCAATACATTAAATTTATGTCAGCACAATCGAGTGGGTCCCAACCTACAGTTTAAGTAATTCAGAGTGATAGGCAGTCATTTCATAGGCAGTGATAGACCCAGGAAAAGCATTTGATAAAACTCCTTCATGAACAAAACAACAAAAAACTCTCGAGTTGATAACAACCTATGCCAGACATCATGATTAATTCTGACGTTTCAAAGGGATTACTGTTGAAAGGCGAAAACAAAACAAGAATACCCTCTAAGCAATTTTTTGTTCAGTTGTGCCGTAGGTACTAGTCATTGCAGGAAGTTAAGGGAAAAAAACGTGATAAGTAAGAGGTTGAAAGGAAGCAAAAGGAAACTTCCCTTATTTCCATATGATTGCATAAAAAATTCAAGAACTCTTCAGATCAGTCATTAAAAATAAGATTATTCACCAGTGTTGCCAAAAGAAGAGAAACACTAACATTGCATTCTTGTATCAATAGTAATCAATTAGAAAAATGCTACAGGAAAAATTATTTCATTTACAATATAAAAATATCTATAAGGTATTTAGAAACAACTCTAACAGAAGAGCAAGAAATATATAATGGATATAAAAGAATGCCTGAGTAGGGCTTCCCTGGTGGTGCAGTGGTTAAGAATCCACCTGCCAATGCAGGGGACACAGGTTCGAGCCCTCGTCCAGGAGCATCCCACATGCCATGGAGCAACTAGGCCCATGTGCCACAACTACTGAGCCTGCATTCTAGAGCCCGCGAGCCACAGCTACTGAGCCCACGTGCCACAGCAACTGAAGCCTGCGCGCCTAGAGCCCGTGTTCCACAAAAAGAGAAGCCACTGCAATGAGAAGCCCATGCACCACAACAAAGAGTAGCCCCCGCTCGCCACAACTAGAGAAAAGCCCACACACAGCAACAAAGACCCAATGCAGCCAAAAATAAATAAATAAAATAAATTTAAAAAAAAAAAGCTTGAGTAAACAGGAAGATAAACCATGTCCGTGAATGGGTAAACTCAACATTACACAGTTATTTCACCCCTAATTTGTCTAAATTCAGTGTAGTGCCATTTGAAAGCCCTAGAAGTTTTTATTTTATAATCTGATTATAAAATTAATAAGAAAGAGTAAAGGGCCAAGAAGAGCTAAGATAATTCTGAAGAACAACAAAGAAGGCACTACTTCTACCAGATATCAAAATTTTAGTTGTTACAGTAGTGGAACTGGTGCAAGGATACCTGAAGATAACAGTAGAATAGATTATAGACCCTAGAAGCATATCCACAAGTGTGTGGAAACTTGACATAAGACAGAGGTACATTACAAATGAGTAGGTAAAGGATGGACCTTTCAATAACTGGTGTAGTGGCAATTATCTATGTAGAAATAAATAAAATTAGATCTCATCTCACACCATGCACAAAAATAAATTCCAGGTTGACTGGACCTAATTATAGAAAGAAAACTTTATACAACTTTTAGAAGAAAATATACGAGAATTTAAAAAAATCTTAAGATAGGAAAAGCGTTCTCAAGCACACATAGCACAAACCATATTTTTAGAGGTAAAGATAAGCCATAGATTTAAAGATAAATTTGACTTCATTAAAACTTAACATTTCTGTTCAATAGAAACACAAAAACAAAAGACAAGCACATACCCAGTGAAGATATTTGCAAAGCATATAGCAGATAAGAACTTCTATAAGTAAAAAAGTAAAAGATAAAACAGCTCACTAGAGAAATAGGCAAAGGCTGTTTTGAGTCATTTACTTTGTTTGAAAGTCATTTTTGTAGATATTATGTGCTAAATCTGTCTCCACACACACGTCTTCATTGACTCCATGTGTGATCCTCCTAGCCTCAGACTTCAACCAGGAATCCCACCTCCCACTAGCATATTCCTACGTGATGTAAAGTTTTGTCCTCTGAAGGTGGGCTGTTCTGAGGTTGCATCTTTGCTGTACCACTGAATGGCTGAGAGAGACTCTGGGCCAGTTTCTTAGCTTCTGTAAGCCTCAGTTTCCTCCCATGTCAGGTTGGTGTGAGGATTAAAAGAGGTTGTGCGTGTGAAGTGGTTAGCCAAAAGTCTGGCCATAAAGGTGCCCAGTAAATGATAGTAGCCTCCGTAATAACAATATAATAGAGGATCAGTAGCTGTGAAAGACAGCAAAACTTTGAAAAGGTCTTTGCCATGAAGTCGTGAGGGGCAGCCAGGGCTGCTTGAGGAGTCAGTGGGTTTGATGAACTGACTGTTGGGCAGTGTTATTAGAGAAATGTTCTCCTGTTCTGTTTTTAGGCTGAACCAGTGGTTGGTGACCACATTCCCTTTGCCCCTTCATTTATCACTCACATATGCCTTTAGTTTTAGTTCCATAGTTCCTGATAAATTATAAGTCTTTTCTCTGCCCTGTTGCCTTTAAAATTTTTTTTTCTCTGCATCTCCATGGAATAAAAGCAGAAGCACTTGAATTTTTAAAAGTAGTTTGGAACAGGAAAGGGAAAACTTAGTTCTGGTTATTCATTAGTGATCTGTTTCTCTAATCATAACCCCACAGACACTGTGGGAGCAACTGGGTTTAGTCAGCTGAGAAGGGAATAAAAGAAGGAAGTCAGGATGTGGGTGAGGGAAACAAAACAGGCACTCCTTGATAGAATGAAAGGCAAAGTGGGAGAGTGCCTGGAAATAGAGGGTGAAGCTGTATTTAGATATGGGTGATGTTTTTCTTTCTTACTTGTCATGTGACAGTTATGTTTTGTAGCACGTACCACAGGATCATAAGAATCTGAGTAGGGTGTCATAAGTGTGCTCAGATTATCTCTCTTTCTCTCTCAGTTGACAAGTAATTTTTTAAAGGTCCTCTACATGTAAAGTGCATTAGAAAATGCAAAGAAGTATAATCAATGTCTTTGCACTGAAGATGTTTCTGGTTTAGTCGGAGAGGCGAGTCAAACCCAGGATTTCACTGGAGTATAATCTCAGATTTGATTTTCCAGGATCATAATCTCTTCTGTCTTTTTTCCTCCTTGCTAATTTTTACTGAGTGCTGTACTAAGCACTTTTCCTGGATTATTTAACTCAGTTCTCACAATATCCCCAGTAGGTACGTGCTCTTATTATTTCTGTCTTATAGATGAGTGAACTAAGACTTCAGAGAAGGTAATTAAATTGCTTAGGGTCATTCAGCTTTTTGAATGCTGGAGCCAGGTCTGGTGCTTTTAACTGCTGTTCTACCTGCTTTAGGTTTGCCTAGAATTAAATTCTCCAGGATCTCAGAGGAGATGCAAATTGAATTTTCCTGAAGGTTGGGTAGGATTTTCTTAAGTAGAGGAAGAGCCACTCAAGAAGAAAAGGAACAATATTTATTGTATGAGTATTAAGTGCCACACACTGGGTAGGTGTTTTACCTAATATGATTTCACTTAACTTTAACCATGATACTGAAATTTTCATCATCCCATTTGACAGATGCCAAAACTAATACTGACAGAATAATTAGACCAAAGTTTCATAGCCTTGTGGGGAATACAGGGAGGAGGGAGAGAGGGAGGGTGGTAGCAGAAGTGTCTGTGTAGGTTATGGAATTCAATATCAAATCAGTCTGAACTCTTAAGCCTATGTTCTTTGTGGTAATGTTAGGTTGACCCTCAAAACCATGACAAGAAGCAAAGACCAAGGAGTGAGCCCTTGGCTGTTATTCGCCATAATAAAGGAAGCTTTTGTAGGAAGGAGTAAGAAAATGGATTAGGACCAAAAAAAACATTGTGAAATATGAACCAGAAGGTAGTTGAACATCTCTTGACCCTGGGATGATGATAATGACACAAAAAATTAGACCCCAATAAAAGTTAATCATTTACTTTTTTCTCCCTTTCCTCCCTCCATGCCTTCCTCTTCTTAACTGAAGAATTTAAAATGTACGAAAGTAGGCAAAATACTATAACGAACCCTGTGTATACATCACTTTGCCCCTGGCCAGTCCTGTCTGATCTGCATTCCCAGTCATGCCCTCGTATTATTTTGAAAAGATCCCAGACATCATATCATTTCACTCACATATATTTCAATATATGTCTCTAAAGATAATGACTTTTAAAAAACATGGTAAAAGTACCATTATCATTAATATCATCAACTATGCAGGTAGTGTTCAAATTTCTAGTTGTCTCATAAAAGTCATAATTTTAAAGGTTTATTTGAATAAAGATCCACATAAGTGTCAAACGTTAGTGATTAATGTGTCTTTAAAATTTTTAGTCTACAGGTTCATTCTTCATCTCTCTCCTCTGCTCCCTCCCTTTGACTCCCTGGAATTTATTTATTGAAGAATCAGGATATTTATTGTGTAGAACTTTTCACAGCCTAGCTTTTGCTGATTGCATTCCCAACAGTGTAGTTTAACATATTCCTCTGTCTTCTGTATTTCCACAAATTGGCAGTTGAATATAGAGGCTTGATCAGATTCATGTTTGTCTTTTTGCGGGGAGGGCTTCATAGGTGGTGATGTGTTCTTTCATCAGGGGCATATGATGTCTAGTTTTCTGTTTATGATGTTGCAACCATCCTCGATGCGTCATCTGTCTAATTCTAATTCTATTGTTTTTTCTCCTATTGATTTGGCTACTATAAAAAGAAAATCTCTTTTTCTACGTTTGCCTACCCAGTGGTACAATTATTATAGGAAAGGCAAGACAAATGTTTGATTCATTCCCTTTATTTACCAGTTTTCAAAATATTGAGTTGGTTCCCTAGCATCCTTGAATGATGACTAATTTGTTTTTTTTAGTATCATGATAAACTCATAGATATAAAAATATTTGATACATTTCAGCCCGCTTAGTCATTTATTACTCTCCAAAATTTCCCCTGGCTTTTGTTAGTATCTTTTTTTTTTTTTTTTCCTTGCTAGGAAATGTGTCTATGGAAAATGAGAAATTTACTGAAAACTACAAGTGTACAGGTGCTTTATTATGGCATTTAAGAGGCTTTCACTTCAAGTCCCCTTTTCTTTTGTAACTTCCATCTTGTACTTATATGTACTTACCCAGCTGCAGGAGAATTGTCCTTTTTAATTTTTTAGGAAAATTTATGAATCTCCAAAGGCTTTGGTCTCTTCCAGGATTTTTAGAAGATTGCTATAGCAAGAAGAAAGAGCTTAAAAAGAAAAGTTATAATAACTGTAGATATATTAACCTAACCTTCAGAATCTCGGGTTTTCAGAGAACAATTAAGAGTTTCATGGTTATAACTATCAAATGACTTTTCCCTGAGAACCTTATGAGACATACAGTTGGAGCCAGCTTTGATTTCTAAAACACATTTCTAAAACTTCAAACTCAGTCCTTCCCACAGAGTACAAGAAATATTTGGCTGGCTTTAGAACTTTCCAGGAAAATACATTCTATTTACTTGAAAATTAGCACTCATATACATTAGTACTGAGTTTATAAGCTTTTTTTAAAATAGAATTTTTTGTTCTTATAATGAAAATATAAAATAAAATTTACTGAGCTTACAATTTACAAAACTGTCTTCATATCTGTTATCACTTTCAGTAAACTTCACAGCAACCCAAGTTCCTATTAAGTAATTATTGTCTGACAGATGCTATGCTGAGCCTTAAAACAGATTATTCATTTAATCCTCATGGCAATCCTGTGAGATTGGTTCTCTTATTATTCTTACTTACCAATAAGGAAACTGGGGCTTAGAGAAGTTAAGAAACTTGTCTCGACAGCTAGTAAACGAAGGGGTCAGGGATTGACCCTTGCTTTTAACAGTTGGGCATGTACCAATATTACCCCCATTTCACAGATAAAATAAATGACCCCTTGGAGATATTTGTAGACTTTTCCAAGGTTGCTTAGTTAGTCGATGATGGAGTCAGGATGGGAAACCCTGAATCTCCCAACTGCCAAGCCAGTGCTCTCTCCTGGCAGGCCCAGAGCGGAAGGTCCCAGTGGGTCAGCAACCCTGACATCCTCAAGCCTCTGCTGGAGCTCACTCTTACAGTGAGAGAGCCAGAAAGGTAGGATTCAAGATGTTTGTAGCAGCATTTTAATTTGATATAAATGACCCAGCTGAATTAGTGTTAAATTAGGACAGTATATGTCTAGAGACTGAACTGGTATTTGTTATTCCAGCCATATTCACATTGTTCTCCACATATGGACTCTTAGGTAGAGGAAAGTCATCTGGACCATTTACTGAGCTTTCTTCCCTACTTTGGTGGAACGGTTTCTGTGCTGTACTCAGAAGCCAGGAATTCCTCCTACAATTCAAATCGTAACAGAAGTAGATACTGTTTATTGCCTATTTTCTGCTGTAAATCAAGTATTATATTACATTCTGTAAAATTTTTACAGATTTATTATTTGTCATAAAAGAGATCAGTATAAAAGCATTTGCCAGATCATTCTTTACACACCACTTAAAGAAACAGAACATGACTAATACAGTTTGAGCATCTGTTGTACACTTTGAGCATACAGTTTGAGCATCTGTTGTACACTTCTCCAATTGCATTTTTCTCCCTGCTCCCGGGAGATAACCACTATCTTAAGTTTGGCGATTGTCACTTCCATGCTTTTTTTTTATAAAACATTGCTAAGTCATGCATTTATTTCTAAGCAATATGTTGTATAGTTTTTTTAGTTTTATAAAAATGGTATTTTATTATTATTTATCTACCACTTGTGTTTTTTCATTCAGTGGTATATTTGTAAGGATTATCCATATTAGAGAGTGTGCCTCTGATAAGTTTTTTAAATATATTAATTAATTAATTTATGGCTGCGTTGGGTCTTGGTTGCTGCATGCAGGCTTTCTTTAGTTGCATCGAGTGGAGGCTACTCTTCGCTGTGGTGTGTGGGCTTCTCATTGTGGTGTTTTCTCTTGTTGCGGAGCACAGGCTCCAGGCATGTGGGCTTCAGTAGTTGTGGCACGTGAACTCAGTAGTTGTGGCATGCAGACTCTAGAGTACAGGCTCAGTAGTCGTGGCACACGGGCTTAGTTGCTCCTTGGCATGCGGGATCTTCCTTGACCAGGGCTCAAACCCGTGTCCCCTGCATTGGCAGGCGGATTCTTAACCGCTGCGCCACCAGGGAAGCCCCCTCTGATAAGTTTTTTATTTTTTGCTGCTCTCTGAAAAATTTATTGAATGCATGTACTATTCTTTATCCATTTTCCTGTTGACAAAACATTGCTGCTATAAGCATTCTTATACATGTTTCCTTGTACACAGTTCTCTAGGGTTCTAGGAGTGGAATTCTGGGAGTGGACTTACTGTATATTAGAATATGTACATCTTTTAGATTAAACAGATATTGCCAAGTTGTTTCCTATAGTGGTTGATCCAGTTTGCACTCCCTCATTCAGCGTCTGAGTTCTCATTTCACCATCACCACAACACTTGGTGTCATCAGATTTTCTATTCTGTTTATTGGTTGTTAAATATTAGCCTTATGCTTTTGTACATCTTTTTTCTTTTTTTAATTTGGTGTTATATAAGTCTACCAATGTCAGGACAGCAGATTGAGCTTAAGAGAAGTAGGGTGACTTGTTCAAGGTCATGCAGCCAGAAGACATTTGACCCTGGATTTGATGATAGCTCTGCCAACACCAAAGCCAGTGCTTATTCCTCTGCACCTCCCTACCTGGGGTTGATGGCACTGATAGTAACAGAGTCTACTCAGTAATTTAAGGACTAATTATGGAATTCTGTGCATTATGTCCTGCTTTTCCTTCTATTTCCTCAACTAACTTTCTTGAGAATTTCCACTATAGCTAACCTTCTTGTTTTTAAAAAACTTTAAAAAAATGTTATGAAAGGGCTAATAAACTTAATAACAAGCCTGACTCTTTGGCCCATTTTTACCAAATATTCATGTTTTTTCTGTCATTGTATTAAGAGCTGACTATCCTGACCCCAAGAGAGTAATACTGGAGAACTTTTTCCTCTTTCTGATTCAGGAGCATCTAAGGATACAAGACTGCCATTCTGGGCTGTGTTCCCAAACAGACCACAGTTTCCTTGTGTCATCATATATTAGAAAGCCTAAAAGCATCTAGGTAGCAAATAAATGAATATGTAGATTCACAGAATGGTATCTATTTGTGGCTAAAAGCCACTTTTCAGAACAAAATGATTGGGCCTCTGTTTAGAAGTTTGGCCAGAGATACAGAATCACTAGATTTTTGTACCTTAGGTAGGTCAGGTTGCTGTTGACAGAGTGGCTCCTTTGGCTCGTTTTTCTTTTAACTTTTTGTTGAAATATAATAACTGAAAAGTGTGTGTGGCTCTGATAAATTGTTGTTGTTTTTACTTTGCTGCTATTTGAAGAATCAGCTGAGTGAATATACTGCTATTATTTATGCACAACTCACTGAATTTTCAAAACCTCAGTACACCATGGACCCAGCACCCAGTCAAGAAACAGATCACCAGCACCTCTTTCTGCCCCTTTGTAGTCACTATCCACCCACCAAAGGATAACCTCTGTTCTGACTTTTCATGACTCAGATCTTAGTTTAGCCTGTTTTTATGCTTTATATAAATGAAATGATGCAGTGTGTACTCTTCTGTGTCTGTCTGGCTTCTCTTGTTCAACCTTAAAAGTTGTGAAATTCCTCCATGCTGTTGCATATGAACAGTGAATTCTTCATTTTTTTGTGTGTTATACTATTCTGTTGTGGTCCTCTGGATCTTTTCACTCTAGCATTGTCAGTATTTTGCCAGTGGTACATGTCTTAGTGTATTTGGGGTATGTTCTTGCTTTATCTCTGTGTTTTAAAATGAACCTAAAGATAAAGGGTAAGGATTAGAATGGTAAGATATTCAGGTACATTAAAATCAAAGCAGAATGAGCTAGAACTAGTCAAACTGAAAGAATTTTAAGTTCTAGATGGAGGCCATGATCTTGGTTTTTGTATACTTTGATTTGAGATTTTTTTTTAACCAGAATACTGACCAGATTGTGAATAGGCATATCACACTTAGACTGAAAATCTGATTTCTGTCTAACACTATCACATTTATAGTCTGTTGAAATAAAACATAATTTCTCCAAACTCGGGTGTCCCAGTGTGTGGACATTGATGCACATGTTGTAGGACTCTGAGCTTGGCAGTATAAATGCGTAAGGAAGCTCTAAGGACTGGTCTCTCTGCAACTGAGGCTTTTTATAACCTTCATTTAGTAGACAAGGGAGGTACCATCAATACTCAAGCTTTACCTTAATATGAGAGAACTTCAAACCATTACCCAGCAAAAAGCTTTCTTTTTTCTTTTCCTTTTTTTTTCTGAGGAGTTAGGCCCCTCAATACTTTTGAGATCACCTGGATTCCTCAGGTAGAATGAGGGGGTATTTTAGGACCCCTATAGCAGAGCAGATCTGGAGTTGAACTGGATCTTTAGTGAAACTGAGAGGACTGATAAAGAACCTGGAGACTTGATTAGCAGGCTATGCTAGTGAATATGAGTACATTTGGTTGCTTTCTGACTAGAGAAAGGTTAATGAGTACTTGCTGGGCTCTTTCTTGCACACTCCACTAGATCTGTTGATTGAAGCATTCTGGGGCATGAATCTTGGCTCAGAATCTTAAGCTCTACGTGGCTAAAGACTGGGTCTGAGAATGCCATCTGGTGGCTCTCTCTAGATACCCAGTTTAGTGAAGGGGACTCTCCCAATGCCAGTTCATCAGCCATTACAATAACCCAAGGGGAAAAAACACATCAAGAATATGTTCTGCTATAGTTTCATCTATGCAGGTGAAAAAGAGTAGCCCATTTAATAGTATAAGCAGGAACAATAATAAAAGTTATTATACTAGATCTTAGGGTATTTCTAGTCAAGATGCCATTTTTAGAGAGATACCAATCATTGAAATTCCACCTCCCAGCCTTTAAATGGCAAGATCTTTATTAGAAATGTACTACTTAGAGAGTTTGACTATTTGCTTTTGACATGCATATTTTATCCTAATTGAATTAGTTATTAAATTTCATAAGATCTCATAGTGGTACGCTATGTACATTGCTTGAGACTTACAAAAATAGCATTGCATCCTATTTTTACCAGTGTAGATCAAATTAATGAGAATTCACATCACAAATTTAATGCTTCAGCCAAGAATAGTACATTTCTTTCCACAAGTAACTTGGCAAGTTCCAAAAAGATCCCTCAGTGACTATGTTCAATTAATTGTGGAGCACCTAGGGAACTGGAAGTTAAAGTGTGAATGGAGGCCATGTGGATCTCATTTTGTCTTATAAGTGCTCATAATACCTACTATCTCTTAGGAATTTTAAGAAGTATAATTTTTCTAAGGCACTTTAAGCTCTTGAGGGAAAACTCTCTATAGATTAAAATGTTACTAGTTTGTACTATACTATCCTGTTTATCCAGGTTATGGTCAAACATATTTGACTAATCATTATATGTGTTTGTTTGGACTCTATTTTTTAAGTTTACCTTACAGCAATGTCAGTAATAATTGCAAGGCTTTAAAATTCACATATTTTGCTTTTTCTTAGAAATGTTTTTCCTTCCTTTCAGGTAACAAATATACTCTAGAGACTAGACCAAACCAAGAAGGCATTGATGTAAGACAAGAGCTACTGAAATTCCATTCTACTTATTATTCATCCAACTTAATGGCTATTTGTGTTTTAGGTCGAGGTAAGAATCCTTAAAATTTTTTCATGGTGTTGGATAATCTTAGTTTTCCACTTTGGCTTTTTCAAAGTATTGGAAGAAGGATATAAGACACTTCCTTTTTTCTGTTCAGAGGCTTTTGAAAATGATCTTGTTGGAGAATATGTGGAGGGGAATTTTGTTTTTAACTCACTGTGTTCTAAAAAGAAGCTTAGGTGATTTTAAATGGAGACCTGAAGAAAATATAAATTAATAGCAAGGGAAGGAAGTATAAAGGACAAGATTGAGAGATTTGACCTTATAAAATTCAAAAAAATTAAAAGACAGATGATTATAAACTAGGAAAACTATTAGAAAGCAACAAAGTTTGATATTGTTTCCCCTATTAAATTACCATAATTTTGGTTTGGGCTTTGTTTTAACTAATACCCATTATGAGGAGAGGTGCTCTTTTGTATTTGTGGTGTATACAATTTATGCAATTCCTCCACACTTTCTGGAGGACAGTTTAAGATGCATCACCCTAAAAAGTACATTTTTACTTCTAGAAGTGCAATCTAAGGAAATAATCAGAGTTGTTCCAGGTGGTGTACAAGGATGTTTCTGTATAGTATTTATTAGTGAAAAGTTAGATGCAAGCTAAATGTTCGTTAACAGAAGATTGGTTAAATAGTGATGTTATAGGTATATAATAGAGCATCTTATAGAAAATAGCATTCCTTCTCCCACTTCCTCTCCTCTCACCTGCTTTATTTTTCTTTAAAACATTTATCACCACCTGAAATATTAAATATTCTTTATTGTTGTCTGCTGTACCAGAATGTAAGTTACTTAAGAATAGAAACAGTTTTGTTCACTGCTTTGTCTGGTTTAGCGCTTGACACATCATAAGTACTCGGTAAGTAAATATTGAATGAATAAATAGTTTCATGACAGTGTTTTCATAACTTGGGAAAATATTCTTATTGTATTAAATAGAAAACAAAAGCACTCTATAAAAGCTCTGTGTGCTATCTGATCCCATTTGGGGATTTCTAAAAAATTCTAATAGACATAAATGGGAGACATAAGACAAAGTAGAAAAACATACCAGAAATTTAATAATGTGGTACAGTAGTTAAGAACTCATGCTCTAGAGTCTGAGAGCTTGGGTTTGAATTCCTAATACACCACCTACTCAGTATATAGTGGCTATGAGCTAACAAAGTTACTTCAGTACTCTGCACTTCGGTTTTTGCATTTGTAAAATGGAGGTGGTATCTCATACCTTTTATGAGGTTTAATAGAGATAATGCAGAAAAAGTGCATAGTGCCTGGCAACACAGGAAATGCTCTATAAATGGTAGCTGCTTTCAGCATTCCATAATCATGAGCTTATGGGCGACTTTTGTTTTCTTCTTTTGTTTTTAGTTTTGTTTTTTTGCTTTTGTTTTTCAAAGTATTCTGCTATTGACAAATGTTACTTTTGTGGGTAGAAAATAAACAACTATATATATTTTAACTTGGTAATAGGAACAAGGATATAAAATGGGTCCAAGGAGTAAGGCTAATAAAAACTGTATGTTATAATCCTGTGTGCTTTCTAAAGGTAGGTAGATCTATAGAGTGTTAAAAAAATATCACTTGGTATTTAGAGCCTAGTCCTGGGAGTAGGTTTCTAAGCTGTGTTTTTGTCCATGTCATCTTGAGATAAAACACATGATTTCAATAAGCACTTATTAGGCAAGTAATAACGACAACAGATGACACATACGAAAACCCTGCCCTCAGTGTTCTTGGTTTAGTGGAAATGACAGAACAAGCATCTGAAAGAGACAAACAGTTTCTTTGTTCCAGTTCCCTCTCCCAGTGTGACTGACCTCCTGTGCTCAGCTCAGTGGATTTGATGACATGTCTGGGAGAAGTGTCCTTACAGTACAGTGGTGTGTGGAGGAAACAGAATCTCTTAAAGGATTAATAGATAATCCTCTCCTTCTCCCAGGAGGAGGGGAGAGGAAGAGTAACCATGTGGAAGGATCTCTGTCACAAAGGGACAGAAAAGTTTTTCTCTCTTCTCCCACGGGGTCCTCCCTCTAGTTGTGGCAGCACCAATTACCTGGACACTTGACAAATAGGTAACTGTCAAGTAGAGACCTTAGGATTGCCAAGTCCTGGTAATGTAAAGATGAATGGGACTCAGTTCCCTGATCTCTGGTAGCTCATAGTGAAGACAGATGGTGCATTATTGTACAGCTCCCTTACCTTTAAAAAGCTACATGGTGAATTTGTGCTTCTAAAAGGAAAGGCCTACCCTAGTAGAACCTTGCTCTAAAGGGCCTCGCTGTCATCAGCACTTCAGGTTGACAAATCATTGTTGACTGCCCATCTTGTTAACAGTTACGTGTCCCATCTGTGTGTCTCTTTATGTCTTTATGTCAGTTGTCTCTGACATCTCTTGCTCCAAATATACCCGGTTCATTCCCAAGTTCACTTGTATAACAAGCAGCCATGGGTTGGCCTTTTATTTGGCTCTGGACATTTTAGGGTCCTTCATACATGTCAAAAAAATTAAAGTAAAAATACATATGTTTTATAAATAAAGTGCACATGCCCACATTCATAGGCCTAAAAGAGAACTTCATATTATCTATAGGCAATTCTCATATAGTGATTAAGTGCTTTTTAGAGAGTTCATGGAAAAGTTCAAAATGGGTCCTAGAATATCAAGGGAAATTTCTTATTCGATTCAAATGCTTCCTGACAGTAACAAGTAATGAATGTTTATACCATTTATAAATAACCTATTTTTGAGGAGGCAGAATCAAGGTGAGTGGTTATCTTATTTATAAAAAGATAACCTTTTCCACTTTTTTCTTTTTAGAATAATAGTAATATGTGTGCACAGAAAAAAATTTATCCCATACAGAAAGATATAAAATGGAAAGCATGTTCTTCTTTATCCCACCTTATGACCACTGTGCCCTCTCCTCAAAGATGGTCACTTTATATAATTTTTTGTTATACTTCCAAAAGTAGAATTTTGTTAATATACTTGGATTTATGTGTGTCTGTTAAAAAATTAAATGAGATTATACTACATGGCACTGAAATCTGTGGTTTTCACTTAATAGAGCTTTGAGATATTTTCATATCAGCACATACACACCTCTCCCTCATTAATGGCTACATAATATTCCAGTATACAGACTTTTCGTAACATGTACACATTGATAGACGTTTAGGTCATTTCCAGTTTTTATTGTTGTTATAAATGGTGTTGCAGTGAACAGCTCATGCTTTTGCAAATACAACTGTCCATTAAAAATATAGATAGATGATAACATAGGAGAACTTCACATAAGTGGCTATATAATCTTGTCAACAATTACAAATCTTTGCATGAGTTTGACACAGTATGGTACAGAATTATATAGTGTTAGACCTTGAAGAGACTTGTGATCATCCTACCCAGCTTTCATGTTTTATAGAACCTGGAGTGGTTAAACAGTTTGTCCAAATAGTCTCTTGACATAATTGGTTGGTGAAGTTGGGGTTAGAATTCAACACCCAGGATTCTTCTCACCACTTTATACTATTCCCCCACAAAATCAATTACTTAAAAACTCTAATATTTGACTTTTAGCAATGGGTTTAGACTGTGTCTATTTATAAAGTTAATGTTATAATCTGTCAGCTAGTGGTTTCGTATGTGCCTTTTGGGAATCGTAGATAAAATAGTCAGTTTCCAAATGCCACTCATTATTCTATTATTGTTTCCAATATTTGTTTGAAATTTATTGCAAGATAATATTTGTAAAACAGTTTTTTAAACTATAAGGAGGCAGATATGTGTGAGGTATAATCAGTATCAATATTGCATAGCTTCAGAAGTTATATAGGCACTGGTGGGATTTTACTGAATGCTTCAACTTTATCAGATGGAGTTTTTAAAAAATTCCTAGGTTTTCCTTTTAATAGTCCTGAGATTTTTCAGGCGATCGTAAGGTGTTTTCTTCCCCCCCCCAGCTTTATTGAGATATAATTAAAATATAACATTGTATAAATTTAAGGTATACAGGGACTTCCCTGGTGGCACAGTGGTTAAGAATCTGCCTGCCAATGCAGGGGACACGGGTTCGATCCCTGTTCCGGGAAGATCCCACATGCCGCGGAGCAGCTAAGCCCAGGCACCGCAACTACTGAGCCTGTGCTCTAGAGCCTGCAAGCCACAACTACTGAGCCTGTGTGCCACAACTGCTGAAGCCTGAACACCTAGAGCCCATGCTCCTCAACAAAGAGAAGCCACTGCAATGAGAAGCCCATGCACCGCAATGAAGAGTAGCCCCCGCTCGCCTCAAGTAGAGAAAGCCCGTGTGCAGTAATGAAGACCCAACACAGCCAAAAATAAATAAATTTATTTAAAAAAAAAAACTTAAGGTGTACAACATAGTGATTTTATATATTTTTATATAATCCTAAGTTTTTTAAATACTACCCATCATGTGTTATGATTAGTTTAAGTTCTGTTTCCATTGTCTGTTTTCTTGTAGAATCTTTAGATGACTTGACTGATCTGGTGGTGAAGTTATTTTCTGAAGTGGAGAACAAAAATGTCCCATTGCCAGAATTTCCTGAACATCCTTTCCAAGAAGAACATCTTAAAGTAAGTGCATGTATTTCTAGTATTTTTTTCTTTTTTAAATTTATGGACATAATATATGCCTGGTTTACCAAAAAGTACATGAACATTTTTGGAGGTTCTATTATTTATATAGTTTTTAATATTTGGTTTATATTAAAATCAAATCAAGTCAATTTCACATTTATTAGGGACATGTATCACCAAAAAGATAACAATATGTTCTGATCCTTGCATGTTAAAAGTAGTTTTGCTAGCTATAACCTTGGCAGACTGTAGAAGCTGTTATCCAGTGCCAGAAGGCAAATATCCAAAAGTATTGAGCTGCATGGTCAAGGGGACCAAACATGGACTGCATACCAACTGTAATGAAATCCCACTAAGAAAGAGCCCAGGTCATTTATTTCTGTGTGGTCAGTATGGTTTTCTCTGGCCGTAGATTCTCTCCTGAATTTGGGATTTTTCCATGAAAATCGGTTTTTTTTTTCTTTTTTTGAAAATCACTATTCTTCATAGTTTGTAAGTATTTTATTCAGCAGGAGTTGTGCAGAGCTAACCTTTTGCGATTTGTTTGTTTTATTCTTTCCCCAGCAACTTTACAAAATAGTACCCATTAAGGACATTAGGAATCTTTATGTGACATTTCCCATACCTGACCTTCAGAAATACTACAAATCAAATCCGGGTCATTATCTTGGTCATCTCATTGGACATGAAGGTCCTGGGAGTCTGTTATCAGAACTTAAATCAAAGGGTGAGTCTCTTGGACACCAGCTTCTGAGGGTAGTACCCCACCTCCACCATATTTTTTTACTCTGACTCTCATTTCTCCTAAATATTTTCATGTGAAGGAACATTTTCAGATGATACCGTTTAGGGTTGATGAGAGTGAGGTGTTGGTTGTTAGTACGCTTTTGTTTTTTGCTTTGGGGTTTTTGTTTTTCCATAATTTGTTTTATCCTTCAGTATTGAGCTGTGAAGTTTACATATTTCAAAAAGGTGTTGTAGTGCATGTTTTAAATAAGATAGAGGTTAAAAAAAGTAAAAGCTCACATTAGGTATTCTTTACCATCTCTGTGAAATGTGCTGAAATATTTATTTGCCTGCTCTTATCCATCAAACCAAAGGGTGTATTAGGATCACTCAATAGATTTCCAGGGTTCCTCTCCATTCAGACTCTTTTTATATAACACTTAAGCACAGTCATCTACTCTTGATTTGGGAAATGATTTGAGGCGTCCCAAGGAAAGCTCCCAAACTAAAAAAATCACTTGAATCTTTTGCAGTGTCTGAACTGCTTTTCAGTGCTTTTCTGAACTGAATTTTTTTCCAGTCTTTTCTGCAAGAGAGCCATTCTGTATGTTCCATTGGGAGCATAGAGAATGAATTTTTTTTTTTAATTCCTTGTCTTAAAAGAAGACACACATGTGATCATGTTGATTTCCTTTGAATGTTACAGGCTGGGTAAATACTCTTGTTGGTGGGCAAAAGGAAGGAGCCCGAGGTTTTATGTTTTTTATCATTAATGTGGACTTGACTGAGGAAGGATTATGTAAGTATTGACCTTTTTGTTTTTGAATGAAAATTGATTTCTTATGATTTACTTTTATTAACTTATGCTGTGGATCTGTTTTTTGCTGTAAAGCTATAAACACTTTAATTCATACCATTTTATTCATTGTATTTTTCATGTGTTTCATTTCATGGATGATTTTCCCTCCGTAACAACTGATCATTATGTTGCACTTGTAAAATGTGTACTTGACTTTTTATTTGCTCATTTACTACCCCAAAGCCCCTTTAGTCACATATACCAAATCCTGGAGGGCCATGTATGTGGGACCCTAAAACCAGTCTTAGGGAGGTGAGAACTCACTCCATCTCTAAGAAGGACCATCTTCTACTTACCTGACTTTACCTTAGGAGTGAGCTCATTGCTTTGAAGGATTCGAGGACTGAATGGTTTTTAAGTGTGCCCCTTTTTTCCAGTACATGTTGAAGATATAATTTTGCACATGTTTCAATACATTCAGAAGTTACGTGCAGAAGGACCTCAAGAATGGGTTTTCCAAGAGTGCAAGGTACTTTTGTTTCACCAAAATTTTTCTTAAGGAAACTTTTCAAGAAACAAATATATGTGAATTAATTTAAATATAAGGAAAAGGAAAGAAATCAGACTGCTTTTCTATCCCTCAGAAGAAGTCAGCAGTTTCTTGAACTTTTATCTATCAGGGCTTACTATATTCTCTGCCGGCCTGAAGTTGCATGAGCTGTGTCATTCTCAGATCTCGTGATAAAAATTTGTAGCATACTCTCAAAGAAACAGTGAATTGTTATATATATGATTGTGTTCTTAAAAGTGATTTTATTGTCTTATGTATGGAAAAGCCTGGCCTTTTTTTTTTTGCATAAAACAGAAGGTATTTGTCTTTTAAATGTTTAAAGCCTTCTTTTAAGAGTTTTTAAAAATATCTACTATATAATTAAGGACTATCAAGACTCTGAAATGTATTTTAGGATAAGAGATAACCTCTTTACATAGATAAAAGTTTAAAGGTATAATCTCTGCTTGTGAAACTTACGACAATAAGTTCTAATCAGGCTGCAGTTCTCTGAAAGGGTCAGCAAAATCATCATGTATGCAACTGTTGGATCTCACAAGCTTCCTCCACAGTTTTCCTAATTCTTTGACTAATAGTTTCAACAGAATCATATTCTGTGTTTGTTATTTTCATTCATGTTCTGTACATTCCTAAATCAAGCATAGCCATTTTTTCAGGAAGTGTGATAGTTAAATATGGAGTAGAAAGTCTATAGTGCAAACCAATCCCCCCCCAAAAAAAGTATTTCTAAATACTAGGTGACTTATGTCTAATTGATTTAATTTTTCCTTTAGGACTTGAATGCTGTTGCTTTTAGGTTTAAAGATAAAGAGAGGCCACGGGGTTATACCTCTAAGATTGCAGGAATATTGCATGTAAGTTTATTGTTATTTTACTCTATACATTGGCATGTAGAGTATTTCAGTGATCTTGTATAAATAATATTACTTTCATTACCACACAAATGATAAAAATTGAAGGTATAGTCTCAAACTTCAGACTTCGTAGCAACCAAGTAAAATTTGATGTGAAGACATTCTTTAAATCTTAATTTTCATCATCCTAAAAATCATCTGTAATATTTTCATTTCATAGACATTTTGCTTGTTGGCTTTAAATATTTTTCAGTTCTACAGTGTGTCAGGTGCTACTTACGTGAAAGCTATAAATCATCCACTTTTCTCCATTTTCATTGCTACCACCCTCATATGAGCTACCAGCATTTCTTGCCTGGACTACCATCATAGTCTCTTACCTGGGTTCCCTGTTTGCCTTCTTCTGCCCCACCATAGTTTATTTTTCCAGCCTCAGTGATCTTTGGAAAACCCAAATCAGATTGTTCCACTCCTCTGTGTCAAGTAAGTTTCCCATCAGAGTTGGAACAGATCTAAGTTTTTACCTTGACCTACATGGCAGTCTGGTCCCAGCCTCTCTCTGACTGAATTCCACACCACTTCCATTCCTCTCCAGCTACACTGGCTATGGGCCTAATCTTCAAGCATTGAGTTTACTCCTCCCTCTCAGGGCCCTGACATTTGCTGTTTTCTCTGCCTGGAACACTTCTGGTTTTTCCATGACTAGATTCTTCTTATCATTTGGGTCTCCTCTCAGATGTTTCTCCCTCAGAGAGACCTTCCCTGACCTCCCAATCATGACCCTGCCCCTTTTAAAACTTTCTTCATAGCACCTATCACTATAATGACAGTATTTGTTTGTTTGTTGTCTGCCTCCCTCCCAATTAGAATATAAGCTCCTTAGAGAGCAGGGACATCATCTGTCTTATCTACCATTGTATCCACAGCAGCACCTAGAACAGTGCCTGGCACAGAGTAGGTATTCATTACATACTTGTTGAATGAATGAATCAGTCTATCAGTAAGTTGCTTGTACTAAAAAGCATCTTCTACATTATTTTTCTTTACTAACTGAAAATATAAGCCATTTTTCCTACACAACAACTCTCTAAATGCTTGTCTGATTTCATTCATAGAAATTTGAGTAGAAATTCTGTTTATTAAAATGTATGTACTTTATATTAAGAATCCTACAGGTGTCAGCATTTAATCATCAAATTTTCTTTATTAACAAGTACTCAGTTTTAGCTAGAGGTATTACTCACATTTTTCCCTGAAAAAATGTGATTTTGTTCTCTATAATGTAAGTGTGTTTAGGGGTTAACTGCAGAATCATCACACAATATTAAATTGTTTAAAGTGTGGTAGGAAAGAGAAAAGATTCAGAAATTTTTCCAGTGGAGTAAAATTTAATTGAAGGGAAGAGGGGGGTGTAAAATAGAGGATTTAACATGTTAGAGATCTGTTTGCTTTAATAAGTTAGACTCTATTGTAGCCTTGCAAATTTTATTTCTTTCTTTTCCTTTTAAAAAGTACTATCCCCTAGAAGAAGTGCTCACAGCTGAATATTTACTGGAAGAATTTAGACCCGATTTAATAGAGATGGTTCTCGATAAACTCAGACCAGAAAATGTCAGGTGAGTTGCTCTACAGATTTTCCTGTTACATACTAAATTTTCAAAAATGATTGGAATCTGAAAATTTGAAATTGTGAATAAAGTACTTTTAAAGTTTTTATCAAGCATGATTACAAAAGTAGAGAGAATAAGTATAATGAAACAGTACCAAACTTAAACAGTCAGTACACAGCTGGTCTTTTTTATCTTTACCTACACTTGTTCACTCATCCTCCCTCCACTCTATTTATTTAAATTAATTAACTAATTAATTAATTTTTGGCTGCATTGGGTCTTTGTTAGTGCGCCTGAGCTTTCTCTAGTTGCGGTGAGCAGGGGCTACTCTTCGTTGTGGTGTGCGAGCTTCTCATTGCAATGGCTTCTTTTGTTGTGGAGCACGGGCTCTAGGTGCACGGGCTTCAGTAGTTGTGGCACGTGGGTTCAGTAGTTGTTGCTTGCAGGCTCTAGAGCACAGGCTCGGTAGTTGTGGCACACAGGCTTAGTTGCTCCGCGGCACGTGGGATCTTCCTGGACCAGGGATGGAACCCGTGTCCCCTGCGTTGGCAGGCGGATTCTTAACCACTGTGCCACCAGGGAAGACCCTTCCCTCCACTCCAGATTATTTTAAGTCAATATCTCAAACACATGAAGATTCTTTTTTTTTTAACATAATCATAATTTCATTATGAATAAAATATAGTGATAGATCGTCTTAACCTGGCTTCATCCTTACTCAGATACTAGAAGTGTCAGCTCACTTATCTGGTTTAAAAAGCAAGTGAGGACACCCTCTTTTTTTTTTAAGTAGAAGTAAGGATCACAGTCTCAGAATGCTTCTGACTGACCCGTTGTTAACCAAGAGATCAAAAATTGGAGGAGCTCTTACAGTAACAGAAGTATTCCTGTTAGAGGAAGGTCAGCCCTAAAGAGCTTATGAACTACATGATATTTCTGCCTTAGAATTTAATTTCATCTATATTTTCTGAAGTCAAAAATAAAAGGAATACACTTGACTGGCACATACTTTGCATTTTTTCTTTTTCTCCTCTTTTGAGCACATATTTCCAAAATTCTCCTGGGAACTTAGTGATTGAGTAAATATGTTTTTTGGAATAGTCATTTTATGAATAAAATCAACAATGTGGTAGAACTTTTTGAAGAAAAAATCCTCTGACAGAACTATTCTATCAAAGTCATTTTCCTAGTTACCATTGTTTGAACTTTTTCAGATGTATCCCAGCAACAAACAGTAGGAAAATTAAGTTAAAAGGAATATTATTGCTGTTTACACAAATCTGTATATGTGATAAAATGACATAGAACTATACACACACATTGTACCAACACCAATTTTGTTTGTGTACATTGTACCAACACCAATTTATAATCTAATTTATAATACTTTCGATATTGTACTATATTATAATTATGTAAAATGTAACCATTGAGGGAAACTAAGTGAAGAGTACACAGGACCGCCCTGTATTATTTTTGCAACTTCCTAACTGTAGGAATTTATTATTATATCAAAACAAAAACTTCTTAAGTTAAAAAAATTATTTTACAATAGCAACAAAAACATAAAATATTTAGGAATGAATTTAACCAAAGGTAAACAAGACCTCTACACAAAAAACTACAAAACAGTGCCCAGAGATATTAAAGACCTTGTTTGTAGATTAGGACACTTGATTTTATTAAAATGTCCATTCTCTCCCATTTGATTCACAGACTTAGTGTAATCACAATCAAAATCCTAGTAGGCTTTTTTTCTTTTAGAAATTGGTAAGCTAATTCCAAAATTCATAAGGATCTACGAAAGACCTAGATTACCCATAACACTCTTGCACAAAAAAACAAAAGTTGGAGGACTAAAACTGCCAAATTTGAAAGCTTACTATAAAGCTACAGTACTTAAGACATTGTAGTATTGGCATAAAGATAGGCAAAGAAATCATTAGTACAGAACAGAGTCTAGAAATAAGCCCACACATATATGATCAATTGATTTCTTTTTTATTGTGGTTAAAAAAAACCCCACATAACATAATATTTATCATCTTAACCTTTTTTTGGCCATGCCATGCAGCATGTGGGATCTTACTTCCCAGAGCAGGGATTGAATCCGTGCCCCCTGCAGTGTAAGCCCAGAGTCTTAACCACTGGACCACCAGGGAGGTCCCCATCTTAACTGTTTTTAAGTATACAATTCAGTAGTGTTAAGTATATTTGTATTGTTGTGAAACGTCTCCAGAACTTTTTTATCTTGCAAAACTGAATCTATACCCATTAAACAACTCCTCCTCTTACCCTTCCCAGCCTCACCATATCCTGTTCATAGCCGTTCTTTCTCTTTGTGTGAATTTGACTACTTAGATACCTAATATAGATGGACTCGTGAAACATGTCTTTATTTCACTTAGCATAACATCCTTAAGGTTCATCTATCTTGTAGCATGTGAAAGGATTTCCTTCCTTTTTAATGCTAAATAGTATTCCATAGTATGTATACACATTCTCTTTACCCATTAATCATTGGTCAGTTGATTTTTTTGACAAAAGCACCGACATAATTAAAATGGGAAAGGAAAATCTTTTCAACAAATGGTGCTCTTCCACATGCTGCATAGCTACGTGGAAGAAAAGGTTAAATGTGACCTTTACCTCACAACATTCACAAAAATTAATTTGAGATAGATCATAGACCTCAGTATAAAAGCTAAAACTAGAAAACTTCTAGGAGAAAATATAGTTTGAAAATATCTTTAAAACCTTGAGATAAGCAAAGATTTTTTAGAACATAAAAAGCAGTAACCATTAAAGAAAAGACATTGATAAATTGGACTTCATCAAGATTAAGAACTTCTGTTCTTAAGGTGATTTATGCATTTGCTTAGATGATTAAAATACAAGGAAGAAAAATACTCAGAACACACGTTAAATCATTTTAGGTAAGTAAAACAGTTTACTTATTTCTGTTTTCCTCAATGTACCTTATATATTCTGAAGAAAAAAAAAAAAAACTAAATTCTGTTCCATTTTATTATATACCTTCTAAAAACGAAACCTCCTATCAAAATGAGGAGAAAAAGCTTTAAACTTAATCATAAAACTCAGTAAACACTTTTTAAGGTTTCTTCACCTACTAGTCATGCTATCTTGGAGAGATCACTTTTTTCCTTCAACCAGCGTTTATTGAATAACTAATGTGAAACCTCAGAGTTCATTATTCTGCAAAGGGGACATGTGGAAAGTTATATAATGTCATGAACACTTATGCTCATTTAATTTCCCGGAAAATTGCCCACCTGAAAAATGCAGTAGTGCTTTATCTTTCTATGTGATGCAAAATGATTTAGCAAAGGTGAAAACTATTGTACAAATACGAGGTAATCCTATTTAAGATTATATCATATAACAAAGATGTGCTTTTTTTGGCAAGAAAAATCATGATTTAATTATGTTCGTAATAATTTTTGCAGCCCTAGATCCAGTTATTTGACCCTGCAACACTTTCTTTCTCTTTTTTTTTTTGGCCTCACTGCGCAGCTTGTGGGATCTTAGGTCCCTGACCGGGGTTGGAACCTGCACCCTTGGCAATGAAAGTGTGGAGTCTTACCCACTGGACTGCTGGGGAATTCCCAGACCCGGAAACATTTTATAGGAGTGAATTTGCCGGAGCATACATTTTACTTTTGTTAAATTGCCTGTTTCTAAATTCCATATCTTATACAGTTAGAATTGAGAACCTCTTTTTCTCTCTACCTTCACCTTTAACGAAAAAGCACTTTTTCTCTATAAGATTGATCTCTGTGGCTGTTATAATTGTAACTGCAGTCAGTGACATAGTGCAGAACAGCCTGGGATAATAATGCCAACTGCCAAGCCAGATTGGGGTTGCTGGAGGGTAAGATTATTTTCTTTAATACCCACTGAGACAAGTTTAGCATTGCAACCAGGTAGGAAAATTAATAGGAAAATCCTTCAGAATGAAAGGAACCTTTCATTTAATCCATGGTCATTTAATCCAACCTCTGTCAAGTATATATCTCTTCTGCAATATCTCTAACAAGTAGTTACCAGCCTCAGCTTAAATTCCTTCAAGGATGGGGAACTCATTAAATACCAAGGTAGCCAGTTCCGTTTTTGCCAGTTCTAATTGTTAGAGAGTTCTTTTCAATGTTGAGACTTGATTTACCTTTTCAAAGATCTTTACCTGTTACTATTTCATCATCATCATCACCCACCTTCTTTGATCCTATGATTTGGTGCCCATTTTAAACCTACAAATACAGCTATAGAGTTTTTGCCACATGCCTTGCTTAGGTCATAAATAAATCCATTCGTATGGGAGGAGTTATTCTTGGTAAATCCATGTAGGTCCCAGTGATAACTGTCTTCTTGTCCAGATGTTTGACAGCCTGACAGTTGACTGTAGAATTTTGTCAGGAGGTCAGTGCCTAATCCACTGGTTTATGGTTTTTAGGCCACACTCCTTTTCCTTTCTGAAAATCAGAGCATTTGCCCATCTTCAGTCTTCTGCCTCTTCTCCTGTCATCCATTAATTATAAAAGGTGATAGGCAATGATCCTGCTGGGATTTGTTAGTTGCCTAAGCATCAGAAAATGTGACTCATCTGTGTTGGAGGTGTGAGTTCATTTGAGTCACCCAGCTGGCTCACTCACCGATCCTGAGCTTCAACTCCTTTTTTCTATTGTTTGGTCCACCTTTGCACTTTAGAGATCCATGAAGTCCTGTATCTGCTAACATGGGATCAGCATATCACATTTTTTTAATTAATAAATTAATTTTTCGGCTGTGTTGGGTCTTCGTTGCTGCGCGAAGGCTTTCTCTAGTTCTGGCGAGCGGGGGCTACTCTTTGCTGCGGTGCGCAGGCTTCTCATTGCGGTGGCTTCTCTTGTTGCAGAGCACGGCGCTAAGCACACGGGCTTCAGTAGTTGTGGCACGTGGGCTTAGTTGCTCTGAGGCATGTGGGAGCTTCCTGGACCTGAGATCAATCCCGTGTCCCCTGCATTGGCAGGCGGATTTTTTTTGCGGTACGCTGGCCTCTCACTGTTGCGGCCTCTCCCGTTGCGGAGCACAGGCTCCGGACGCACAGGCTCAGCGGCCATGGCTCATGGGCCTAGCCGCTCTGCGGCATGTGGGATCTTCCCGGACCGGGGCACGAACCCATGTCCCCTGCATCGGGGACCACCAGGGAAGCCCAGGGAAGCCCAGCAGGCGCCACCAGGGAAGCCCAGCAGGCGGATTCTTAACCACTGCACCACCAGGGAAGTCCAGCATATCACATTTTGCTTTAGGTCATGTGTCTCATTGGATTATGAGTTCCTGCCAGGTAGGAACTATGTTTTGTTTTGTTTTGTGTTGTTTTTAACATCTTTATTGGAGTATAATTGCTTTACAATGGTGTGTTAGTTTCTGCTTTATAACAAAGTGAATCAGTTATACATATACATATGTTCCCATATCTCTTCCCGCTTGCATCTCCTTCCCTCCCATCCCTCTAGGTGGTCACAAAGCACCGAGCTGATCTCCCTGTGCCATGCGGCTGCTTCCCACTAGCTATCTGTTTTACGTTTGGTAGTGTATATATGTCTATGCCACTCTCTCACTTTGTCACAGCTTACCCTTCCCCCTCCCCATATCCTCAAGTCCATTCTCTAGTAGGTCTGTGTCTTTATTCCCATCTTACCCCTAGGTTCTTCATGACCTTTTTTTTTTTTCCCTTAGATTCCATATATATGTGTTAGCATAACAGCACTGACTCCTGGCTGCAGCACCAAGAGCCTTTCATCCACACGGCTCAGAATAAAAGGGAGAAAAAGAAGAAAGAAAAAGAAAGAAAGGAAGGAAGGAAGGAAGAAAGGAAGAGGATAAAATAAAGTAAAATAAAATTATTAAAATAAAAAACAATTATTAAGAAAGATTTTTTTTTTTTTGCGGTATGCGGGCCTCTCACTGTTGTGGCCTCTCCCGTTGTGGAACACAGGCTCCGGACTTGCAGGCTCAGTGGCCACGGCCCACGGGCTCAGCCGCTCCGCGGCATGTGGGATCTTCCCGGACTGGGGCACGAACCCGTGTCCCCTGCATCGGCAGGCTGACTCTCAACCACTGCGCCACCAGGGAAAAGCAGAAAACAATTTTTTAAAGTAAAAAACAAACAACAAAAAAAACGGACGGACAGAACCCTAGGACAAATGGTGAAAGCAAAGCTATACAGACAAAATGTCACACAGAAGCATACGCATACATACTCACAAAAAGAGGAAAAAGGGAAGAAATAATATATCTTGCTCTCAAAGTCCACATCCTCAATTTGGGATGATTCGTTGTCTATTCAGGCATTCCACCGATGCAGGGTACATCAAGTCGATTGTGGAGATTTAATCCGCTGCTCCTGAGGCTGCTGGGAGAAATTTCCCTTTCTCTTTTTTGTTCGCACAGCTCCCGTCTGGTCTTCGCTCAGACAGGACGGGGTTAAAGGAGCCACTGATTCGGGGGTCTGGCTCACTCAGGCCAGGGGAGGGAGGGGTACGAATGCGGGGCAAGCCTGCGGCGGCAGAGACCAACGAGATGTTGCACCAGCCTGAGGCGTGTCGTGCATTCTCCCAGGGAAGTTGTCCTTGGATCATGGGACCCTGGCAGTGGCGGGCTGCACAGGCTCCCGGCAGGGAAGGTGTGGATAGTGACCTGTGCTCGCACACAGGCTTCTTGGTGGCGGCAGCAGCAGCAGCCTTAGCGTCCCATGCCCGTCTCTGGGGTCCGCGCTGATAGCCGTGGCTCGCGCCCGTCTCTGGAGCTCCTTTAAGCAGCGCTCTTAATTCCCTTTCCTCCCGCACCAGGAAACAAAGAGGGAAGAAAAAGTCTCTTGCCTTTTCGGCAGGTCCAGACGTTTCTCCGGACTCCCTCCCGGCTAGCCATGGTGCACTAACTCCCTGCAGGCTGTGTTCACGCCGCCAATCCTAGCCCTCTCCCTGCCATCCAACCAAAGCCCGAGCCTCAGCTCCCAGCTCCCGCCCGCCCCGGCGGGCGAGCAGACAAGCCTCTCGGGCTGGTGAGTGCCGGTCGGCACCGATCCTCTGTGCAGCAATCTCCCCGCTTTGCCCTCCGCACCCTGTTGCTGTGCTCTCCTCCGCGGCTCCAAAGCTTTCCCTCTCCGCCACCTGCAGTCTCCGCCTGCGAAGGGGCTTCTAGTGGGGGTAGGGCTTTCCTCCTTCACAGCTCCCTCCCAGAGGTGCAGTTCCCATCCCTATTCTTTTGTCTCTGTTTATTCTTTTTTCTTTTGCCCTACCCAGGTACGTGGGGAATTTCTTGCCTTTTGGGAGGTCTCAGGTCTTCTGCCAGTGTTCAGTGGGTGTTCTGTAGGAGTTGTTCCACGTGTAGATGTATTTCTGATGTATCTGTGGGGAGGAAGGTGATCTTCGCGTCTTACTCTTCCGCCATCTTCCCCCTCTTGATTCAGGAACTATGTTTTAAAACATCTTGCCCAGAATTCAAGCTGATTGAATTCTCTAAACGTTTAGCCTAACCTTTCTTGATTCCTTCTTACTTTAAGAAACCGTTTTTAAAAAAAATTTTTGAGCACATTTCATGAACTTCATTTCTTAGCACTTTAGCCTTCCTGTCACTGTTTTTTAAGTTTGACTTAGAATCTGTCACCAGTAGATTTTTTTTGTGCTTTCTTTCTTCCTCTGTTGTGTATCTTTTAAAAATGTGATTTGATATCATGATATTGTGGAAATCTACTAGTAGAAGGGACAGAGTTCATCTAGTTTGAATCCCTATTTAAAAAGTAATGAAACCGAAGCCCAGAGACTTGCTTAATTTAGATCTTAACTGTGATTTTGGCAAGATCTCAAAGAAAGTGAGTCACGGTATCGACCAGAATCCAAGTTTCTCATGGCCAGATCTGCGCACTTTCTACTAATTCTTTTTTAATTTATCATGGTTACCTGTGAAGCCTCTTCTCATTCTTGGCTGTCTTCCCTCTTTTCTCTCTCAGGGATTATTTGCAAAGGTCTCATGAGAATTCATTCCTGGGGAACCATATTGCCTTTTAATGTCTGTAGTCAGGATTATTTCTGATTGGATTCCATAAGCAGCAACAGCTATTCATTCCCACTGAACACTTCTAAATGGCTGACTGCAAGTCAACAGTCAGCATTCGTTCTAGCCCACTGTTTCCTTTTCTTACTGTTGTAAGCTTCAGTATGAAAATAAGAGGCCATTTCCTCTCACATTTCTAAGGACTATGTCAGTAGCCAATTCTTTGTGGATGGAATTGAAGAGTGGCATTCCCCCCTCACCCCTCAACCCACACACATATTTAAGAAAAAAACTCATGGAGACTATTTTTTAGTATAATTAGGTTTCCAGCAGGTAGTCTAAGATGCTGCAGTGTCTGTGCCAGTCGTTCTCAATTGTCTGCAGTTAAATATACTGCAGCTCTCTGTGGTGTACCTCAATTATTGTGACTCTTTTCTCCTTTTCTCCTTATTCAGGTGCTCTCGCGGTTCCACACTCTGGTTCATAGATTTCTGTATACATTTGACCGGTGTCTACTCTGTCTCTTCTGTTATTTGCCCTTCGTAATTTATTTGAAAGTACATACTCTTCCATTGTATTTCAGTTTTGAATTCCTCGATGGTATGCTAACTCTTGGTTTGCAAAGGTATCTCTTTTTGTTAGGCCAGTATTTGGTATTTCCCTAGTTTGAGGAGCTACACTTATCTACCTCATATTTACTTCCTTATGGTAACATGTCAACTGTTACCCCATACACTTTACTTTTGTATCTAACTATCTAGATCCCTTAGGATCGTAACTAATAAATCTCCCTTCTCCTCCTTTTTTAACCTGAGCATCACTGGACAGCCTCCACGGTCTGCTTCCTTCTGTGTCATATAGTCATCCTCCAGAGCATTTGATAGCTTTTCCCAAGTTTTTTCACTTTCTCTCTCAGAACTGAGTTTAAAGTTTTCCTGTTCCAGAGGGCAAGTCCACTGCCAAATGAATGCTCCAGTCTTCACAAGTCGTAATCAATCCCTTGTTCATTATTCTGATTCATGGGCTGTCATTCAGGGAAACCAGAGCCATCTATGTAATAAACTTCCAAAATCGAGCATCTCATGGAAGAGAAGATGGAATACCACCTCTCTAGCACGGAATTTTACTTCCTAACATGTTTTTCAGAGGTCTCCCTGAGAATCATTCCATTCATTCTTTGAAAAATCAACAGGAATAGAAGCAATTTCTATGACTGACCCTTAGCTGGCTCTGTCATGTATTGAATGAATGCCCTTAAGAAACATCACATACCCTTCATGTGGCCATGTGCGTTCTGTATACACTACACATACCCCTCATACAGGATTTTCAAATAGCCAACATGTATCACTTCTTCTAGATACAGTAACAGAACTCTTTCTTCTGTTAAACTCTATGATTCTTCTGTATGCTTCTGTCGAACATATTCTTATTTAGCATGTTTTCTAGAACTGATAGTGGTCAGTGGCAGTTAGGCCAGATCAGGAACACTTAAACTGGAAGATTAGTCAGTCATTCTAACAGATAGGTGAGTCAGATTGCTTATGATATCTACCCTGAAGCAAGTGAGAAAGCCAAGTCTAGCTAGCCAGGTAGAGTATTTTATCTAGAATGAATAAGGAATAGATGGTGGTTCAGACAGTCAGGCATTGAAATTGGGGAGGTCCAACGATGGGCAGGTGTTTGGAACACAGAGATCAGGATCCTGAAAATTAATGGGTGTTCAGTAGAGGGGAGTTTTGACTGCAAGCAGTGGGCTTTCAGCTGTGAGACCGACATTCAGAGGCTAGAAACTAACCTCTGGGAGGACAAGTGAGAATAAGTGGGAACAGACATGCGCCTAGTTATTTGAATTGGGACATAAAGAAGAAGTGAAACCAATAACAGGACTGACTGCATGGCAAGCCTTCCAAGCTATTGGCCTAGTCCTCTATCTGCAAGATTCAAAGTAGGATTCGTCCCAGCCTGGGGTTGAGCCTGCTAGTCAGAGTGAAATGATTCCAACTTTGATAGTTAAACGGCGGCAGAGGCAGAACTGTCCACGCTGATCCGCACAGGGACAGAAGCTCCACTGGTATAGAGCTTCTTTCGCTCCTCTACTTGTAATCTTTTGACATTATTTTACCTCTATCTTCCCTCCCTTAACTTTTTTTCCTTCTGACTTCTCTTCTGTGCTCTTTCTACTACCCCAGCGGAGAAAGATAGAGATGTTTTCTTTGTCGTGTCCCTGTCTCCCCTAGCATCAGGAAGGCCAGTGTACATGTAGTACATACGGTTGACGGTGGTGTCTGGCAGGAAAAAAAAATAACAGTGTACAAACTTAGCAAGTTATAATGAAAGTGTGTTTTAAATTTTTTTTGGATCTCTGAATGAGCCAACAAATTTTCTTATCCATTCTTGTAACCCTGGGGCCTGAGCTGTTCCTGGGAGGGAGTACTTTGTTGTGCTTTTTTTAAGGACTATTTTTCAACTGACCTGGTTCCACTTTTTTCCCTAGCTACTCTTCTTTTAAGGTTTTAGTCAAAAGCATTCATAACAAGAATCTTTCTTGCAAGCAGCTTTTCATACCAAAAATGATGGGCTATAACCAAAGGATAACAGAGACTATGATCAAAGACTTCTATACATACATTGCTGTTTGAGCTAGGCCTCATAGGACTTACTGGGTTGTAGAGGCCCAACACATTCTTGGATATTATTTATATTTTCGTGAGTCAGATTCTATAAATTTATGTATACAACATGAGTTTATAGGTTTTTTTTCCATCTATCTCTAGGGTTGCAATAGTTTCCAAATCTTTTGAAGGAAAAACTGATTGCACAGAAGAGTGGTACGGAACCCAGTACAAGCAAGAAGCTATACCACATGAAGTCATTAAGGTAGGGTTAACACATCTGTGAATAAGCTGATGTGTGAGGGACACACAAGAATATGAGCTCCCTAGATCAACCAATTCACAGCCCAAAGTGTGGAGAGTGATGGCCCAGCACTGTCTGTACCATCCCAAGAGGAGTGAACAGGGAGGTGGAGAGCTGGAGCTTAGGTTTTGCATGAAGAAATGATACTGTAGCCACCTTCTCGTCTGCCTGTCAGACCAGCAGGGCTGTAAAGCAGACTCCAAGTCTCATGCGGTCAAAGATCAATGAAGTCCAAAGTACACAGGGTTGCAAAGGCACCAAGACAGGCAGGAAGAGATGGAAATAGAGAACCTGAAAGACAGATGCAAGGGCTGAGAGCTCACGATCTTGCTGTGAACACAGGGGGGGAGCAATTTCTGGGATTCATACCATCTTCACTTTAGGAGGGGCTATATTTTATGCCTCATATTGTATCATTGCTCTTTTTGTCAACATAGGGTCATTATGATTTGTTTCAAAGCAGGTATGTATAGATAGTATGTTACCCCATTCATCGGGAGTCAGGATTTTGTTTGTGAGTCTTATCTACTGGTCCAGTACTTTGTCTTTTTTGGTTCTCATTGGCTGTGTAGTTTTGAGACTGTGTCCTTTATACATGGGGCGACAGCAGAAAACCTTGCTCTGACTAAATTCTAGTTAAACTTGGGTAATGGATATTTCTTAAATGTACCAGGGTAATGACGATACAGAAAAAAGTAGTTTAAGAAAGAAAAATTATTACTGGTACTTTTCTGACATATTCACAGCACATAAGGAGATGACTGAAGCCCTTTAGTGTGTGAAAATGTCCATCTTACTAAACTGTGAGGAGAGCTGATCTCCCATGAATTAGTGCTGGGTGTGAACTAACCCTCAAACAAGAGAAAACCCCTGTTCACCAAATTCTGACCATGACAAACCTGCCCCAAATGGGAATTTAAACAAATTGATCTGGAAGCTCAGCAGTGAAATTACTTGCAACGTGTTTACCAGTCCCTACGATTCAGCCATACTGGGGACTTAAGTTGCTACATATAAATAATATGGCCAACATCCCCACCATCCCAGTGCCAAAAGACACAAATGCAGGGACCAAAATAGAACTACAGGACCTGCAAGGCTGTGCCACATCAGCTGGAGACCAAATTACTAAACCCAGAATGATTGGCAGTTGGTTGCTTTTTTTAAAAAATAATGAAAAGTCTTATAAATCAGAGTTCATCAGTCGTGGTCTGATCTGCCTCACTTAGCTTTTGGAAGTAGCCCATGGAACAGATCCAGCCTGCAGGTTGTGTCGATCCTGTCCCACAATCCAGATTTAAATCTCAACTTTGTCCTTAACCTTATGCTTGAAATATTGGTCCACTTGAAAATGCATGTAGTCGTCTGGGAGAGAAGTAGACCAGGCCTTTAGAAGTGCTGAAGTCAGAGAAGCCCCCTTTAACCTAGTTTTCAAGCCATACATTCAAGTAATATAGTGTAGCTGAAAGTTTAACTCTTTTAAATGACCTGTTGTCTAGCAGTTGTGGGTATTTATCTCTGTGCAGATTATTCTCCATTCTTTTAAGAGCTGGAGCAAACATGATCTTCATATGGACCAGTTAGCCTCAGTTCCACAGTCTCAGATTGTTCCTTCACTTCAGCTGGTCATTTTAGACATGTGTAAAGAGGAAAGATAGATGAGTGTAAAACCTTGATTAGTTCCAGAGACTCCAGTTCAAGTTTCATGAAAAGTCATTGATAGGTCTTGGGAGTAGCCTTTTTATATATGATGGAAGAGAATGCTGTGTGACATTTATTCTCTTATTATTTGCCTAGATATTAAGCAATGTGACTGTTTTAAACTCTTAAATCAGATTCTAATCGCTTTTATGTGTGTGTGTGTGTGTGTTCACTATTCATCCAGAAATGGCAAAATGCTGATCTGAATGGGAAATTTAAACTTCCAACGAAGAATGAATTTATTCCTACAAATTTTGAGATTTTATCATTAGAAAAAGAAGCAACACCATACCCTTCTCTTATTAAGGTAATACGTTAGAATCATTGATATTAAATTTAGGGGACAGACCTATTACATAGAAGGGACTAGAGAGACGTTTTCTTGCATTTGATACTATGTTGATTTGCGGGGCTCACACCCTATAGATAACAGAAAAGTTGCAGAGAGAATAACTACAAGAAATATTAAAAGGCTAGACATTTTAAAACAAACAAAACTACTATACAGCATAGAATCTAGGGAATTGTTTTCTTTGCAGACAATAAAATAGTAAGTCTGGAATGTAACTACAAGTCTATTGAAAGCGGGCTTTTTTCCATGTTCACTGAAGACCCAATAAGGAAGTAGATTTATGTTGCATCATGAAAGTTAGAGATAAGAAAGAATCTCTAAAGCCTGGAAGAGAGCATATCCAGGGGAAGCTGTTGGATTTCCTGCCCTTAAAAACAATTCTTTCTCATTTTGACAGAGCGCTATATGAAGTTAATGGAGTTATAAGCCAGTGGGAAGAACGATTGAGGAGGGTGTTTTCTTTTTCAGAACGTTCTTTTCATGTCATTATTTCACACCTTGGGTAGACTGTGTAGAAAAATGGATCAAATTATTACAGCACATCCTCTTTTCTAAACTTTAAAACTAACTCTTTCTAAACTTACCACCATAGACAAACACCTTTCTTTCCCTTTTCTTCAAATGACCTAACATTCAGATTAACTCAATGAGATGAGAATTAATGTTTAGGACTATGAAATTTAATTTATCTCAAGCAACTAGATTATTAATGAGACAATCATTTTTCTTTAAAAATGACATTTTAATGAGTTATAGGTTAGGTTATTCAAAGAGAAAGCTTATTTACTTCTCCTATTTTTATTTTTTGTTTTAAATAGGCCATCTTAGCATAAACTAAGGAGAACATTAAACCATTTATCTCTTGTCAGAGTTTCAAAGTAGTTTCAAGTGAACTTTAAGACTTTTTTTTTTTTTTAATTTATTTGGCTGCGTCAGGTCTTAGTTTTAGTACGCAGGATCTTCTTCACAGCTTGTGGGATCTTTCGTTGCGGTGTGTGGGCTCTTTATTGCAGCACGTGGGCTTCTCTCTAGTTGTGGCATGTGGTCTCCAGAGAGCGTGGACTCTGTAGTTGCGGCACACGGGCTCTCTAGTTGTGACGTGCAGGCTCAGTAGTTGTGGCACACAGGCTTAGTTGCCCCGTAGCATGTGGGGTCTTAGTTCCCCAACCAGGGATCGAACCCGCATCCCCTGCATTGGAAGGCGAATTCTTAACCACTGGACCACCAGGGAAGTCCCTAAGACTTTTTAAAATATAGTATGAATGAGTGAGTGGAGAGGCAAAGGAGTAGCTTATTTGTTCATCCTTGGCTGTGTTAGTTATCCGTTGCGGTGTAACAAATTACTCTAAAATTCAGCAGTTTAAAACCACAAACACTTATTTTATCTCATGCAGTTTCCAAGGGACAGGAATGTGGAAGTAGCTTAGTTAGGTAGTTCTGGCTCAGGGTCTCTCAGGTTATGGTCAAGTTGTGAGCTGGGACTTTGGTCATCTGAAGGCTCAACTAGGGCTGGAGGATTCTATTCCAAGTTCATTTGTGTGGCTTTGGGCAGACCTTAGTTCTTCGGTACATGGGCCTCTCCATAGAGTTGCGTGACATGGCAGCTGGCTTACCCCAAAGTGAGTGATCCAAGAGGGAAAATGAGTGATCAAGGTGGAAGCCACAGTGTCTTTTATAATCTAATCTCAGAAGTGTCGTATCATCACATCTGCCATAATCTGTTGGTCAGACAGAGACCAACCCTGGTCCAGTGCAGGAGAGAGGACCACACAAGGGTGTGAATTCCAGCAGGCAGGGATCCGTGTGGCCCACTTTGGTGGCTGGCTGCCACACACACCCCCCCGCCCCCAAGGACTCCTGCATCTGTGTCCCTGCATCCAGAAAGACAGGGACAGGACAGTTGGTATTGGCTTCACCTGTCTGTCTCTTCCTCCACTGTGTCCCCATCTCTTTGACCCAGGGTGCTGATAAGAGGGTGATTTCTCTCTACTACTGGAATCACCAGTCATCTCTCCAGCTTCCCACCAGCTGACCCTCTGAGTATGCTTCAAGGCCATGGGACAGCAGTCTCTCCAGAACAAAGCTCAGCTATTGCCTCTATCCTCCTCCTCTTGAAGAGTGATTTGATTGAAGATTTTTGCCGAATGTGCCTGTATTTCCCTAAACATACTGTTTCTCCATCACAGGATACAGCTATGAGCAAACTCTGGTTCAAACAAGATGATAAGTTTTTCTTGCCCAAGGCCTGTCTCAACTTTGAATTTTTCAGGTACGTAAAATGAATCTAGCTACAAAGCTTCCTATGAAAATCAACAATTACATTTCTGAAAGTTTTCTTTGCTTCCTTAAGGACCTATGTCTGGAAATAAAAGGAACTAGAGTTTTTTAGCCTAGACAAAGGAAAGCTGCTCCTTCTTGTTAAGGGAAGGCTGTAGACTCACCAGAAGTTTCACTGAAGAAAGATTAAATAATTTGGGGTGGTTTTTTTTTGTTGTGGTTTTGGTTTTATATTCCTGGAACTTGCCCAGAAGAAGAGGTAGTAGTTACTAAATGATCTTGAATCTCTTCCAGCCCTTTAATCGTCTGGAGCCCTCAGATATTGCTTTCTGTATTCCTGGCTTGGTAGAAGATGTTTAATAAAATTTATGAATAACGCTACTATTGCAATGATTTCTCAGTATAAATCTTTAGTTTATCTCTATCTCCTTTTATTTGTGTGATAATGTTATCACTCAATTCAAATTTTACTTTGTGAGTTTGCACTCCATAATTTTATATTTCTAAAATTCAGTGGTTTGTGTTTATAAAATAAATCTATCATTTTTTAATAATGTTCAGTATAATGATCAACTTTTTCATTAATTTTTATTTGATTTGCTTGGCATGAAATTAAAGCTGGATGTGTTTTAAATGTTTTAGAAAAGAGAAAAAGAATCTCTTAAGTAGGAAGTTAACAGTTCACGAACAAGTATGTTGAGGCTGTAGGGATGTAAACATTGTTTATTTATAGCATGAGATTCATAGATTATCTAGAGCTGCGCTGAGATTGTTGGTGTTGTTTTTTGTTTGTTTGTTTGTTTACATCAAACATGGGCTTTCTGATTATGGCTTGCTGTTGGTAGAGAGCATTACAAAGCTGGTTTTATTTTTTGATAGTTCAGAGTGATATTTTTAACCCTCTAAGCAGCTTGTCACACTTTCCCATTTGGCTTCTATGATCTGGCTTCAGAATACCTTTTGAGAGACCATTTGATATGTTTGCGTTCTCTAAACTGCCTAGCATAGTTCTCAGAATTTAAAATGTCTGCTTCCCACCAGTCCCTCTCCATGTTCTGGTCTCTCTAGAGGTAAACACTATTAGGTTTCTTGTACATTCTTAAATAAATTTTCTGTTTGTGTTTATCCTTTTAATCTTTTCAGAAATAGGATAATATTATGCATATGTACAGTTTTTAAAACTCTGTGATCCATGTTTAAGCATATAACATCTGGTTACAAAATAATATGTTTTAAGTTAACAAGTGAACCAGGATTTAAGAATTCCACTTGAATCAGGTTCTCTTTTAAAAGTTAGTTTAGGACCCTCTCCAGTTCACCAGCATAGCTGCTGTGGATGCAGCATTTTAGGACACTTCTTGGAATTGCGTTCTGAGCTTGATCCACATGACTTTGAACTCCCAGATTTGTTTTTTTCTAGCTTTTCACTTCCACCTAAGGGTGCCTGTGGGGATGAACCCTTTCAAGGACTCTCTTTTGTTTTGATGCTTTTGTGAGCTGTGCTAGTAAGTTTCTGAACTGCTTCCTTCTATTTGACTAAAGAAGGAAGTCTGTCATCATGTATAATACTTAAAAAATTAAATGACAGAGTGTTATTTAGATTTGCCAGGTGGAGAATGTATAGCTTTAGAATTTTCTCTTTGATTTCAATTCTCTGTAGTTAAGCATTTTACCCCTATTTTTACTTAATTATCAGTTTTTGATAAAATTTCTGGCTCTGATGTCAGTGCATTGGTTATATTTACTGTGCTATAGATAGAGTGAAATTTTTAATTTGCTGCCAAACAAACCAAGCCACGAGGCTACCTCAGGTCCTTTGTACTGGTTGTTTCCTCAGCCTGGAAAGTTCTCCACCCAGATATCCCCAGGGCTTGCTTCTTTGCTTCCTTCAGGTCTGGACCCAGATGTCACCTTTCAGAGTGGCCTTGATTAATAATTAATAATAATTTTAATGATAACAATTTAATTTATTAATAATAATTTTATGTAAATTAGCAATCTTCCTGTCCCACTACCCATCGCTCCTGTTCCTCTGACCCTGCATAATTTTTCTCCATAACACTATCACCACCTGATGTATCATATTTAAATTTATTATTTGTCTCTTCCAACTAGGCTCTAAACTCTGTGAAGTCAGGGACTCTGCCTGATTTGTTCCTTCTTTATTCCCAGTACCTAGAGAAGTGCCTAGCACTATAGTGAGAATGTAGTACATATTTGTTGAATGAAGGAATCTTTTACTTGCTTCCCATAAAGGTAAGCAGTGTCACATAGTCAAATGAATAGGTCATTTGACTTAAATCTGAATCCTAACTCTGCTGCTACTAGCCCAGGTGACATGAGGAAAGAGAGGCTTCTTATTTGGGAAACGAAGATTTAAGTTAGGTCATCTCTGTGGTCCTATTTAGCTCTTGCACTCTGTAATTATTTCCTCTCTTTTGTTGCTCTTTCTCACTTAAAAATTTTCCTGTTTTAATATTTTTTCCTAGTTCTGGCTGTAGTTGTATGATGGATATTATCAATTACTTTACTGACAGTGTTCCAGTCTCTTGGTTTGGGAGGAAACTCAAGAGATAAGCTAACATTTTCACAGGTCTTAATTTTTCTCTTTCAAGTCTCAGTTTTTCCCTTTTAAGTTTATATAATCATAGCACACAAACTTCTCAATCTCATCCTCCTGTCCACCAAGGGTATGGCTTGCTTAGAGGGAGAAAGAGGACACACACATGCTGTTATCAGCTCTGTCAGCCACGCCTTCTCCTATTAGCCTAAATGTAGGCATGCGTTTTGGCCTGTTCCTCCTAACCTACGCAGTGTTTCTAACTTGTCAGTTCTACCACGCCATCTGGGGTAAGCAATTCCTTCTCCCTCTTCACCACTACCAGCACACATAGCATATTTCAAGCTTCTTTTATAAACATCTTGTTTTTTTTCCTCATGAGAATTCATGTGTATTCAAAGTGTATCTTCAGGAAGTTATTTTAACCCCTGTTCAGTTCCTTGATCCATCTCGAAAGGCCATATCACATTGGGAAGTAATAAATCAGCTATTTTACTGTCAACATTTTCTTCCAGCCCATTTGCTTATGTGGACCCCTTGCACTGTAACATGGCCTATTTGTACCTTGAGCTCCTCAAAGACTCACTCAACGAGTATGCATATGCAGCAGAGCTAGCAGGCTTGAGCTATGACCTCCAAAATACCATCTATGGGATGTATGTAAGTACCCACGTCTTAGAGCCTTCCACTCATCAACATTTTTTATATTGATTTGCTGGAAGCATTTTTGATTGAGGGTGTGAGTTTAATTTCTTTTTTTTGTGACTAATCATATTTTCGCATCATTGAATTTTTAAGTTAGCTCTTACTGTTAAGTATTCAGCGATATACCATTCATATTATGCAAATTTTCCTTGATTTCTTTTTTTTTTTAAACATCTTTCATCAGACTGTCATATTTTTCTCCTCAAAACAAAATTGGACCCTGATTTAGGTTTAGATCTCTCCCATTCTGTACCTGAAGTCTTGGTCTTTGACAACAGAGAATGAAATCTTCCTGCCATTGTAAAACAAAAGGTTGGCCTATACTATTTCCCTAGAAATTCAGATTGTGAGGCTGCATATTCATACTCTTCGGTCATGTTTCTTCATTACCATGCCACTGCTTGAGGTATCAAAGCATTTCTTTTGTTTTTCTTTTTGTTAGTCGCTACATTTATGCTGATCCTCTCCATTGCAACATGACATACCTGTTTATCAGGTTATTGAAGGATGATTTAAAAGAGTATACATATGCAGCACGCCTCTCAGGTTTGAGCTATGGCATTGCATCAGGAATGAATGCAATACTTGTAAGTAAAATGAAAACGAAAGAAAAGGCGTCACACCGTTTAAGCTTATGTTGAGCTTGGGAAAACTATTAACTTCTGCATTTTAAAACAAGAAGATTGATGGTTTTTTCCTTGCACCTTTTTAATGATTGAAGAACTCAAGTTAGTATTAGTTCCACTAACAAATGATTTAGTAGAGTTTAGTGCATCTTGTGAACATGTATTTATGCTACGTTTATTTGCATGTTCCTCTGCTTGAAATGTTTAACGTATTAATCCTGAAAGCATGTTGTTCTTTCCATGTATTTGAATATATTAACATCTGTAAGTGAAAGATACCCATAGTGACTGTTGTGGTGCTGAATTTTACTTATATTATGAGCTTCTTTATTTCTGCTGACAGTAGTAGAAAGTTCCTGTGTTCAAATACGACTGACAGTTTCATTTAATTTATTTTGTAGCATGTATCATTAACTACTTTTAAGTGTGTTTTAAGATAAACATTATTAAATACATCCCAAGAAATAACTAGATCCTTTCTCTTGAAACCGTTTCTGTTATGTTTCCAAACTTATATCTCATTTCCAAATTAATATCCCTCTTCTAGCACACATTCACCTTCACTTTTCTTAAAAATATGTTGTATGTTTTCATAACAACTAAAATGAGAACATGCACTGTGTACTCTTTCTAATTCTATACAAAAGGTTTTAGGGTTTTTAAATTTTATTTATTTTGCAGTGACTTTTTTTCTTCATACAAGTAACTTTTCTGGTAGTTTTTGTTTAATGTATAAGTATATATATAACCTAACCATTCTCAGAGTCCAGGGAAATTTGAAGCTCAGAGGTCAAAATAAAATCCAAATAGAAAAGTAATAATCCATGGTTTATTTTTTGCTGTTGAGTTTTAGTAGCATATCACCATTAAAATAAATAATTTTTAATTTGTGACAGAATGGGCTTCCTGCTAGTTGTCAGTCTAGTTCCCACGGTACATGATGTGCTTTCCATGGGCAGTGACCTTCACTCCTGCTGAGATACTTGCCTATCAATTTTCTTTTTCTTTTTCTTTTTTTTTTTTTTGTTGCGGTACGCGGGCCTCTCACTGTTGTGGCCTCTCCCGTTGTGGAGCACAGGCTCCGGATGCGCAGGCTCAGCGGCCATGGCTCACGGGCCCAGCCGCTCCGTGGCATGTGGGATCTTCCCGGACTGGGGCACGAACCCGTGTCCCCTGCATCGGCAGGCGGACTCTCAACCACTGTGCCACCAGGGAAGCCCCTTGCCTATCAATTTTCATAAGGTAGAGGCGTCCAGAGATATTCTAGTTCCAGTGTATCCTCTAATCTCTGTGGGTGCCAGCATGTGGCAATATAATAGTAGGAAGTGTGATAATAGGCTTCCCCTGCTTTTCAAAACGTTATGCTTTCAGAAACTATTAAAGTAAATTGTCCTAAGGCAAAATCCAGACAGTACATACAGTGTATCCTTACTTCACATCTGTTTTGCCACTGGCTTTTGGTACATCAGCAGAACTCATCAAACAAGCAAGTAGTGAGAGCTATGGACCATTATTGGGCAACATTGGACAAGAAAAGTGGCAAAATGCCATATAATACAAAATTGGGGCTTCCTGATTTCTTAAAAGATGACTTTTTAAAATATTTAAATATAAACAATTTGGGGACATATCCAGTAGTTTGCTAGGTAACCCTCCCCTATGATTTTTACCTTCTTAACACAACTATAAAAATCTTAAGCCTGCCATTCTTTAGAAATTCTTTTTGAAGGTTAAATTCAAAACACATTCTATAATTAATTTTGACTTAATGAGAACTTGAATTTTGATGATATATAGTGTGTACTGCCGTAGTTTGGCACCAGGTAAGTTTTCCTGCTATTGTTTTTGTTTAGGAAAAGCATATGCTTTTGGATATTAGTAAATAAAGATGGTCAATGTTATCTTCCTAAGTGTCAAACTATATTTATGAGAAATGAAATTCATTTAATTTCTTGTTTTATTTTTATTTTGATACACCTGGTTTGGGGATTTTCTACATGTTTTAAAGTCAAGTTGAAGTTGTTTCATGTTAATTTTAGACTTTTAATATCCTGAACTCTTTCCGTAGCTCTCGGTGAAAGGTTATAATGACAAGCAGCCAATTTTGCTAAAGAAGATCATTGAAAAAATGGCTACCTTTGAGATTGATGAAAAAAGATTTGAAATTATCAAAGAGGCAGTAAGTTTTCTCAACTTATTTTTATAATTTTTTTATTCATAAGGTGATATTGCCACATTATGAACATTTTTGAAAAAGAGGCAAGGAGGAAAAGAAGCATTCATAACCCTGTGGCAGTCACTTTATCCTATCTTTGCTGAATCCTATAGGAAACCTCCCAGGAAAGCCTGGGAGACTCTGGTGGACACCTGGCCCCCCTTCTCTGTAGGCCCTAAGAGCTAGGATAGCACTGACTTTCAGAGAGGAGCCTGAGGTAGACCTAGTGGCTTTCAGGGACTCCTTGAAGGTTTCATCCAACCTCCATTTAAGAAGAACAGTCTAGGGCTTCCCTGGTGGCTCAGTGGTTAAGAATCCACCTGCCAGCGCAGGGGACACAGGTTCGAGTGCAGGTCTGGGAAGATCCCACATGCCGCAGAGCAACTAAGCCTATGCACCACAACTACTGAGCCTGCGCTCTAGAGCCCATGAGCCACAACTACTGAAGCCCACGTGCCTAGCTCCTGTGCTCTGCAACAAGAGAAGCCACCGCAGTGAAAAGCCTGTGAACTGCAACGAAGAGTAGCCCTCGCTGGCTGCAACTAGAGAAAGCCCACATGCAGCAATGAAGACCCAACATAGCCAAAAATTAAATAAACAAACAAATAAATAAAAAGGGAAGAAAAAAAAAGAAGAACACTCTATTCTGCACGAGGGACCTCAGCCTTCCATGACAGCCTTGTCACATTAGGGGAGACTATTTAGGCTTGATGTATCTTCCACTTAAATTCAACTCATGGTTGGTCCAGTAATGGAAATATGGGATGGATAGCTACTTTAAAAGCCAAACTATGACCTTCATTGTACACCCAAAGAAATTATCATCAGTTTTCAAATTAAGATTCAGTATTTTTTATATATACATATCCATGTTGCTTGCTTAGAGAGACTTTTGGGATGACCTTATGGTGAAGAATTAAAGGATGCCAAGAGATGGAGGCCTTGAAAACTGGGGATAACTTTCTGAGAGATGAAAGAGATCCTGTAGTGAAGGTACTTAGAGTACATGTCAGATGCTGGGGGTAAAGCAGCAGCCTGGACAAAGAAAAATTATGCTCAAGACTTCTCTGGTGGTCCAGTGGTTAAGACTCCAAGCTTCCACTGCAGAGGGCACAGGTTTGATCCCTGGTCAGGGAAGTAAGATCCTTCATGCCTTGCAGTTGGGCCAAAAAAAAAAAAACCTTTTAAAAGTACAACATGCAATCGTTTTTATTTATTTATTTATTTTATTTATTTTTGGCTGCGTTGGGTCTTCATTGTTGCACGCGGGCTTTTCTCTAGTTGCGGTGAACGGGGGCTATTCTTCATTGAGGTGTGCGGGCTTCTCATTGTGGTAGCTTCTCTTGTTGCAGAGCATGGGCTCTAGGCACGTGGGCTTCAGTAGTTGTGGCTCATGGGCTCTAGAGCGCAGGCTCAGTAGTTGTGGTGCACGGGCGTGGTTGCTCCACAGCATGTGGGATCTTCCCAAACCAGGGCTCGAACCCGTGTCCCCGGCATTGGCAGGCGGATTCGTAACCACTGCGCCACCAGGGAAGTCCGCAATCATTTTTAAGACTCAGTGTACACACCTCACTCTTGATACTATTTCTGGTGTTATAAGGAACATATATTTTAATTGAATTTAATTGAAGTTCTGTTCTCAGAATTTTACATTTCTTAACTTTAACTTTACATTTCTTAATTATGGGGACAAAAAACAAAAAAATTACTTAAAAAAAATAAGACTTCAAAAAAAAAGAAAGAAAAAAGAAAAAGCATGCTCTTTAGTTTAAGTATCAAAGGGAGAGAGGAGTAAGTCCCATTCTAAATTACATAACTTCGAAAAGGAAGATGAAGCAGATATCTCTGCATCCCATTTAACACATCATTTATGCAAAATGAAGTTTGATTATAGCTGACCTTTTGAAATGATTTTAAAAAGGTCGATAAAATTAACAAACCCACGTCTCCCTTCACTAGTATATGCGATCTCTTAACAATTTCCGAGCTGAACAGCCTCACCAGCATGCCATGTACTACCTCCGCTTGCTGATGACTGAAGTGGCCTGGACTAAAGATGAATTGAAAGAAGCCCTGGATGGTGAGACTCTTTCTACTTATAGCGTAATGCTTTCTTCATTCTTTTCTAAAATCATTTTGGTTTTATCCTATTACCTAGTATTTATGCTTTCTAATAACTTGTAGTTCCATTAAAGCCAGCTGGGCATACTGTTTTTGGGGTTTTTTTGTTTTTGTTTTGTTTTTGTTTTTAGAAAAGCAGTGGTGGCCTTTGAAGTGGCTTTTGTATTCAGGCAGTTTAACCACATTTGCTGTTTTCAACCTGGACCCACAACAGTCAGTTATTACTGTTAATAGATTTCTGCAGATGACAGTGTTTTGACCCAAGCACTTACCTTGTTAATATTGAAGTTTTCAGAAAAGGAAAAAAGGGCTGAGCTTGAAAGTCTTATCACACAGAAAGAATGCTTAGGCATGTTTGTTGTTGTTTTTGTTTTTGTTTTTTTGCGGTACACGGGCCTCTTACCGTTGCGGCCTCTCCCATTGCGGAGCACAGGCTCCGGACGTGCAGGCTCAGCGGCCATGGCTCACGGGCCCAGCCGCTCCGCGGCATGTGGGATCCTCCCGGACCGGGGCACAAACCCGTGTCCCCTGCATCAGCAGGCGGACTTTCAACCACTGCGCCACCAGGGAAGCCCTTTAATGATCTTTTATGACAAGTTCTTTCTTATTATGTATCACTGCGCCTTTGATGACTTTAGTGACAAATCAAGAGCAAAGTATTGAAGGTCATTATTTTATCGGTTGAGTAGGCATATAGATTATAAAATTCATTAACTAGAACAGATACGTTTTTAATCTGGACAGTTAATACACTTTTCTTTGCAAAATGATTATGAGTCACATCCGGTTGTAACAAGCAGGAATTTTACCTTTTTAAAAAAATACCACATAATTGATTTCAAATACATTTTCAAGAGACCGAACCTGCATTCAGCATGATCCAAAAGCAGAGATTTGGGGATTCCCACCCCCTTTGTTAGATTCTGGGTCAGATGGTATATGAATTGTAAGCAGAATTAGTTCTAAAGTTTCACATAGGCGTGTGATGCCTTCCTAAAATGTGTTTTATAAAGAGAAAGTCAGCACTTTTTCGGTTGAAATTTTCTGCTCTAATAATCATTCTGTTTTGATATATATATTCATCAATAATCCGGTAATGCCAACATGGCTTAATCTGGAGACAACTCAATATGAGAGGCTGGCTCCCCTGTGACTCTATGTCTGTCAGCTATCCAGGTGCCAGGGTAGCAAGAACCTCAGAATTCAGTGTGGTCCAACCGCATTTACTGACTGCCTGCTATGCACCAGGCGCCAGACTGCAGGTGCTTGAGATTAAAAAATGATCAACTAGGTGGGGTTTCTTGGATCAAGGAGCTCCAGTCTAGTGGCAAAGCGTAAATGTAAAACAGATTGTTTTTTGTAGAGGCAAAGAGACTGAGTATTGTTATAGAAGTTTGCAGAGAGGGCTGAGGGGTCTAGTGAAGGGGACTTCTAGGGCAGTGCAGTGGAGTGGGATGGGTATGCATTTTGGAATTAGACTAAGATTCAGTTGCAGCTCTGCCACTTACTAGCTTGATGACTTTGGACAAGAAACTTAAATTTTCTTAACTTCAGTTTTCTCACCTTTAAAATGGGGATAATAAGGCATAATTTATACTTTATAAGATAACATCTATAAAATGCCTGATGCATAGTAAGCACTTGTTAATTCCCTTCCTATGTCTCTCTTTAAATTTTATTCACTAATTTTAGCATCCATTGTAGCATTTTTTAGTATGGCGTCCTAATGGAGAAGGGACAACTCTTCTTTACTGAAGAATTAAATCAGTACATGTAAAAGTAATGAGAAGAACAGAAAATGCACTATTAGGATTCCATAATAATAATTGGTACAGGCAGTATCCACCATTGGATGCTAAATTAGTGGGTAAAAGTTAAGTAAGGACAAAATATTTGTGTGGTCTCAAAGTATTTCCTCCAAAGTAAATATTTAAAAATTATAATGGGAAAAGAAGGCATTGGTGGGGTGGCTTTTCCTAATTGCTTGTAGAGCATTACATGAGTTACTTAATTATAACCAAAAGATTAAAACAGTCCGCTGGCAGACAGCACTATAGCCACGTGGGCAGTGTTTACATCACCAGTATTACAGCGTAACAGCATCATGTGCCCCCAATGTGATGCCCTGAGGAAGACGTATTACCTCTGGGGTATTCTTTCTAAGAATACAGAAGCTCAATTTAAGCACGAGAAAACACTAGACAAGCCCAAATAAGGGGCATTCTATAAAATAACTGAGCAGTACTGCTTAAAACTCTTAAGGTCAGAGCTTCCCTGGTGGCGCAGTGCTTGAGAGTCCGCCTGCCGATGCAGGGGACATGGGTTCGTGCCCCGGTCCGGGAAGATCCCACATGCCGTGGAGCAGCTGGGCCCATGAGCCGTGGCCGCTGAGCCTGCGCGTCCGGAGCCTGTGCTCCACAACAGGAGAGGCCACAACAGTGAGAGGTCCACGTACTGGAAAAAAAAAAAAAAAACTTAAGGTCACGAAAAGCAAGGAAAGACCAAGGAACTGTTACAGATTGGAGGAAACTAAGGACACATGACAACTAAATGCAAGGTGGGATTGTGGATTAGATCCTGGAACAGGAAAGGGATATTAGTGGAAAGCCTGAAATCCAAATAAAGTCTGTATTTTAGTTAATAGTATTGTCCCAGTGTTAACTTCTTAGTTTTGATCATCATCCTATGGTTGTTACAGATGTTAACGTAAGAGAAAACTGGGTGAAGGGCGTATGGGAACTCCCTGTAATATTTTTGCAACTCTTCTGTAAATCTCAAATTATCTCAGAGGTTTTTTTTTTAGAAAACCTTATAGGTAGAGCTTACTATTTCTTACTCTTGTTTACAGATGTTACCCTTCCTCGCCTTAAGGCCTTCATACCTCAGCTCCTGTCACGGCTGCACATTGAAGCCCTTCTCCATGGAAACATAACAAAGCAGGTGCGGGACTGAGGTTTTAGCAATAATCTTTTATGCATCAGTGCAAGAGAAAATTTTACCCTAGTTGGTCTAAGATTACTAACTAACCAGCACAGTGTGGCTGTATAAGCACATTAGTGTTGACTCAGGCTTCCCTGCCCTGTGCAGGAAGGTAGGGGAGGGTATAGGGGGAGCAGAATGATCATGGTTAACTGTGGACCTACTTTCACAGCTGTCTCCTCTGTTTTTGCCTGCCTCGTGCAATCATTGACGGAAATGGGAATAATTATCCCTACTCTGTAGGACAGCAGGACTGTGTAGTGGATGAGAGCACATGGTGTAGAATCAGGCTGGATTCAAACCTTGACTCCTCCGCTTACAAGTTATGTAATCTTCTGAAAACGTCTTAATCTCTCTATGCTCAATTTCCTTATCGGTAAAATTACTTATAAGGATTAAATTAAATAGTATATTCTTAAGTGTTTAGCACGTGGAAAGCATTCCAGATTCCCTTGGTAGTCTGTCTTAAAAGCCCACACTCTCTACCACTCTGTTATATTGCCTCCAAAACAATATGCCAAGGTCAGGTGCTAATAAGTGGCTGAGACAGTATTCTTCCCCAGGTCAGTTTTATTCAGAATAAAGCCTCATGCTTACCTCCTTTGCTTTGCTATAGCCCCAGTTGTCTGGTGTGGGTCATTGACGTGGGACCACCTTTCCATCATCAATACCTCTCCAGCTTTGGCTGTGCCTTTTCCCCAGAATCGAGATCAGTGCTGATGATTGTCTGGGTCTCTGTTTCTCTTCACTACTACCATACTGACTCTATTGCAAATTGATGAGTTCAGTTTTTATCCATTTGAACAGGATCAAATGTATTTAAGGTTTAAAAATCCACTTTTATGATAAACTAGGTTAGTTTGTTTCACAAGCATGTTGTTTCATATTGCATGGGCTACTATCTAATCAGGATACGTTTGTGATTTGTAATGTGCTGTGACCTATCTTCTTCCACAGGCTGCATTAGGAATTATGCATATGGTTGAAGACACCCTTATTGAACATGCTCATACAAAACCTCTCCTTCCAAGTCAGCTGGTTCGGTATAGAGAAGTTCAGCTCCCTGACAGTAAGTGGAAATGTTATATCTTTGGTAATGGACTACTTTGACATAATATTGTGTGTGATTACAGATGAGTTGAAGTCACTTGGATGATAATATATAGTTTTATGGTAAAGATCTACTGGGATCCTCTACTATTTATAGCTAGAGGTAGATAATTCTGCAGGAAAATTATCTGTAGGAGTGCCAAAGAGGTAAAATTGGAGGTAGGCAATTATTTTGAAGAGAATGATACTGGAATTGACTTGTAATTGAGTATAGAAGAGTTAGGGAAAAAATCACAAAACTAAAGAAATGTTGATTGTGAAGCATGAAATAAAATTTATTTATAAAAAATGTAAATTAGAATTAGGAGTGCATAGGAGTCTTTGGCAGAAGACTCACAGGTGCAGATAACACCATGTATTCATTGCATGCATATTTGATAAGGAATTAATATAAAGAATTGATGATAATATATTGGAGTTTGCAATGTTGGGTTACTTTTACATTAACAGTGGTTTCCTTTGAAACCACTCATTAAGAACTCATTAAGCATTATTTTCAATATTGTTCAGAACTGTATGGTGGGAAGTATGTTAGACCAGGGATGAGAAGCATTGATTTTTTTCTTTGAACTTTTTCTAAAAGTAATCACTTCCTCTTCTGAACCCCCAGCACAGGTTTTCTGAACCTTTCCTTGTTTAACCTACTCAGCACTTCTTCTCTTGTATTGGGATTGAAGTGCATCTCCATCTCCCCCGTTAGGCTATACATTTCTTAAGGCTGGAGTCTGTGTCTGGCTCACTTGAGTAGCTAATAAAGCATTACCTCAGGATCTCTCTGTTGAATGCTCAAAGACACTTTGAGCACAGCACTGCTATTCTGCATGGCCAGTCATTACAGACCTGGTAATGGTTACTTTCAAACTTCACTTAGCTTGTTCCTCAGTCACCGCAGCATGGCAGAGAGGGAGACTCAGGAACTGCCATTCAAGGGAATTCCCTGGTGGTCCAGTGGTTAGAACTCTGCACTTTCACTGCCTAGGGCCCTGGTTCGATTACTGGTTGGGAAACTAATATCCCACAAGCTGCTCGGTACAGCTGAAAGAACAGATGATTGAATGAACGAACAAACTGCCATTCAACAACCATAGCACATGGTCATCAGGCAATGACTAAACACGGTGTATTTGCTTAGTCACATTTACTGCTCATGAAATAGTTGTCAGATCATAAAGCATGGCCATCTGTTTATAACTTTGATGAGTACTTGATCAACGTATCTGAGTTTTTGTCTTAGCTCTCCACCATCCAACTTTGTGTCCTTGGACAAGTCACCCCGCTTCTCAGGGTCTTAGTCTCCTCATCTCTAAAGTAAGGTGTTAGGCTAAGTCATCTCTGAGCATTGTACACATTTGTGTAAATTTGTGAATTGACCTTCAGTGTGGGTGTTGCTAAACAATATTAGGAATAGAATGCTAAGTAGATAACGGCACAACTAGTCATTTAAAAATTGTTTTGTATGGTTATTAAAACATAGGTAGTATTTCTGTTGAAGTTCTTATAGATATTAGCTAGTTCTAATCTAGTATGTACACTACATTGTAGATTTCATTAACTATGGATCTCATTTAGCATCAATACTTAGTCATAAAATGGGTTTTTTATAAGTGTTTTGCCCTTTAAAGTCAGTGAGTATTTATAGAGGGCCTACCAAGTACAGATCACTGTATTAGGATTCCCTTGGGTAAGTTGAGTTTCACATTCTTAATGAATTAACTGTAATAGTTTGGAACTGCCAAAAGACACCAACCGAACTGAACAACTTCATAACAGCCAAACAAAACAGTAACTTTATTAAACCCTAAATAAATTTTTGAACGTGTTGCTGTCTTCTTGAAACTTCCTAGGAGGATGGTTTGTCTATCAGCAGAGGAATGAAGTTCACAATAACTGCGGCATCGAGATATACTACCAAACAGACATGCAGAGCACCTCGGAGAACATGTTTCTGGAGCTCTTCTGTCAGATCATCTCCGAGCCATGCTTCAACACCCTGCGCACCAAGGAACAGCTGGGTGAGGGGGAAGCAGGGGATGGCAGGACACCTCAGTCCTTGAGGAACAGCCATTGTTCTCGAGAGCATTCTCCGCATGTACAGTCCCCAAGCATGATGCTTCAGGCATGCTCTACTCAGAAAGACTGTGAAAGCCTGTTTGTGGGGAATCCACTTCTAGAAGATAAGCAGTGAACATCGCATGGACATTAGAGCAGTTCTTAAGGAGATGATACTGTGTTTACATTACATACGAGTCTATAAAAAGGTCATTTTGGGTGGGATGCTAGGGGAAGTCTGTTATGGGTGACAAGGTGGGAAGCAAGCCATCCACAGAAGCTTAGATTTACTGAATTTTGGGTTCATTGAGGGGGCAGGTATTTTCTTTGATTCATCTTTGTTTCCCAAGCCTGGGGCACATAGAAGGTACTCAGTAAGTGTCTGTTGAGGAAATGTTTCGGCAGAGTTCTAGGCAGTGTTAAAAGCCTTGGAGATCCTGGCAGCTTTGATCAATTAAGGAAAGAAACAAGCCCCAGTAATGTACATTGAATAACCAATGAAAAAGGATTTGGGCGGGTGTCCCCAAGTAACAATCTTTTTTTATTTTTTTATTTTATTTATTTATTTATTTTTTTTTTTTTTACAGTCTTTTTTTAAATAACCACAGTGGTAGATGCTGGACAGCAAAAGTGGATAAGGGGCTTCTCTGGTGGCGCAGTGGTTGAGAGTCCGCCTGCCGATGCAGGGGACACGGGTTCGTGCCCCGGTCTGGGAAGATCCCACATGCCGCGGAGCGGCTGGGCCCGTGAGCCATGGCCGCTGAGCCTGCGCATCCGGAGCCTGTGCTCCACAACGGGAGAGGCCACAACAGTGAGAGGCCCGCGTACAGCAAAAAAAAAAAAAAAAAAGTGGATAAGTTATGGATGGTCTTTCCCTTCATGGAGCTCACAGTCTAGTCAGGGATGCAGACCTGTAAGGAATCATTGTAGTACAGTGTGGCAAATGCTACGAAGAGTGTTCAAACTCTAAAGGCTATGCTGAAGGTAGGGAGGTGTGGTTTGGGGCAGAGCAGCTGGAGAAGGCAAGCCACGAGCGCTGTTTAGGAAAGGTGTAGACGGTAGGTAGTGTATGAGCTCACAAGGTGACAGTGGAAGTATGACCTTCAGTTACTTGGTCTAAAGATTTGCAGTCTGAATGGAGTTGGTCCAGGAATGGGTTATCTAGCAAGAAATGCAATAGTGGAGGCAAGTTCACATAAGGAACTTGGGCGTGAAAGGAAGCCGAGCTAGGACAATGGTTAGGGGATGAAAATGAGTCCAGCATTTCATAGGGATGAGAATAACTTTAACATGGATTGAAGGGGATTAACTAGCAGACAGGGAGGAGCCTGGGAATATTGAGTCTGAAAGATAAACAAGGGTTTTATCTCCAAATTTCTAACTATTCTTCAGGGAGCTCTTCTGCCCTGTCCTTAGGAACTGAAGATATTGTAATGGCTCATTTCTTCAGAGGTGAATAATATAAAGCCCTAAAGTCGATTTTATTTGCTCTGACAGGATAATTTTTGAAAGATTAAGAGTGACCCATGTCTCAAATGCCAAGGTCCTGACTGGCTGGTGTTTGCGTTTCAGGCTATATTGTCTTCAGTGGGCCACGCCGAGCCAATGGCATACAGGGCTTACGGTTCATCATCCAGTCGGAAAAGCCACCTCACTACCTAGAAAGCAGAGTGGAAGCTTTCTTAATTACCATGGAAAAGTCCATAGAGGACATGACAGAAGAGGCCTTCCAAAAACACATCCAAGCATTAGCGATTCGTCGACTAGACAAACCAAAGAAACTGTCTGCAGAGTGTGCTAAATACTGGGGGGAGATCATCTCCCAGCAATACAATTTTGACAGAGGTAAGGCAAAATTAGGGCCCCGACATTCATGGCATGCAAGTAAAACATTTGAGGACATTGATGCCATTCTACAACATGGTATTTGTTTTGTAGGTGATGTTCCAGTATGATTTGGGATGGGGGTGGAGGCATACCACTTCTAAAGAATCTTTATTTAATGTAACAACAATTTCCTAGTAGAAACTTTAGCTTTTTTTTTCCTTCTCTGAACTAGAGCTGGATCTATCTGTATCTCATAATAATGCACTAATAATAAATCTGATTTCACTTTTTGTGTTCATTCAGTATGCCCCTGAGGCTCTGAGCACAGATATGTAGGTATTTCTCATAACTCTAAACGGAAAATGTGCAAATTGAACTCTCTTGAGACAGGTGCTGCCCTGGAGGCACAGGGGTTCAAACATTTCCCTTTAGGGATCTCCCAAAATTTGTCAGTGCTTTTAGATTTGGGAGACTGTGCTCCCCAAAGTGTCCTGCTTATCAGCTTCCTTTTGCCTTTCTTAGATTAACAATGGAGTGTGCTCAGCTACACTAGAAGTCAGAAAGAGTTGGGTTGTGTTCTCACTGTGACACCAACAAGCCAAAGATCTCAGCCAAGTAACATTTTTTGGGCCTGTGTTTCCTTACCTGTAATTTTTCTAGCAGTTGGATTCACTGTTGATAGTACTAGGTTGGCCGAGAAGTTCGTTCACGTTTTTCCGTAAGATGTTTCGGAAAAACCTGTGCGAACTTCTTGGCCAACCCAATACCTCCCACTTATTGAGCATTTGCCCTGTGCCCCTGGTATTGTGTTATTGTCAGTTAAGTAGTTGTTATCCCCAATTTCTAGATGAGGAAACTGAGGCTCAGAAAACTTGAAGTGACTAGCCCAAGACCCAACAGCTCACAACTAGAGAGACAGGATATCCTCTTACTTTTTACTTGAAATTTATTCCCTTACTACTTGCAGGAGCAGATGATCACTCAAAAAGATGGATTCTTAAGAGTGTTGGAGTGAAGTATATTGTCATTTAGTGTAGTGTTCTGGGATACTTAAAATGAAAATATTGTAAATTCTTGTTTGATTACTTTTTTAGATAATACAGAAGTTGCCTATTTAAAAACACTTACCAAGGAAGATATTATCAAATTCTATAAGGTAGGTTCAATTTGCATGTTTAGATTTTGACTGATAAGGAAATATTGTATGCACTGTGTTGTGTGTCGCTGCTTTGTACCCATTCAGGCCGGATTTATGAAGGCATTTTTATGGACCTAAGTAGTTTTCGTGTGTGTGTGTGGTACGCGGGCCTCTCACTGTTGTGGCCTCTCCCGTTGTGGAGCACAGGCTCCGGACGCGCAGGCTCAGCGGCCATGGCTCACGGGCCTAACCGCTCCGCGGCATGTGGGATCCTCCTGGACTGGGGCATGAACCTGTGTCCCCTGCATCAGCAGGCGGACTCTCAACCACTGCGCCACCAGGGAAGCCCTGGACCTAAGTATTTTTGACACATATTACTGTTAGGAAAGAGAGATAGTCCCTATTGAACCCAGTACTGTTTTTCTCTCCCTCTGGACCGAGGACCGTGGTGGCCCTTCCTGGCTTCCAGATCCACCTGTTTAGGTTACCCTTCTGTTTCTTCTCTCTGTTCCTCGCCCCAGCCCACAAAGAACATCGCTGAGCTTTTGGTGGGAAGAAAGAGCAAAGAAAACAAATAGAACTTGGGAATCAGATTATTTTCCAGTCTCTGGCAACTATAAATCATCTTCACTAATTTAGTTGCCACTATGGCTCCTTTTAAAAATAAATGATTACTGGGCTTCCCTGGTGGCGCAGTGGTTGAGAGTCCACCTGCTGATGCAGGGGACACAGGTTCGTGCCCTGGTCTGGGAAGGTCCCACATGCCACGGAGCTGCTAGGCCCATGAGCCATGGCCGCTGAGCCTGCGCGTCCAGAGCCTGTGCTCTGCAATGGGAGAGGCCACAACAGTGAGAGGCCCACGTACGGCAAAAGATAAATAAATAAATAAATAAATGATTACTCACCTTTGAACTGTGTTCAGAGATCTTCTGAGTTGTTTTTTTTAATTGTGTTTATTGAAGTATAGTTGATTTACAATGTCATGTTAGTTTCAGGTGTATAGCAAAGTGATTCCATTTTATATATATATATATTCTTTTTCATATTCTTTTCCATTATAGGTTATTATAAGATATTGAATATAGTCTTATTGTTCGTCTATTTTATATATAGTAGTTTATATCTGCTAATCCCAAACTAGAGATTTGTGAGTTTTTTTTTAAAGTAGAATGACTTTTTATACTAATTATTATATTTATTTTCGGCTGTGTTGGGTCTTCATTGCTGCACGCAGGCTTTCTCTAGTTGTGGTGAGCGGGGAGCTACTGTTCACTGCAGTGCGCGGGCTTCACATTGCAGTGGCTTCTCTTGTTGCAGAGCGCGGACTCCAGTAGTTGTGGCACGCAGGCTCAGCAGTTGTGGCTCGTGGGCTCTAGGGTGCAGGCTCAGTAGTTGTGGCGCACGGACTTAGCTGCTCTGCGGCCTGTGGGATCTTCCCAGGCCAGGGCTAGAACCTGTGTCCCCAGCATTGGCAGGCGGATTCTTAACCACTGCGCCACCGGGGAGGTCCCAGATTTGTAAGCTTTAAATGCCTGAGCTCACTGAGAAAGTTCAGTTCATCAAGAGAAAAGAGAGGCACCACCATTAAAGTTTTCCCAGTACAGCTTGAAGAGGTTTACACCATCCAAATTTTCCCCACCTGTAACAGAATTCATAGAAGGGTAGCAAAAATTTTAAGTGGGCATATAATGTGTAGTAACCATGCTAAGTGCAGAAATTAAAAATTTATGCTGCAATAGAGTTGTACCTAAAGCGCTATATATATTCTTTGTAATGTATTGGGACCTCTAATTTGTGTAAAATACTTTTATATCTGTTTTTTAGGACAAGGAACAAAATTCTACTCCGTAATTACCATAGTACCTTAGAATTATACCCTATCTAGTATCCTTAGCCACTTCTCCTGGTTCATATCTGATTTATCAGACACCAGGTTTTTCGTTGGGAGCTCAGGTCCTGCCTCAGCTAACATCTCTGGGAGGGATGTCATCTGCTTTTCAAGGTCATTTCTCAGGGATCTGTTGTAACTGCTATAACAGGAGTGGTGCTTGCAGTTCTCATTGGAATGATTTTGTGAAATTAATTGTACAGTGAAGGCTAATCAGATCGAATTCACCACTGTTGGTGCTGTGTGGGAGAGTGAGGAAAAGGAAATAGCCCTGGGGAGGAGGTGCTGATAGTTTCATAGAGGAAAAGGGTCATTTAGCACTGCCTACCAGTTACTCTCCCCCCAGATCCTCTGCAGGACGACAAGGTTTCTGGTCTCTGTATGTGCAAACAAGTATTCATATAGCCAGTAACACCTTAGCAATAAGAAAAGAGAGACAGCAGCAATTTTAGGTTCAAAATTTGACAGTAAAAGACAGTATTTAGAATGTTCCTTTCTCAGCAATGGGATTTGAACCATTTTGGCTATGGACATGGCTGGCTGGGCAATTTACCATTTTCTTTACCTCATGGCTCTCTTGCATTGTGTAGAGGAATTGTGCTTTTTTGCAGTGATAGTCTTTTTTTTTTAAATATTATTTATTTAGTTTTAAATTTTGGCTCTGTTGGGTCTTCGCTGCTGCATGAGGGCCCTCCCCAGCTGCGGCAAGCGGGGGCTACTCCTTGCCGCGGTGCACGGGCCTCTCATTGTGGTGGCTGCTTCCCCTGTTGCGGGCTTAAGTAGTTGTAGCGCGAGGGCTCTAGAGCGCAGGCTCAGCAGCTGCGGCTCTCGGGCCTAGCCACTCCGCGGCATGTGGGATCCTCCCAGATCAGGGCTCGAACCTGTGTCCCCTGCACTGGCAGGCGGACTCCCAACCACTGCACCACCAGGGAAGTCCCAGTGATAGTCTTTTAAAAATATATATATTTTGACAAGGGGGAGGCTCGGCCTGTGAAGGGGCAGTGGGTATATGGAAAATCTGTGCACCTTCCACTCAATTTTGCTGTGAACCCAAACTGCTTGAGAAAATAAAATCTATTTTAAAAAATGTGTGTGTATGTATGTAACAAAAGCGCATACTTTTTTTTTTTTTAATTTTTTTTCTTTTATTTTTTGGCCACACCATGCAGCATGTGGGATCTTAACTCCCTGACCAGGGATCAAACACATAATCCCTGCAGTGGAAGCACAGAGTCCTAACCAGTGGACCACCAGGGAACTCCCAACACATACATATTTTTTAAATAAAACAATATATAAAATAAGATTCTGTTCTGAAATATAACCCCAGGTAGTCTTTGTGTCTGTGGAGAGAGAGCTGCCGTAGGACCATGAGGGGCAGAGTTGGGTGTGAGAGCAGGGCTCCAGGACACGTGTCCGCTGCCAGGCTGTTCAGCCATCCAGAGCCCTGCTCAGAGCTGCTGGCCTCACTCAGTGATCTGTGGGGCAGCAGCAGGAGCACATATGGCCTCTGAGCACAGACTCTGGGCTCAGCCCTATCATCAGCTAGCTAGCTCTGTGACCTTGGCCAAATTACTTAAGCTTCCTTATTTACAAAATAGAGATTATAGGGTATTCATTGAAATGAGGTATGTAAAGTGATTGGCACTTAGTAGCATTTATTAAACAGTCTCTATCGTTATCTCTTTATTAGTAATACTCAATCTTAGGATTTTTAAATATTTTAATCAGAATGTTTTAGATCGGAATATGTTTTCCTCCTTGGTGTTACACAGTGGGTTTTAGTTGTGTTGATTTACTACTTAAGACTGTTACACTTTGTGAGGTTAGCTACTTGTTCTCAACTGCCTACAAAAGAGAGTGCTCATGTTCAGCTCTTTTTGGTTCCTAAGACATTTATTTTAAGACATTATTAGTTATGTGTGTTCAAAAAGAATGATGACTTAATATGACTTACTGTGATGTTTCCAGAAGAAATGAAGATTTCTCTTTCCTTCCACAAATTCTGTTATTTATTTGAAGTTACAGGTGGTACCTGATTATTGAATTTGTGAAAATAGCAGTTATAAGACTGACTTCCTTGTCTTGAAAAAATGAGAGTATTTATTACCAAGCTTACGCTAAATCTAGAACAGGCTTTCCCTAGCTATGTTCCATGGTACAAGATACTGGTAGGGGGTACCTAGAAAAAAGGGTTTCATGACCATGTACGTTTGGGAATGACTACTCTTTATTCTCATTCTTGGTGAATCACAGAGCATGTTAGCTTTTGAAAAGTTCTAAGAACCCCATAGTTAAGATTTCTTTAGCCCAGCATTTGTTGTTTTGATTAACAAAATATTTCCTAAGCTGCTGTCACTATGGACACTTTTTTTTTTTTTTTTTTTTGCACAGAATACCTATAAGTATCTCTTAGGACTCTAGTGTTCCTTAGAATAGAGAAATTCTAAGAAATTTCTGCAGTTGGTTGGTTTTTAGAAAAATGGAGATTATCCAAAGTTGGTCAGGAAATTGAACAGGATATTCTGCTGTAACCGATACAGGTTAAGAGGGCAGTGAAGGTTTGGGTGATAAGGGATCAAGAATAGATCTTTGGAAGCAAGCGTTTTACTCCAGTAAGATGCTCTCAGATGAGGCACTGCATGTTACTGGAGGCTGACCTGGGCTGAGCTCCTGAAAGAGGCTGTTCTGCCAGCTGGCAAAGCCGTGGGCAAGCTTGCTGTGCAACCTCAGCAGGGCTTCTACTGCAGCTGCACAGGGCCAGGCTTGCAAAAACTGTTCCGTAAATAACCGTGAGTCAGTCTGGCTTTGCTGATGATCTCTTCCTCTGAGGTTACAAAACATTGCTGCTGGCTGAGGCATCAGGGGAAGCTGCATCACAACTTGTGTTTTCCCTTTGGAAAAGACAAATACAGGTGCAGCATCAAGGAAAAGGTGAGGAGACACTTCCCCACAGGATCCTTCTGCCAACATACCGCTCCTGGCTTTCTTGGTAGTAACTAAGGGGAGTCCCTCAAAGCAACGTGGTGGAATGGAGAGAACAAGCAAACCTCACTTCTGGCACCAGCCCTTCCAAGCTGTGTGACTCCAGCTGTGTGACTCTTTGTTTTAGAGTCAGAGTCTCTAAAACAGGAATCATCATGGTGTTTAGCTTACAGAGAATCGAGTGAGCTAACATAGGAGAGAGGCTGGTACAAGATGACACTCGAGAGATGTTAGTTTTCTTCTTTCCTTAGGGGGGCAGGCATCGTGGTCATCCCTTAGCTAAGCTCAGGCCGTCGTCTCTGCAGACACTGCAGATCAGTAGGTGCAGCCCTGCATCACACCCCAATGAGAACTAGGCTAGGCTTTTAATCCCAGCCCAGGTACCTACTAGCTGTAGGAGCTTGAGCACTTAATCTCCTTGGACTCACTTTTCTCATCGTAAAATGGGGTTAAGAATAATTCTTGCCTACCTCCTAATTTTTGTGGAGTTCAAATGAAATACTATAGGTAAGGGGAAAGAAAGGGAGGCGTCTTTACTGTTTCTGACTGTGTGAGAACTGATTCTTCATGGTCTTAAGAGAGCACCTCATTTTAAGTTCCTTAGTGGGGCAAAAGGGTGACCTTGCTATTCTTTCCACTCAGGAAATGTTGGCAGTAGATGCCCCGAGAAGACATAAGGTATCCGTCCATGTTCTTGCCAGAGAAATGGATTCTTGTAAGTATTGAGTATTGGCTTTTTCAAAAGTGTGTTTTTAGGCACGCGATAGCTGTATCATGCCATAGCCACAGCCCTTACAGACCACCAGGAAGTAAAGGGGCACAGAAGGGGAACTAACTGGAGACAGGGTCTCCTCTGTCAAAGCAAAAATAAGGGGAAAAAGGAAATGAGGCAGTGAAGGAGAAAGCCAACAGCAGAGGACACAGTGCCGAGCTGGCCACAGCTCCATAAGAAAACAAGGCCAGGTGCTGGTAGGGCATCTCCAAAGAAGCTGTATGGAACAACTGCATGTGGCAGGGGAAGGGTGAGCAGTTTATCTGTCCTTCCCATCTCCTGTCTTTGACGGTTTGCCCCATGACCATTTACTCCCCCGGCCTTCCAGGTTGTTTTACTGGGTCCTTCCGGGTGGCCAGAGCCTTAGGGTCCCGTGAGGTCAGAGCTGGGCACTAAGGCAGCTGCGGCCAAGGCTATGTAAGCACAGTAACATCATGAACCATCATTAGGGACACTCTGGATAGGAGGCAGGACAAGCGAACAAGGCCTTGGGAGCACACACCCTAAAAGGATCTGAAAGGTACATGAACGGGACCTGGTGCAGATTTTTAGTGAGCTGAGTCTGGTTTGTGTTTGTTTGTTTGTTTGCTCTTGTGTACAAGTATCAGTAAGTGCAAAGCATTAAACCTTTTGTTTTTTATAGGTCCTGTGGTTGGAGAGTTCCCATGTCAAAATGATATAAATTTGTCACAAGCACCAGCCTTGCCACAAGTAAGAAATATAAATTTCATGTTAGCTTGCCCTGTTAGAGGACTTCCTACTTAGAAGGAGCTTGTTCACCAGGACACATAAGACCTAGAGATTTCAGGTTACGAGGTATTCGGGCATCTACTTTAGGTCTCCCTTAAAGACCAGGTTGCCATTCTTTCCTTTTTCAGCTGCAGAGACTCAGCCTTTGCTCTTGTCCGCCTTGTCCTCTAGCTTGAACAGTTGTGTTACTCTGCAATGAGTCATCTCCAGCCACATTTATCCCAGCCTTTTCCATGGTGCTTGTGCATTTTAATCATCTGGAAAGGTTGGCATTTACTTGCAAGAAGAGGAAGCTGGCAGTGTAATTAGGCTCTTGCCGGGTGGGCACACTGGCCTCTACCACTCCACCAAAGCGGTCCTGAGCCCTCAGTGGGCCTGCCCTCGAGGGCCCAGAGGAGAGCCAAGATTCTTCCCTCTGGCCCAGAGTCCCACTGGGGACATTCACCATAGGTTTGCATAGACCCTCTGACCTTACTGATCCAGGAAGAGAGGTCAGTAGATATAATATGTAATATATAGTGTAGAAACTAGTGTGTTTATGTAAAAATAAAGTTTATGTCCTGTTCGGTCTGCTTTTTAGGCTAAATACACTAAGAGAAAACTTTTTTTCTTTGCAGCCTGAAGTGATTCAGAACATGACTGAGTTCAAGCGTGGTTTGCCACTGTTTCCCCTTGTGAAACCACATATTAACTTCATGGCTGCAAAACTCTGAAGATTCCTCACGTGTGGGAAAGTGCAAGTGGATGCATTCCTGAGTCTTCCAAGGGCTAGGAAAACAATCTTGGCCACTTTAATATTTTCTGGTTCACTATTAGAGAGAAAAACAGAAAAAAAAAAAAAGTTGTCAAATGTCATTATGTAGAAATATTAAAAATCCAAAGTAATTAAATTACAAAATCTTATAGATGTAGAATATTTTTAAAATACATGCCTCTTAATATTTTAAAAGTTTTCTTTTCATTTCTAAGAGAAATGTCCCTTATATAACAATACTTAAAATGATGGATGATATTCCTATAGAAACTTTCTTCCTTATTCTGTAAAATAGTCACTTGTCAGAAGAAAAATATGTTAGCTTTTTTCTAAAAGCCTCCTAGGTTGACAGAAAAGACTTCAAAACATGTAGAAAGATAATACCTTTTTAAAAATGGATCCTCAACTTCGCTTTCTACTTAATGGTTTCATGTAAATAATGGAGAACATTACATTTGGCAGATAATGAACAAAGCAATGTAATTTTCTTTTATTAGTGAAATTGCTGATTATATAAGGCATGGTTTTAATCTTTTTATAGAATTTGAACATGTTTTTTATTCAAACTAGTAAAATGCTGGAAAACTCTAGAACACCCTACTTATTTACAGTGCTAGAAATACAGACTTACCTTACATCAATTTTGTCCCAAACTGAATTTCTCAGGATTACTGTGATTTGTTTTTTTCTGATTGAATTATATTGACATTCTTGTTCATAGTTGGTTTGCAGTGTTCCATCAGTGTCACTTTTTCCCATCAACACGTTGCTGTATTTATTTAACAGAAACAAACAGGGTCAACTTCAGATCCCACTGAGTGTGTGACATGCTTTTCCAACATCATCTATTCTAAACACCTGTAACTTTTTACTACCACGAAATTGCAGTCAGTATACGAACCAAAATATTTGCCCCATTATGAATATAAAAGGCAACACATGCAAAGACACCTTTTTGGAGGTATAAAAAGGAAAGCCTTGGATTCTTCAATAGCGTGCTCTCCATAGAGACTCTGAATCCTGTTTTGCTACCAGTCTAATACTGCCTTAAGTGTAAAGTTACTTTTTGAATATATAAATTCAAACATACAAACACACAGATGATGACTAGAGTGAACTTTTAAAAAATATTTTTTTTCATGAGATACAATTTTGGATGAAATTGTTACTGTAGATTTAACAGCTGTTTTGAAATATTTACTGTTATTAAAACTTAAAGAGAAATTGGAGACATACAGGCACTAGTAACAGTAAGTGGCCCTGTAGTTCACTAACTCAGGCAAAGTAAAGAATGGCATTTTCAAATGACATTTCACCTCCCTATGACTTGATTTGCCAGGACTTCTTTCTGTAGAGTCACGTCTTTTCACATCTTAAGTTTTCACATTTGCTGTTTTTCTGAATAATCTGAATTTGGGGCAAGAATGATAATCCCAACTGTGGAGGCTGCTTTCGAAAGCGGGGCTCCATTTCTACTGTCAGACATATGTGGTGCTGTAACCATCTTTTTATCCCTGCCTTCAAGAGCTTCCTTGTATGAAGCCTGTCTTTGTCCATCAGAAGGTGCGTGAGTCATCATCACTTCCTTCTGGTTTTATGCATTTGTAGACTATGCAGCTTTTCATCAAACTGCAGATATATACGAGAGGGATCAAAAACTAGTCCTGAGTGCATAAATCCACCACTGGAAAAGTAAATAATCCACTTATATCTTTTCTGTGGAAAATTATGTGCTACTGGGTAACTTTTTGCTCTTTAAAACAAAAAAGGGAGGGGGTGAAATTGAACGGTGTCACTTTTATGAGAAAGTCACGTGAAGGAATCTGAACGGCATCTCGTGTCGTCTTACAGGAGCCTGTGGTTGCTCTTGAGCGTACTCTAGCGTTGTCTGGTTTCCACTTTGGATCTAGAGCTACTGTTGGATCACTCAGGCATCCTTATGGATTCAGCTACATGGGTCCAAGCTGCAGTCCCTGAGCAATAACAGACTACCTGGCTGCTGCTCTTTACTCGGCGCTTAGTAAATGAGAGTTGCGAAACACACTAAGGTGTTAGCTACCCGTGACTTTTTGAAAAGTCTTCTTTTTCACTGCTTGATGTGGAAGAGAGAGCATGTGACACAGCCAGTACGTGGTAGAGTGCTGGGGTAATCCTGTTTGCAATAAATTGCCTGAATTCCACCTCTGGAGTTTGCATTTGTATTATTTTTACAGTTTCAGTGGCCAGTCCTCAACCTACCTTTCAACATCCTGATTTGACGATGTTTCTTGCTTTCATTGTTCCCAATGTAGAAAGCAGTGGATTCTTTTTTTTTTTTTAAGTGAATCTGGGTAACAGTGATTTAGTCAAATAAATGGGTCAATTTCACAGTCTTAAGAGTAGATCACTTTTGTAAAACAGGAATCTCAGTGTGAGAGGCTGAACTCCTTGCTGACCCCAAACCCAGAAAGATTTGTCCTGTGAGTTTCAGGGAGGAGAATTCAGAAGGTAGAAAAAATGTTTCTCTCCTCATCTTCCTCGCGTGTCTCCAGCGGCAGGTTAGGCAGATACCTTGTCCGATCCCTGGCTTCTTACTCCCTGTCAAAATAATCTTTCTACTCGTGTGGTTACCAGCTGGTTCAACCGAGCATTTCAAGAGGGAATCCGGTGGTTCTTCAGTTTCCAACCTAGGACAGTAGTGCAGGGCACATGGTCAGCTTCGTGCTCAGGGAGGACGCAGCTGCCCCATCCGGAGGCCTGGAGCCACCCCAGGTTTTAGGCCTTGGTGCAGTTTCCGCCTCTCTCATGGTGTGTGAGGGGAATCATCTGGTCCCCTTCTCTTAGTCGCAGCATGTTCATGGTGAAAACCAAGGATTCCCACATATTCATCTCCCTTTGTAAGGATGGTTCCTGCCCTCCTAAGCCCTCCCTGGAAGGGCCTCTGACCAGTAGGCTTCTAGATCCCTAGCGTTCTGTGCTGCCCATCCGATGAAGTTCATTCACTGTCCTTATCAACCTGAACGTTGACCACTCCATGGTTTCTTGTGGCAAAGCGTCTTGGTAGTACTGAATTGCTACTTTTCTCACCCAATCTTTTGACATGGGAGGACGATGATTAAAATCATCATCATCCCAGGTTTTCGGAAGTGAAAATAGGCTCAGAAAGGCTAAACAGTTTGCCCCAGACCGTGCAGGAAGCACGGATTCAAACCTCCACTCAGATCTTTAAACTCTAGTTCTCAGTGTTCCATGTGGATTTCCTGTAGTAATGGGTACCAAGTCTACAAAGGTACTTGTGGAACAAAGTAGAAGGGCAGTTGCTTTTACATGTGTATGAAACTTAACTTTTTTCACCGATACCACCTTAGTCTCCCAACCTTTGCCTATTTTGGAGGGAGTGAGACCAAGTCTCAGAGTCTGTGTGCCTCTCCTCCAGTCCTCTGCTGTTTCCCCTCTGCTGGACTCCCTTGTGGCCAGTTATCACCACTGGGATCTCCCTCCCTCTTGGAGTCAATCCAGACCCATGCCTCCTGGCCTGCTAGGCCCTTAAATCAATGCAAGCTCTCCTTGCTGTCGCCCCTGGAGTGATGAGATGATCTGGAATCCTTCAAGTGATTCTGAACGAGAGTGTGAAGAAGAGTCAAGTTCATCTGTAACCCCACCCCTCCAGGACAACCACATTTTTTGCATTGTTATTTTGCAGTCTTTTTCCCGTGCAAGTAGAATGGGCTCATATATTCAGTGTTACAACATTTTCCATAGTCTATATTGAGAATGTTCCACGTGGATACTCTTGGGAAATTTGTGGTATTTGCTGTTGTTGTCATTATTGTTGAGTTTTTGGTGTCATACTGTAGTTTGTTTATCCAGTCCTCTTAAGAGTGGGATATTTAGGGTGTTTTCAAACTCTGATCCATGATAAAACTCCTTGTGCAGACAGAGTATGTGTGTGGTTTTCTGATTATTTCTTTAAATCACTGGGTTGTAGAATATGAATATATCATTTAACTTCTTTTTGGAAAAGTTTTAAATCTACAGAGGTTGTAGAGATAGTACAGTGAATGCCCATATAGCCTTCACCCTGTATTCACCAGTTTAATAATGTGTGCTGCGCATTGCTCCCTCCCTCCCGCTCTCTCCGTAGATGTTGACTCCTCACCCCTACATACTTCATCACGTATCTCCTAATTACATTGTCGATGTGTAGTCAGGAATTGGGTCTCACCCAAAGGTAGGTCTGGCCTATGTCCCCTTTGTTTTTGTTTAGACATTACAGACAAGTAATTCTGACAACTTAGATGAAAGAGGTACATTTCCTGAAAGACACAAATTACCAAAACAGACATGAAAGGAAATAGAAAATATGAATAGTCCCTTAATCTGTTTTAAGAAATTGAATTAATGCCCTTTCCACAAAGAAAATCCCAAACCCAGATGGCTTCATTGGTGAATTCTGTCAGACATTTAAGGATGAAATTATACCAATCTTACATTTTAGAAAGCAGGAGGGAACCCTTTTATGAGGTCAGCATTACCCTTATACCAAACTCAGACAACGGTATTTCAAGTAAAGAAAGCTCTAAATCAATTACCCTTTTAAAAGTCCTGAAAGTCTTTAACAAAATGTTGGCAATTTGAATCCAACGATGTATAAAAAGGAATTTTTTTATACAGTTGATTTTCATATATTATACCAACTTTACATGAAGACAGAGTAGGAGGAATGCAAGGTTGGTATAATATTTGAAAATCAATTAGTATTGTTTACCATAGTGAGAGAATTAAGGAGGAAAAACCACATAGTCGTTTCAATAGGTAGAGTAAGAGCATTTTACAAAATTCATACTAACAGCTCTCAGCAAACAAGGAATGGAAGGGAACTTCCTCAACCTAATAAAGGGAATTTTAAAAATACCTACTGGTCACATCATAAATAAGGATAAAATATTGAATACTTTGACCCTAAGAGATGCACCAAGATGAGAATGTATGTTCTCACTACTTTTTTCAAACTTGTATATGAGGTCCTCGTCAGTATAATAAAGATTGGGAAGAATGAAATAAAAAGTGTTCACAGATGACATGAGCACATACCAAAAAAACTCTAAGGACTACAAAAATGGTACTAAATTGATTTATCAAGATTGCAGGAAATAACATTAACAAGTCAATTTTATGTCAACAAATTATACTGTCCACAAAATTCAAATAATTTATAATAGCACCAAAAAAGTATTTAGGGGCAAAATATTTTTAAGTGTAAAAAACCCGTACACTGAAAACTTCAAAACGTTACTGAAGGAAAGTTTTTAAAGACCAAAATAAATGGACAAAATCCATATTCATGGATTGTAGGACAGTGCTTTTAAGATATCTGTTTTTCCCCACTGAGCTATAGATTCTAAAGCAATGCTTGTCAGAATTCCTGCAGGCTTTTTGGACAGACATTAAAATCAGACAAGCTGATTTAAAATTTTACATAAGCATGCAAAGAATCTTGAATAGCTAAAATAATTCTGAAGAAGAACAAATTTATCCTTCCTGATAGCAGGGCTTATATGAAACTATAATCAAGCTAGTGAGTATTGGCCTAAGGATTGACATATGGATCAATGGAAGGGAGCAGAGTCCAGAAATAGAGCCCCACCTTACTTTCAATTAATTTTTGACTAAAGTGTCATGGTAATTTGATGGGAGAAAAGTAGTCTTTTCTATGAATGGTTCAAGAACAACTGGATATCCTTATGGGAAAAAAAAGAACCTTAACCCTTATCTCACAGTATATACAGAATTAACTCAGAAAGGCCTACAGATTTAAACATAAAAACTAGAACTGTAAAAGTTCTACAGGGAAACATAGGAGAAAATCTCTTCGAAGTTTGTTAGGCAAAAATTTCTTAGGATGCAAAAGTCACTAACCATCAAAGAAAAAATGGACATATTGAAGTTTTTCAAGTTTAAAACTGTCTTCTCTTTAAAAGACACCATTAAGAAAAGAAAATGGCAAGCTGCTGACTGGGAGGAAATATTTACAATACATAAATCAGACAAAGGACTTACATATAAGAATATACAAGAAACTCATAAGACAAAAACGTTGGAAAAGAGTTCAATAGATGCTTCACCAAAGAAGATGTAAGTAATGGTCCATATGTACACGAAAAGATAACATCATGAGTCTTGGGGAAATGCAAATTTCAGCCAACAGGAGAGCAAAACTACAGTGAGAAGGAAGATGGGTGATTGCCTGGAGACTGAGGTCAGCAGATGGGATCAAAGGACATAAGGAAACTTTTTTAGAGAAGGCTCATCGACCTCCTCAGTGACTGGGTAAGTCTCTCTTGGTCTTGGATCTCCCGTCTTGGTTGACGATTCTGAGTTTTATTCAGTGGGTGGTAAACTTGTTATGAGGAGTAGGTTTTCCTTGAACTTAAGGCAGTTCAAGAAGAGGTACCTGAATTCTCAGTTGAAAGACACTGGGAAGGTTGCTCAGTTCAAATGCACTGAGAAAATTGTCTAGCTGAAAGACACTGGGAAGGTTTGGACTGGGTGATTAGGTAAGGGCTAACCTGGTGTCTTTCCTTGAATGGGCTACTTTAACAGAGTTTGTTGGAATAAAAATGAAGACACCATATGAGAGCTTTTAGCTCCAAAACAAGAGACAAAATGCTCCTCCCAGCTGGTTACAGCTTTCTCAGGCAACTGAGAAATTTACAGGAGTGGTGGAGGCAAGTCCTCATACCATGCAGCAGTCCGGTAGAGAAACCCATTCATTAATTAAAGATACGCTCATCTGGGGTTGTACACATTAGAACTGGCCATCCAGTGCTTGAGCACCCATGGTGGTTTTAGTCTGCTGAAGGGAGAAACCCAGACACGCTTCTAGGAGGAACTTGCATTATCTCCCTGTGCCTTTGAGATGTAAAGGTACCTGATCTTCTTAGGCATCTTGTTCTGTCTTGAGAGCTTGGTTTGTTGATCAGTGAGAAAACTCTTTCTGGCCTCTGCCATCTGGAAGGTACTCATACAGTGTACATTTGGAAGCCAGTTGAAGAGACTAGGATTCCGAGCAGTCCCTTTGGCCCTGTCAGCTCTCAGGAGAGTTTGTCATAAGGGTTCCCAATCCATAAGGGGCCTTCATCATGTCAACTTTCATTGGATCCACCTGTACAATAAAGGCCTTTACTTTCTTAGACTATTTTTGCAAATAAACTTTCTGGATCTTGTGAGGGCTGCATCCTTCGCACGATCCTGTGGGGACACCTCTTGTGTCTTACTCGTTTGAATCCCTATTCAGATCCTACTCATCAATGGCCAAATCATGGATCCTTTAAATTGGAAAAACTTCTAAACTTCTAAACTTAAATTTTTAGAGAGCTCTCCTCGTAAACAGCTATTTTATTGGTAGCTATGGAAAGACCAAATTAAAAGGTGGACACAAAGAAATGTAATGACTAACCTTAAGGACTCCCTTAGTTTAAAAAAAGAAAAAAACATCTGTTCGGGAAGCCGATTTGAATTTGTGAAATCAGCTTCCCTCACTGGGTCTTACAGATGCTAATAAAACATTAGGTTAATTAATGTTAATTAGGTTAACAAGGGAATAGAAAGGGTTATTAAGGGGAAAGTCCTGTGGCCTGGATATTCATGGGATTGAAACAAAGCTTTTGAAACAGCACTACTTAAGGTTGGATGAGCCAAAGGGACCCTCTGTGGGTCCACCCAATATTAAAGGGCCCCAAACAAGTTTGCTCTATTTACCCCAGTTTGGAAAAAAGGGGCTGGAAGGGAAAATTTACACTGAGAGACCCCATCAGCAATTGCTTAGAGCAACAGTTAGGCCAATTAATCAAGTTAAACATTGACAAAAGGGCCTGGGTTCCTTGGCTGGACCCCTCACTGGGGACCCCAAAGCCTTTTATACAGGAATGGATAAAACAGCTGGCGGATAAAAAGGAAAAGTTTCTGGAACTCCTTATAAGACCAAGACTTGCTGATGGGGTCCTAATGGAGGCTAAGGTTAAAGATTAAAAAAAGGAAGTTATAGAAAGCTTATGGAAAAGGAACCCTGAGAAAAGAGTTTTGTGTATGGTTAGGCCTGGCTAGGATTAGAACAAATTAAATAAATGAATCTTAAAAGTAAGGTTGTACAAAACTAGAATTTTATTCTTTCTGTTAAGAGGACAAAGTTTTTTTGGAATATCTGCTTTTGATAACGGTTTCTTTACCTCTTAAGTAATCTGTTGTAACTTTCTATATTTGCCTTTGAAATCTTCTGTTATCACTTTGGTTAAATGAATAAGTACTGTTTCACAGTGATCTACGCTACGATCCTAATTGATCAACTGTTTTTAAAACTTTTGATATTTTTGACAAACTTCCCCAGATCAGATTCTAAATAGAGTTCTTTTGACCTCTAGCTAACTTTGGGATGTTTCAGAGGGCCCCTGAAACATCTCAAGGAGAGGTATTAAACTAATTATACTTATTTGGTTAAATTACATGGGAAGCATTGTCAAATAAGTGATGATAAGCCTTCTTAAGTTATAGTTAGTTAACATCTATTTCTCTCTACCTGATCCATCCAGAATTTGGCTTCTTTGTCTGGCTCCCCTCTGGACTTGGTGTTTTTTTATGATCCAGGTTGCAACTAGTTATACTAATCATTGTTCTAATTGATCTCCCTTTGTAGTTTTTAAACTGTTTATGCTTTGTGACTCTTGCTGCTGTACTATAATCTTAGTAATGTTACTAGTAGTGATACTAGTATCACTAGTTACTAGTGATATCCTGTTATTTTATGATTGTTGTTTCTTGCATCACCTGCTGTGTAACCAGCTCTCTGACAAAGTTGATGACAGCTAAACATCTTGAGGCAATTGATCACATATATAGCTCTGTATAAAATTAATTTTAATATATATAGGAAGAAGCAGCAAGGGAGAAACATTTCCCGGATCATAATAGACTAGTAAGACAGATGATCCAGAGAATTTTTAGGTTATTAACAGGACCGGATCTAGATATAGCACTTGAATGGGCTCTCAATTAAATCCTCACTAAACCTAGGAATGAGACTTCCTAGCACCATGGGACAAATTTGTCATAAAATGCCTCTCAAACCTTAATCGAATTTATGACCAAAAGGGGAGAGACTGTGAACAAAAAAGAATAAACAGCGTCACTCATCACCCAGTTATACAAGTGGGTTAAATCACAACCCACCACAGTCACCCACCAACAGTGCACCCTAAGGGGAATTCAGGATGAAAAAACAGGATGAGGCATTCTGTGCTTTGGCCCCTAGATAATTAGGTGCATATCTCAGGAAGAATGTCTTTTATTTTTATTCTTTTCCTCTTTGGCTGAGTTGGGTCTTCGTTGCTGCGCACGGGCTTTCTCTAGTTGCAGCGAGCGGGGGCTACTCTTCATTGCGGTGCGTGGGCTTCTCATGGCGGTGGCTTCTCTTGTTGTGGCACGCAGGCTCCAGGACGTGCGGGCTTCAGTAGTTGTGGCTCGCGGGCTTTAGAGCGCAGGCTCAGTAGTTGTGGTGCACGGGCTTAATTGCTCCACAGCATGTGGGATCTTCCCGGACCAGGGCTTGAACCCGTGTCCCCTGCATTGGCAGGCGGATTCTTAGGCACTGCACCACTACGGAAGTCTCAGGAAGAATTTCAATGACCCCAGATTCTTGCATCTTCCCACACACAGAAAAACCTAAAATCATTAACTTGAGATGTCTGTTCTTTGTGATTAGCAGTGATCTTTTACCAAGATGCATGCCTGACTACACGTATTTCCCAGCCAAAACAAAGTCATGTGTATCCTGGCTCCTCGCCCACCTCTTCAGAGCAGTTCCTCAGAGCTACTGAGTGGCTGTCTCCAACCAGTGGCAAGCACAGCCCCACACGTGGCAGGTATGTGATGCATTCTTTCCCTTCATAGTAGTTTCCTTTTTTTTTTCTTTTTGCGGTACGCGGGCCTCTCACTGTTGTGGCCTCTCCCGTTGCGGAGCACAGGCTCCCGGACGCGCAGGCTCAGCAGCCATGGCTCACGGGCCCAGCCGCTCCGCGGCATGTGGGATCCTCCCGGACCAGGGCACGATCCCGTGTGCCTTGCATCGGTAGGCGGACTCTCAACCAATGCGCCACCAGGGAAGCCCTGGCACTGTAAGATTTAATGAACACAAAGATGAAGGGAAAAGCAGGGTCTGAATGTGCACCTAAGATATGCAAGGGCTCTGTGTTCTTAGGTGAGTGTTTGTACTCAAGAGAAGAGGGAAAACTCATTTTAACAAGTTCTTGAGAGGATTAAATGAGAAAATATGTGAGAAAGTTTTTGGTAAATACATAGAGTATCAAAATTGGGTTGAAATTATTTGACAGTTTTGCCCAGGGACCAGTCTAATTGTGTGTGTGTGTGTGTGTGTGTGTGTGTGTGTGTGTGTGTGTGTGTGTGGTGTTTGCTTAGCACATTCGGATTGTGGCACCCCTGGTGATCCTAAAGTGAGAATTACCGCTGACGTTGCAAAGATGAGTTTGTCCACCAGAGGGAGACAAAGCACTTCTCCATGAAAAAGGCCCCACATAAAACCCATTCTCCGACGTCACAGCTGCGTCAACTCCAATTTATGTAATGTGCCAAGCAGCACAAATGTGGGAAGATAGGTAAAATTATCGTTGGTACTGTTCTTGCCACCACTGGCAAAAGTTCCAGGTCTAACTTAAGGAACAACATGTGGAGAAAAATATATCTTATTCACCCAGGACTAGCATCTAGAAATATTTTCAATTCCTTTTCTAGCTCACTTTGATAAAATAGACCATATAAACTGACATCAAAACTGAAAATAAAAAAGGATGGGGGATTTCCCTGGTGGCGCAGTGGTTGAGAGTCCGCCTGCCGATGCAGGGGACACGGGTTCGTGCCCCGGTCCGGGAAGATCCCACATGCCGCGGAGCGGCTGGGCGCGTGAGCCATGGCCGCTGAGCCTGCGCGTCCGGAGCCTGTGCTCCGCAACGGGAGAGGCCACGGCAGTGAGAGGCCCGCGTACCGCAAGAAAAAATATATATATATATAAATAAATTTATTTATTTATTTATTTAATTTATTTTTGGCTGCACTGGGTCTCTGTTGCTGTGTGCGGGCTTTCTCTAGTTGTGGTGAGCGGGGGCTACTCTTAGTTACAGTGCGCGGGCTTCTCATTGCGGTGGCTTCTCGTTGCAGAGCACAGGCTCTAGGTGCTTAGGCTTCAGTAGTTGTGGCACGTGGGCTCAGTAGTTGTGGCTCGCAGGCTCTAGAGCGTAGACTCAGTAGTTGTGGCACACGGGCTTAGTTGCTCCGCGGCATGTGGGATCTTCCCAGACCAGGGCTCGAACCCATGTCCCTTGCATTGGCAGGGGGATTCCCAACCACTGCGCCACCAGGGAAGTCCCCTAAAAACTTAATAGATTTTATTTGGGGGGGAACAGTTTTAAGTTTATAGAAAAATTGAGCAGAATGTACAGATTCCAAAATACTCCATTCTCCCCCATTTTACCACCCCAACACAATTTCCCTTATTAACTTCTTACTTTAGTGTGGTACATTTGTTACAATTGACAAATCAATACTGATATATTATTGTTAACTAAAGTCTATAGTTTACATTAGGGTTCACTCTTTGTGTTGTACAGTCTATGTACAAAGGGTTTAACAAATACATAATGTCATGTCAACCATTATTACAGTACAGACAGAATAGTTTCTCTGCCCTAAAAATCCCCTGTACTCCACCTATTCATCTATCCCTCCTCTTATAACTTCCGCCAACCATTTTACTGTCTCTATAGTTTTGCCTTTTCCAGAATTTCGTAGTTGGAATAATACAATATGTAGCCTTTTCAGAATGGCTTCTTTTATTTAACAATATGCATTTAAGTTTCTTCCAAGCTCTTTTTTTTGATAGCTCATTTCTTTTTATTGCTGAATAATACTCCACTGTATGGATGTTTCACAGTTTATCCATTCACCTATTGAAGGACATCTTGATTGTGTCTACATTTGGAGAATTGTGAGTAAGACTGCTATAAACATCTGTGTGCAGGTTTTTGAGTGGACATAGTTTTCAACTCATTTGGGTAAATACCAAGGAGCATGACTGCTGGGTTTTATGGTGAAACTATGTTTACCTTTGTAAGAAACTACCAAACTATCTTCCAAAATGGCTCTACTATTTTGCATTCCCACCAGCAATAAATGAGAGTTCCTGTGGCTCCACGTCCAGGCCAGTATTTGGCATTGTCAGTGTTTGGGATTTTAGCCATCCTAGTAGCTGTATAGTGGTATCTCATTGTTTAATTTGCAATTCCCTAATGACATTTGATATTGAAATAGTATCTTTTCATCTGCTATTTGCCATCTTTGGTAAGGTGTCTGTTCAAATGTTTGGTTCACTTTTTAATGGGGTTGTTTTCTTATTATTAAGTTTTAAGGGTTCTTTGTATATTTTGGTTACAAGTCCTTTACTAGAAACAGTATTTTGCAAATATTTTCTCCCAGTCTGTGGCTTGTCATTTTATTCTCTTAAAGCTGTCTTTCACAGAGCAGAAATTTTTCATTTTAATGAAGTCCAACCTATCAATTTTTTCTTTCATGGATTGTGTTTTTGGTGTTGTATCTAAAAACTATTGCCAGGGGACTTCCCTAGCAGTCCAGGTTAAGACTCCATGCTTCCAATGCGGAGTGGGTTCCAAGGTGACGTGGGTTCGATCCCTGGTCAAGGAACTAAGATCCCACATCCCACATGGTGCAGCCAAAAATAAATAGATAAATAAAAATAAAAACTATTGCCAAACCAAAGGTCACCTCAGTTTTCTCCTATATTATCATCTAGGAGTACAGTTCTGTATTTTTCTGTTAGGTATAAGATCCATTTTCAGTTAATTTTTGTGAAAAGTATAAGGTCTGTGTCTAGATTCTTTTTTTTGCATGTGGATGTCCAGTTGTTCCAGCACCATTTGTTGAAAAGACTATCCTTTCTCCATTGAATTGCTTTTGCCTTTTTGTCAAGTATTGGTTGGCTATATTTGTAAGGGTCTATTTCTGGGCTCTCTATTCTGTTGCATTGATCTATTTGTTTCTTGTTTAATACACACCATCTTCATTACTGTAGCTTTATAGTAAGTCTTGAAGTCAGTAATGTCAGTCCTCCAACTTTGTTCTTCAATATTGTTTTGGCTATTCTGGGTCTTTTGCCTTTGATATAAACTTTAGAATCAGTTTGTTGGTATTCTAAAAGTACCTTGGTAGGATTTTGATTGGGATTGTGTTGAATCTATAGATCGTGTTAGGAAGAACTGATATCTTAACACGAGTCTTCCTGTTCATGAATATGGAATATCTCTCCATTTATTTAGATTTTATTGATTTCTTTCATCAGAATTTTGTAGTTTTCCTCATGCAGATAATATATATATTTTGTATATGCAACCACATGTTGTCTCAAGGAGGCTTATTTTGGATACAAAGACACAAAGAGATTAAAAGTAAAAGGATGGAAAAGAGATTCCATGAAAATAGTAACCAAAAGAGAGCTGAGGTTGTTATATTATTATCAGACAAAATAGATTGTCAAAAAAGGTTATGAGACAAAAAAAGATATTATATATTGATAAAAGTTTCAGTTAATCAAGAATATATAAGAATTATAAACGAATACCTAATAACATAGCCCCAAGTTATATAGAGTAAAAATTGACAGAAATGAAGGGAAAAGTGGACAATTCTACAATAATAGTTGACTATTTCAATACCTCACTTCCAATAATGGATAGAACAGCCAGACAGAAGCTCAATAAGGAAACAGAGGACTTTGACAACACTATAAACCAGGTAGACCTAAACACACATACAGAACACTGAACAACAGCAGAATACATTCTTCTCAAGCACAAATAGAATATTCTCTAGGATAGACTATATGTTAATCCACAGCCAAAACTTAATAAATTTTAAAGGATTGGTATCATACAAAGTACCTTTCTTATTTCAATGGAATAAAACTAGAAATCAATAACAGAAGGAAAAAAATAGAAAACTAACAAATATGTGGAAATTAAACAACATACACTTAAAGAGCCAATGGGTCAAGGAGGAAATCACAAGGGAAATGAGAATAGCGTGAGGAAAATGAAAATAAAACTACAACATACTATATGTATAGCTGATTCGCTTTGTTATACAGCAGAACTAATACACCATTGTAAAGCAATTATACTCCAATAAAGATGTTTAAAAAAAAATACAACATACTAAAAATTATGAGATACAGCCAAAGCAGTGCTAGGAGGGAAATTTATAGCTGTAAATACATATATTAATGAAGAAGAAATTTCTCAGATCAATCACCTAATTGTTTACATTAAATAACTGGAAAAAGAGGAGAAAACTAAACCCAAATGTCACAGAAGAAAGGAAATAATAAAGATTAGAGAAACGATAAATGAAATAAAGAATAGAAAAAAAAATAGAGAGAATCAACAAAGCCTAAATTTGGTTCTTTAAAAAGATCAACAGAATTTGTGCACATGGAGTTGTCATAATATTCCTCTATTATTGTTTTAATGTCTGTGGGATCAGTAGTGCTGGCCTCTTTTTCATGTCTGATATTAGCAATTTGTGTCTTCTCTTTCTTGATTAGCTTGGCTGGAGGCTCATCGATTTTACTGATCTTTCAGAGAACCAGTTTTTGGTTTCTTTGATTTTCTCTATTGATTTCCTATATTCAATTTAATTGATTTCTGCTCTAATTTTTTCTTTTCTTCTATTTATTTTGGGTTTAGTTTGCTGTTTTCTAGTTTACTAAGGTGGAGGCTTACAGATATTAGATCTTCCTTTTCTAACACATGCATTCAATGCTATATATATTTTCCTTTAGCATCACTTTTGTTGGATACTACAAATTTTTATAAGTTGTATTTTCATTTAGTTCCAATTTTTTTTAAAATTTCTCTTGAGACTTGTTTTTTGACTTGTGTGTTATTTAGAAGTGTGTTATTTAATTCTGTTATTTGGGGGTTTTGCAGCTATCTTTCTGGGGTTTTTTTTGTTTTTTTTTGTTTTTTTTTTTTTGCGGTACACAGGCCTCTCACTGTTGTGGCCTCTCCCGTTGCGGAGCACAGGCTCCGGACGCGCAGGCTCAGCGGCCACGGCTCACGGGCCCAGCTGCTCCGCGGCATGTGGGATCTTCCCAGACCGGGGCATGAACCCACGTTCCCTGCATCGGCAGGCGGACTCTCAACCACTGCGCCACCAGGGAAGCCCTAGCTTTCTGTTTTTGATTTCTAGTTTAATTCCATTGTGGTCTGAGAGTACACTGTATTATTTCTGTTTTGAATTTGTTAAAGTGTGTTTTACACCCCAGAATGTAGTTTATCTTGGTGAGTGTTCCATGTGAGGTTGAGAAAAATGTATACTCTGCAGTGCTGGATGAAGTAATCTATAGATGTCAACAGATCCAATTGACTGATGGTGCAGTTCAGTTCAACTACATCCTTAACTGATGTTCTGCCTGCTGGATCTGTCCATTTCTGATAGAGAGGTGTTGGAGTCACCAACTATGTAGAGGATTGGTTTATTTCTCCTTTCAATTCTATCCATCTTTGCCTCACAAATTTTGACTCTCTGTTGTTAGGTTCATCCACATTAAAGACTGTTATCGCTTCTTGGGGAATCGACCCATCATTATGTAATGCCCCTCTTTATTCCTGATCATTTTCTTTGTCTTGGCTCTACAGCTGGAAGGCCGGCGCTCGTCGCTGAGGACTCGTTTGTGAAGGGGACGCGCAGTTCCTGTTTGTGTGAGGTTGCTTTAGGTGACCTGCTGTTATCTGCGGAGGAACAGCCAAGAACGGGTCATAAAATGTCGCGAATCACTGTCAGAATTTTGGGCCTTAGCCGGCTCCACATCCTCTCCCGCAGTGGCTTTTCAACTTGGTGCACGGTCTACGGGATGAAACTGTTCGCGTTTCCTCCAAGCTCCTCAGGTTCTGCAGTTTGGCCACAGAGTTGAAGCTCTTTTCACCCTGGGCAGGCAATTTGCAAGTGACCTTGTCGTTGTCAAACCCTCGCCTAGCGCTTCAGCGCCTCCCGGAGCTCTGGCGGACTCGGTGGCCCGAGTCCCAGGAGCTGGGGCTCCAAGCGGGGACACAGGCGCGAGGCTGGAGGGTGACGGACAACTCGGTTCTCGGCAGTCCCGCCGCTTGCGCCCATCGCGGCCGTTAAGGATGTTGATTCGTTACCAAACGGCCATCTAGAAAGACAGTCATGATTTAAACTTCCATCAGAGATCATTCAATTACCGCGGGAGAAGGATTGGATCTTACTTTGGTACCCACCTTGCAATTTATTTAATGTTTGGGAGAGGGTGATTTTTTTTTTTTTTTTTTTTTTTTTTTTGGGT
>NW_020172664.1:1764139-1853605 GCF_003031525.2 Neophocaena asiaeorientalis asiaeorientalis
TTTTTTTTTTTTTTTTTTTGCGGTACACGGGCCTCTCACTGTTGTGGCCTCTCCTATTGCAGAGCACAGGCTCCGGATGCACAGGCTCAGGGCCATGGCTCACGGGACTAGCCGCTCCACGGCATGTGGGATCTTCCCGGACCGGGGCACGAAACCGTGTCCCCTGCATCGGCAGGCGGACTCTCAACCACTGTGCCACCAGGGAAGCCCCGAGAGGGTGATTTTTTAAAAAATGTATTCTTCACCAAAAAGTGAGACTAATTCCTAGTGACGAATCTGCAAATCCAGATTTGTGGGTGGCAACTTGATGTGATTACAGAGCCTCTGAGGTCTTACGGTGTGGGATGTGCGCTTAGACTTTGGAGCCCGACAAATGGGTTTGAATTCTGGTCAGACACTTATCAGTTGTGCAGTCTTAACCCCAATTTCTTTCTCTTTAAAGGATTGCTCGATTATGTCTATGCAAAGGGCAGGCGGATCTTGGTGAATAAGAGTGAATTATCAACTTACTTGGATGGTCACTCCAACTTAGCTGCTCCTCAAGATGTCATTTCTTTGTTGGAGCGAAGCAACACATTCTTTGGCGCCTGGTATGTCTAAGTTGGAAGTAATTTACCTCCTGAATTTTGTTTGCATACATAAATGATACATGTTAGGGCTTCCCTGGTGGCGCAGTGGTTGCGAGTCCGCCTGCTGATGCAGGGGACACGGGTTCGTGCCCCGGTCCGGGAAGATCCCACATGCCGCGGAGCGACTGGGCCCATGAGCCATGGCTGCTGAGCCTGTGCGTCCGGAGCTTGTGCTCCACAGCGGGAGAGGCCACAGCGGTGAGAGGCCCGGGTACCGCAAAAAAAAAAAATGATACATGTTATTGTAAAGAATTCAAAACATATAAATATAAACAGAAGAGAGTAAAGGTAGCCTGAAAGCTGCACCTTAAATTAACCCCCAATATTCGGGGAGCCTAGTGGACAAGAGGCTCACTGTTTGGTGTGTAGATTCTCACTTGTTCCCATGTTTTCAGCACAGCCTTACTGCCTACAGGGGAGGCTGGGGCCCTAGAGGCCAGAGCTTTGTTGAATGAGCATCTCCAGGGAGTAAACCTCCAGTCTTCAACCAGTGGAGTGGATATGGGCTTCCAGCCACTGTGTTCAGACTTGCACTGACTTCCCCGAGTTTACACCAACCTGATCCTCCACAGGATCCCTGATGCCTCTGGTCCAGAGCTTCCGAGGGGCTGCAGCAGGGAAGAGCTTACTCACACTCTGTTGCTGCTGGTTAGGTTTTGGCTTCCCACGTTTGCAGAAAAGTTACTACTTGTACACACCCATTCTTGCTTCCAAACTTTTATTGCTATTGTCTTCCTGCCACTTCTGCTTATCCTTGTGGTTTGACCTTGTAAATTATTCCCTTTACTATCATTTTAGAAGTTATAGGAGGGGTGGAGAGGTAAATGCCCTTGTTCATTTTTTGATGATTAGTGGGAACTATCTCATAAAATTCTTATACACATTTTATGTACTATTTAAGTTTAATCTAGTGTCCTAGAACCCTTAGAGCAGAGTAACTGCTGTGTGTGTGTGTGTGTGTGTGTGTGTGTGTGTGTGTGTGTGTACTGAGGATAAGGGTGCATCAGTGCTAGACTCAAATGTTTAATTGACCCTAATTTTATACTATTACCATATTTAATCACAAATGTAATCTTCTTTGTTCCTTTCCCCTCATATTTTATAAATAGCTTAAGCTTTAACATCTATTCTTTCACAAATTGACCTTAAATCTATGTCAATATTTGTTCCTTTCCAGGAACAAGTAGAACCTGCCTTGCCTGGAATGTATAAATTTTTCAAAATACAGTAGGACCTCAACTTTTTGTTAAACATGCTTTTGTCCCACTTACAAATATTAAGAAAAACTAAACATTAAAAACTAAGAAAAAATTGTAAAGAAAATAAAATTTATCACAGTTCTCACAGATGAAGGGTTATAAAAATAAATCTACAATCATTTCTGTTTTTATTTTCCATGTCCTTCTGATATGAATTAAAAGCACTCTCATATAAGTCCATTTATGTCTGTAGTACAAACAAATAGCATCAACAAATGTTAAGTGCCAATTTTATTCAAATATTTCAGATTCTCTTAGGTGCAAGTGACAGAAACTTATCTCAAACTAACTGGTTGAAAAGGTAATTTATTTGTTTGAATACCTGGGAGTTCCAAGGGTTTATTCAGCTCTAGTTACAGCTGGATCAGAGGGGGTGTCAAATGATATTGTCCGGATTTGAGTGTTATGTGTGTCTGTCTATCTATCAGAAACATTGTTTCATAAAAATGTTATCAGGCTGTTGACAATAATATTTAAACAAATATCCAAACAAGTGTTTCATTTCAGGTGGTTCCCTCAGGAGAATAATTTTTCTCTTGGGTTTTCCTTCAGGTAGTGCAGATTAGACCCACAGAGTGAAATCGGTCTGGTAATTTTATAATCATAGTTCATTCACTGGTCCCCAACTGATATACTTTCTCTTATGGACACTTCTGTATTGCATCTGCAATCCCTTGGATGTTTGGTCTTTTCCCACCCTTATTAGCCATAGTGGGATGCAGAGGTTGCCTCACTCAATGGGAGATGAAAATGCCAAACTCTTGCTTTCCTAGACTCCCTTGCAGCTAGGGCATGGTCCAGTGACTTACAGTGACTTGGAAGTAGGAACCAGTGACTCAAAGGGGTAGGGACTGGGAGCCTCCACATGGATTGAGTTCCTAGGGCAGCAGTGGCAGCAAATGGTATGCAGGGTGCAGTGCTAGAGGGGTTGGTGGTGCAAGATGTAGACTCTTTTGCTTGCTGGTGGTGGTAGGCATGTCCACACTTGATTAGTTGTGCCATGTGGTAGTGGGCATTGATCCTGTGTTTCATAGAACCTGGTTCTCCATCCATATTGGCAATTTCGTGATCTACCCAACATTATAAATTCCTTTCTTGTCAGACTCAACCTGAGTTGGTTTCCATTGCTTGCACCTGAGACCCATGAACTGATAACCTTGTCTTTCTCTGTGTCATCTCTCCTTTACTCCTTTACTCTCTACTTACATCTTATAGCACTCCCCTGGCCTATGCCACTTGAATCTTCTGAGAATTAGCTGGAAGAGGGGGTCTTGGAGAAGAGATCAGGAGAAGAGGATGGGAGGCCACACTGGGTCTGGGAGGCAGAGAGAGCCCTGCTGGAGGCCGTCAGAAATCAGGCCAGCTGATTGCTAATTCAGCAGGTGCAAGCTGCCAGCCACGGGGACACACTCCTCTTCCCACCTTTGCATCCATGACCCGGTCCAGTCTACCATCACCACTCGTCTGGAATGTGGCACTGTTTCCTGGCATCCGTCTGCTTCTGCCCTTGTCCCCCTAAACGCTTTATCAAACACAGGGATCCTGAGAAAACATAGCATCAGCCAATGTCAGTTCTCTGTGAAAACTCCCCAATGTCTCCCCATTTCTCTCAGATTAAAAGTCTTTTATAGAGGACTAAAGTTTTTCCCCTACTAGTAATGAGTAATTCTCATTACTATGCATTTGATCCCAGGAGAAACTAAGTGCAGGAGGGGATGCTGGGAGGGGAGGGGCCACCTGCTGGGGTCCCCCTGGCCCCCACCCCATTTGGGAGCAAAGGCATGTTTTCTTGGACCCCTCAGAGCATCCAGCCTGTTCCACAGGGCAGGAATAGGGAGTGGAGGGGAAGGGGAGCCCTTGGTCTAAGTGGGGGATGCAGCGCCATCACTGGCCAGCGCCCATAACCATCCGTCTCCACACCAGCTGCGGGGTTAGCAGGCAGGGAGCCACTCTGCCCAATCTGTCCCCCAGCCCATGGACAGGCGACATTGTCAGGAAGGGATGGCTGGGAGACAGAAAGCCGAGGCAGCAGGGTCCGGTGGGAGGAGCTCACTGCAGAGGAACTAGATTTGGTCCAGATCAATGCAATCCAGGGAAGCGATGGGGAAGAGGATGGTGGGTGGTGGCATAGTGGTGCTTTTAGACAAAGGCTCTCCTAGAACGGAGAATGCTGTGTCCCTGTCACCAGGGAGACCAACGACCCAGGGGCCCCAGGGGGAGCCTAATGTCCCTGCAGCCTCTCCACACTCCCAGCCCCAGAGTGCGTGGGGGAGGGATGGCACAGAGCTGGCAAGGAGGACAGCCACCCCTTGCCCAGTGCCCTGTGGAGAAACGCCAGCTCTGGGGAAGGAGGGAGGGCTCATGGCACACGGTGGAAGGAGACCAGAGCCCCCCCGCCACCTCTGCAGCCCAGGGGCTGAGGTCCGGGCAGGCTGCACCGGTGGTTTAATCAACTCGCCCTGAGCCTTCCCTTTCCACCTGGGAGCTTCCTACCGCCCTGCCTGTCTGGGGTCCTCGCCAGACGCAAGTGATGGTGGCCACTCCGCCGACTCTGAGTAAACAGCTGTGTGTTCTCACTGGAGTCGCCTGTGTTTATCTTACAGGGCATCGTGCCTCCCCACTGGGTGGAAGAGAAGAGGAGGAGGCCGCGGTGGGAGCAGGGTTCCAGGGAGACGCCCGGCCTGGTTGCGAGTTGGACCAGGTGGGCGAGCGCGGCCTCAGCTCGGGGCAGCCCTCCTCTGGTCCCCGGGCGTTGGTTCCGGAGGCGATGCTTCTGGAAGCCATTGAGACGAGGGTCCGTGTTTCGATCCTCCGGGTCGGAAGGCCGCCCTTCCTGCTCGCGAGTCCCGGCTGCTCGCATAGCTGCGGTTCCTGCTTTGGCCGCACCTGCAGCTGCTTGCTTGGAGCGCCGCCTGCCCCCGCATCGTCTCCTGCCTCCGCATCGTCTCCTGTCCCCGCATCGTCTCCTGCCTCGCATCCTCTCCTGCCCCCGCATCCTCTCCTGCCCCCGCATCCTCTCCTCCCGCTCCACGGAGCTCGTGGTCTCCATCGTCCATCTCAAGTGTAGTGAGCGCGGCTCACGTTTTATCTCTGCCTCGGCTGCTCACCACGTGAGTGAGGGGTGTCATCCCTCTGTCTTGGCTTTCAGGTTCATTCAGGTTCCTCCGGCAAACCTCGATTTCTTCCTGTCGATTTGGACTTGAACTTGCTGAAGAAGCTCCCAGTGGAGCCGATCGTGGCTTTTGCCGCTGGCGGAGGCTGGGGTCTCACCTCAGGGCTGAATGTCTGGGTCTGGCACCTGTCAGGCTGCCCCTGTGGGCGAAGTTCCCTTTGGACAGAGCCGGGGCTCCACTCCCTACTGACCTTGCAGGTAGACGGGTGGACTCGGGGACAGGTGGGGGCTGTGCTGGGCTTGGGCTCCTCACAGGTATTCTCCGCGGGGCGGGGCCCGGAGGCCCCCCGTGGGCTGCACTTGGATTCCTGGTGCAGGCGGGGCCGGGTTAGACTGTGGCCGAAGCCGAAGCCAAGGGGGCCCCGGACCTGCACGGTTAGGCTGCCTTGGCCGTTCTGCACGGAGGCCTGGCCGAGGCTGGCCCTCTCCCAGCGCCGGGGATTCCTGCTCTGATTTGTGCCGGTGGAGAGGGCGCTGGGGGTGGGCGGCAGCGGCGGTCTTCTTCCCCTGCCGCTCGCTGGCTGTGCTGTGGCCTCCGCCCTGCGCCCTGATCTTCCTCCACATCTGCGTTCCTCCCCGGCGGAGTGTTCTCAGAGCAGCAGTTAGAGGTGGGAACGGGCTGCCTGCAGCTGGTGGGGACCCTGTGCCGTTCCTGGGGGCGGGGAAGGAGTGCTGCGGTTAGATCCGCTGAAGGCTGAGGCTTCAGGGTGACCCGGTAGCCCTCTGGCTCAGATCTCTTATAACCCAGGAGCAGATATTGGAACATTACCTTGTCTTTCCGGCCTGTCAGTGAGTCCTGGATCTCTGTCTCCACGTGTAACCATGGATGCCATGAATTCAGTCCGCTGGGGGTTTCTGGTAGTCAGAGAGCGGCTCCATGTAGAGCTTTAGTTCCTCATACCCATGACCCACAGTAATCCACGGATCCTTCATGATTTGCTCTTACTTCTTACTGAGAATCAGAGATTTCTTAAACAGATTTTCATTCCATAAACATGCAGAAGAGAACATAATATATTCTGTCCTAGTACCCCTCTGGCAGTCCTTGAAGTTCTGTCCATCAAGAGGCAGGAATCCATCGGCCAGTGTCGACAGAATGACGTCCTGTGCTTCTTCCCTGGAAGAGTTCCGGGCAGCCTGAGGAAGACCACCCCAGAAGGTGTCCAGCTTGTTGTAAAAGGTGCATTTGTTGCTGAAGCCAAAGTGTGATGTTCGTGTTCGCATCCAAGAGCAGGTTTCCTGCAGGTTTCCTGCCTTTAAATCTCTGTGGACAATACCCTCCTGGTGGACTCTGCTCTCAGCTGCTTTGCTTTCCTACTGCCATGAGCCACGAGGTACTCAAACACGTCTCCTCCACTAGCGTCCTCCTAACAAGGCGGAGAGTTTCCTCAGCCTCCGTCACTTCAAATACTTCACTATGTTGAGATGATCCAAACCTTCATGATTCCTGCTTTGCGGGACAGTCTCCGGAGGCTGGAGGAGTTCCGCTGAGTCTCATCAACGATCTTCACAGCTCTCGCTTTCCCAGCCAGGATGTGCCGGCCAACTTCACCGTAGCCCAGTCTCCCTTGCCAACCGTCTCGAGGGTCTGGAGGACACCATGTGAATCTGGGTCTCTCCTCAGCAGAGACGGCTTAGAGGCCCCGCAGCATGCTGGACTCACTGCTGTGCTTGGAGTCGAGGCGTCCTAACGTCGGCTTACATCTGGGAAGAGCTGGTGAGAAGCTTGGTCCAAATCAAAAGAAAACCAGTTCAAAGTTCACCCCATGAACTGGTCTTTATGACTGAATCAAAACACAATGCCAGACAAAACTAAAAAGAAACAAAAGCAAATACTAACAAGCTAAATTTAAAAAGAAAAAATTGAGGGAAAGAAAAATAATAAAAGTAAAATTAGGGCTTCCCTGGTGGCGCAGTGGTTGAGAGTCCGCCTGCTGATGCAGGGGACACGGGTTCGTGCCCCGTCCGGGAAGAAAAGAAGTGAAGAAAAAATAGACCAAAATACCAAGGAGAAAACAAGCTAACTTTCGTCAGAGTCCCTCAGGTCACTGAAAAGCAGCTTACTGAGCCAGAAGGACTAATAGTCCTAACTGGGAGCTTATTTGGTTCTTGGAATTCTAAAACAATAGCTCCTTATGAGGTCATAGGAAGAAACAGACCTATCAACAAAGTTGGGGATAACCACAGTGATTTTCTCACTTTTTGATCTCAAGTGAGATCTCAAGTGAGACCCATTACTCATAAAAAAAATTAGGGACTTCCCTGATGGTCAAGTGGTTAAGACTCTACACTTCCACTGCATGGGGCACAGGTTCGATCCCTGGTCAGGGAAGTTCCACATGCTGCGAGCAGAGCAGCCAAAAAAAAAAAGAAAATTGAGGACCCCAAAGGGCTTTTGTTTATATGGGTTATGCCTATCAATATCTTGTTAGAAATTAAAACCTGTAGGATGCTTCAGTGCCTTTTCATTTCTAGTTTGAAAAGCTGTAATTTTGGCTTTTTAAGAGCTCATAATGTCTACACTTAAAATATTCAATTCCTTTTTCTTTAAACTCAAATTGATTGCTCTCAAAATGATGCCACAACTTAACTGGCATCATGATACTGTGTGAAAATGTTCTGTTGCATAAGAAAGAATAAGGTACATTATTAACATCTATTAAGGGAAGATAGTTCTCAGGTTTTATTTACAGTTTCACCCAGTTCTTAGTAGATTCCTCCCTTCCACAAGCCAGAGAACTCACTGTGTCAGTTTCAGCAGCTTTAAATGTAGAGGTTGCTGTTGTGAGTTGAGAAAGCACGACATCTACTCTTTTTAAACCAACAATACACTGTGTTCTGTTCCCCTCTTATTCAGCATGAGATGCGGGTAGGGGTGGCTGGGTGTCATCACCAATAGTTAAGAGGAGGGAACCAAGACACCCCTGCATGACTTTTTAAAGATGTTTTATCAACCATACTGTAGATACTGAAAAGGGCGCAAATCATCAGTGTGCTGTTTGGTGGCTGCTCGCAAATTGAATTCACGTACTTAACCAGCATCCAGATCAAGGTCCACACAAAGTACACACAATGCTTTAAATTATTCAAAATATTATTTATTTTGCATATTTAGTGCCTGTTGTCTGTCTCTCCCATTTGAGTATCAACTCTGTGCAAGTGGTTTTTTTGTCTGTTCTTTGCTATATCTTCGTCACCTAAAACAGTTACTGGCACGTAGTAGGCTTGAATAAATGTTTGTTGAATGAATGAATGAATGAAAGAATGAAGTTCACAACATGAATCTAATGGCCCAAAGAGTATGTCAACATAGTCAGATCTGTTTATTTTCCATCTCTAAAACTTCACGTAACTTTCTGAGCTTCAATTTTCTTATCAGTAAAATAGGGCTAAATAACACCAATTTTGCAGGGTTGTTGTGAGAATTAGACAAAATACGTGTACAATGTCTGACATCTAGCACACGCTCAGTATAGCTATCTTTATTTTTCACTGTAACTGCCTTTATAAGGCATAAGCAGATGGAAGGTATGTAGTAAAGAACTTGGCCCTGCCCAGATTGGTCTGACCTTTGTCCCTGGTTCCTGGGAGATAACCTTTAAACCCCTGGAATTTTCCAAGTGATGGGCATGTCTTCGTTATTCATGTTGGGCCCCTTTGCTCACACCTGATAGTTTATGCTAATGAGGTGGATCTTGGTCTGCTCAGGCCAGGTGATATCAGCCTCACCTCCAGGGGGCGGAGCGGGGCTGGAGTCTAAGTTCAATCCTATGGACAATAAATCAATCACTCATGCTTATGGAATGAAGCCCCAGTAAAAACTCTAGACACTGAAGCTCGGGTGAACTTCCCAGGTTGGCCACACTCCATGCGTATTGCCATATGTCAATATCAACATCTGGAGGGTCATATGTTCTGAGGACAATCGAAGCTTTGCATTTGGGAACCTCCCATACTCTACCCTTTGTATCTCTTCTGGCTAATTTTGATCTGTATCCTTTCCCTGAAATAAACCGTAACTGTGAGTATAACAGCTTTCAGTGAGTTCTTTGATTCCTTTTAGTGAATCTGTCCAACCCAAGGGTGGTTTTGGAAACCTGAACTTGCAAGGCAGGCAGGACCCCTGTGCTCTGGTCCAGGCTCAGTAGCTGGCTGTGTCAACTGGCAAGAGCCACTTGGCCTCACTGCCTCAGTTTGCTCATCTGTGAAACTAGGAGGATAAGCCAAATGGTCTCTTGGCTTCTGTAGCCTTATTGTTAAATGAAGTTCTTTTCTTCTCAGGGAGCATTTGTCTCTGCCTGTTTCTCATATGCAAACACACAAACAGATGTGTGCAGAAGCCAGTCAGGGGAGAGGCCACAGCCCTGTCATGTCAGGTGAGGGTGACACAAGACCCCTTTCCAGGACTTCCCTGGTGGTCCAGTGGTTAAGACTGTGCTTCCACTGCAGGGGACATGGTTTTGATCCCTGGTTGGCCAACTAAGATCCTGCCTGCCATGCGGCCAAAAAAAAAAAAGACCCCTTTCCCGGAGTAGTTGAGCTGACTTGATGAATTCATGACTTGTTCTTCCTTCCCTGTTCCCTGGAGAGAGTCAGCTGTGTTTGCTTCCAGGGTTGATGAATGCCTGCTGCCTCGGACAGCAGGGCCATTGTGACTGCACAGAAGGGCGCTCTGCTTTCTTCAAGTTCCTCCTGAGGCCCTGCACGGGGGCTATCACCACACCAACCCTCTCCACCCACCCTTAATCCTTCTCATCCTTTCCTCCTTATCTCCTTCCCATCCTCCATGTCCCACTTAAAGACTGGAGGAAAGAGGGGCACCTAGGGTTTCCCTGCGGTTCCCCCACTACTCCAAACCCCACGTTATAATCAATCCTTGAGCACTTGAGCCTCTTCACAATGCATGTCATTTCATCCTCACGGCCCTGAGAGAGAGGGATTATTATTGTCCTTCTGCAGATGAGGAGCCCAAGGCCAGAGTGGTTAAGTAACTTGCCCAAACACACTCAGACAAGGAAGTAGATTTGAATCCAAGTCTGGCAGATCCCAAAGGCTTAATGATTCCGTCATTCACTGGGCCTCTCTGACAGTGGGGTGGCAGATTTGAAATTGGGGTTGGGATGGTACGGTAGATTGATTATGGTCCCAATTTTTCTCCCCTCCCTGGATCCACACATTTGATAATATCCTCCCATCCTGACTCTGGGTTTGACCTCACCACTTGCTCTGGCCAAAGGAGTGTGGCAGAAATGGCAGGTATGTCCATTCCAAGCCTAGGCCTCCAGAGGCTTTGCATACTTATGTTCTGTCTCTCTGGGGCCTCTACCACCACCTACCAGAGGATAACAGAGCACGTGGGTGGCAGCCCAGGTGTCTCATTCTGGGCCACCCTAGACCAGCCTGCAGACCTGCCCAAACATGGGGAGATAGATAGCCCAGCGATGATCAGTGGAACCCCCAGCTGATAGCAGCTGCGTAAATGAACGTGGTCAAGACCAAGGAACCACCAAAATCACCTGTAGACTTGTAGGAAGTGATAAATTCTCATTGTTTAAATTTGAGTTTGGGGGTGACTTGTTATGCTGCGATAAATGAAACATGAGGAAAACCTGGTCACAAGGTTCATCAGTTCCTTAAGAGCAATTAGAAAGAAATTCTAAACTCCTAGTTCCTGTGATTTCTTCTCTGGGCCCTTAATACTCTCCTTACTCGAATTACTTTACACCATCTCTCCCTCAACTCCAAAGTAACCCAGTCCCCACTGGCCTTATGTTCTAGACCTCTGTCTACTATTTCTCAACCTGCATGTCCTTCCTGCTCCACAGGCAGCTCCTCTCAGGAGCTCATGGTGTTTCCTTCTTTTTAAGGCTGAATAATATTCCACTGTATGTATATACCACATCTTCTTTATTCATCTGTCAATGGACATTTAGGACATGTCTCCATACCTTGACTATTGTGAACAGTGCTGCAATGAACACAGGAGGGCAGAAATCTCTTTAAGATTCCACAGATGAACCTGTGGACATTATGCTAAGTGAAATGAGCCAGTCACAGAAGGACAGATACTGAATGATTCCACTTACGTAAGGGACCTAAAATAGTCAAGCTCCTAGAAACAGAGACTAGAACGGTGGTTACCAGGGGCTGGGGGGAGGGGAAATGGGGAGTTTTTCAATCGGTATAGTTTCACTTATGCAAGATGCATTAGTTCTGGAGACCTGCTGTATGGCACAGAGCCTGTATTATGCACTTAAAAATTTCTTAAGAGGGTAATCTTCATGTAATCGCATAAAAACCAAACCAAACCAAACCAAAGGGACATAAGGAAACTTTTAGAGATGATGGCTATGTCTATTACCTTAATTTTGGTGATGGTTTTGCAGGTGTATGTATGTGTTCAAACTCATCAAGTTGTATATATTACATATGCACAATTTTTACATATATCAAATACACCTCAGTAAAGCTGTTTTTTAAAATAAGCATCAGCAGCTCATGGTACAGGTGGAGCCAGTCCTTTTCAGCACAGCTGTATGCTGTGGGCTTTGATTAAATTGGCCTGTTGGTTCAGAGGAAACTGGTGAAGCCAGTTTTGCTTTCTTTTCTTTATCGTGGCGGGGCGGGGGCGGGGGCGCGGGGGACGGGGGCGCTGCTGGAGAGAGTACTGGAGCTCGGGAAGCAGAAGCTTAGGAAGAAAGGTGAGCCCTGCTTGCGCTCTTGGCCTTCGAGCCTGTGACGGGGGAGCGGGGGACAAGGGCGCTGCTGGAGAGAGTACTGGAGCTCGGGAAGCAGAAGCTTAGGAAGAAAGGTGAGCCCTGCTTGCGCTCTTGGCCTTCGAGCCTGTGCTCTGGTTCTACATCCTGCTTCTGGAGACCTGCTGGAGGTAAGCGCGGCCCTGAGGGCCCTAAAAGTAGCTGGTGGCATAGGCTTGTGGAAGCTCAGTTCCCGAATCCAGCTCCTCCCTGTACTTTCCGTCTCTCCCATCCTTTCTTGGTCAAGGAATCACCATTGCCTCAAGGTGCACCCCGGCCACAGGCTCAAGAATTGCCAAACCCTTTTATTCAGAGGGCTTTGAGCAGGAACAGAAAGTATCTCACATTTTAATGGTATCTCTCTGGTTGCTGGTCTGCAAGGGAGAAAAGGCAGAAGCAGTGACACCAGTCAGGAGGTTAAAAATGATGGGGACTTAGACTGTGGCTTGAGCCGGGTGGGTGCCAGCAGTGTGAGATGTGGTTGGATTCTGGATGTATTTAAAGGGTAGAGCCAGCAGGATTTGTTGATGGATTATATGTGCGGAGTGAAAGAAAAAGGCTTTTCCTAAGCATAACACCCTCTAGGTCCATGCATGTTGTCACAAATGGCAAAATTTCATTCTTTTTTATGGCTGAGTAACATTCTACTGAACATACACACCACATCTTTATCCATTCATCTACTGATGGGCACTAAGGTTGCTTCCATGTCTTGGCTATTGTAAATAACGCTGCAACAGACATTGGGGTGTATATATCTTTTCAAAATAGTGTTTTCATTTTCTTCGGATAAATACCCAGGAGTGGAATTAAAAACAACAAAACAAAACAAAACAAAATCCCCCCCAAATGAACAAACAGAAGAGAAACAGGCTCAGAGATACAGAGAACAAACGGGTGATTGCCGGAGGGGAGGGGGTGGGGGAGAAGAGTCAAACAGGTGAAGGGGATTAAGAGGTTCAGACTACCGGTTATAAGATAATAAGTCACAGGGGTGTAATGTACAGCACCGGGTATAGAGTCAGTATTTTATAATAACTTGGTATGGTGTGTAATCCATAAAAATATTGAATCACTATGTTGTACCACCTGAAACTAATATAGTATTGTAAGTTGACTGTACTTCATTTTTTAAAAAAAGGCTTCAAGATCTTGGGGCTGAGCAATTGGAATTGCAGAGATTAACAGAGGTTGGGATGAGTGGGGGAAGGTAAAGAGCTCAGGATACTATATATACATGTACACACACACACACACACACATGCATACATACATACACACCAACGCACATCCTGTCATGCTCCTCACTGCAACCTATAAGGTAGAGCTCATCATTCCTATTTTGCAGATGACAGCAAATGGGCTCAGAGAGGTTAAGCGATTTGCTGCCCAGGGGCACAGTGCAGAAAAGCCAGGACTCAAACCCAGCGTGTCTAACTCCAAAGCCCATGCTTCCCAGCAGACATGAAGCTGCCTCCTGAAACCTATATCCCCTTGCTGGGCCTGATTCTGTAAATGTGCCTAATGTGAGCCTGGGCCTCCCTGTCTGACTGGGGACGTTCAATGCTGACACTCAGTGCCCTGGTTTTGAGAATTGCCTGCAGTGAAAGCAGGACACAGGAAGTGCCAAGATGACCCACATTCTCAACTTGAGGATATTGTGATGTATTATGAATGGATCCTTTTGAAGTATGGTTTTAACACCTAGTTAAATAATAATTCATTCTCTGATATGAGACATTTTGACTGATAGACTCTAATGGGATAATATTATTACTGGTGAATTGGAACATTCCATTAAATATGACATTGCATTCTTTTCTGTCATCTCCAGCTTTCTCCTTCGGGGGAAGGGGTGGTGATGGGGAAACCTGAATTTCTATGGAAAGCAGAGGTTCCTGAGCCCCTTGCATGCGTTTTTCGGTGTCATTAATAAGCCAGTCTTATTGGGAACAGGAGGAGAAACAAAATCTTGTTTCAGGATTTTCACTCACTTATTAAGACCTGATCCTCAGTAGGGAAGTAAGCACTCAAGGCTCTGGTTTCTGGGCTGGGTCAGACCTCTGTGGAAATTCTGGTTTAACTGCTTATTAGCCAGGGGGCCTGTTACAGGTACAGCGACCCTTTAGAAAACCTTTCCTTTGCCATTTCTGCTTTGACCCATGAGTTATTTACAAGTGTGTTAATTTCCAAATATTTGTGGAATTCCTAAATTTCCTACTGTCTTTTATTTCTGATTTAATTCCATGTGGTCAGAAAACATACTTCATATGATTTCAGTCCTTTCCTATTTATTGAGACTTGCTTTTTCATCCTGTTATTTTTATCCTGGAGAATGTTCTAAGTGTGCTTGAAAAGAATGTATATTCTGCTGTCACTGGGTGGAGTGTTCTATAATTGTCAGTTAGATCTAACTGGAAGATGCTGTATATCCTTCCTGAGGTCCTGTCTGGTTGTTCTATTTCTCATTTCAATTCTGTCAGCTTTCTTCATGTATTTTGAATCTCTATTATTAGGTGCACATACAATTATAATCGTTATACCTTCTTGATGTCATGACTGTTTTATTATTATGACATGTCCCTGTTTGTTTCTAGTATTTCTAGTCTTAAAGTCCATTTCGTCTGATATTAAAATAGCCACTCCAGCTCTCTTTTGGATACTGTTTGCATAGTGTATCTCTTTCCATCCTTTAACTTTCAATTAATTGTGTCTTTGAATCTGAAGTGTGTCTCTTATATGCAGCATATAGTTGGAGCTTGCTTTTTTATCCAATCTGACAATTTCTGTCTTTTTTTTTTTTTTTTTTTTTGGGGTAATGTTGTGGCCTCTTCCATCGCGGAGCACAGGCTCCGGACGCACAGGCTCAGCGGCCATGGCTCACGGGCCCAGCCGCTCCGCGGCATGTGGGATCTTCCCGGACCGGGGCATGAACCCATGTCCCCTGCATCGGCAGGCGGACTCTCAACCACTGCGCCACCAGGGAAGCCCCAATTTCTGTCTTTTGATTGGAGTATTTAGTATTTAATGTAATTATTAATAATGTTGGATTTAAAATCATACACTTTACTGTTTTCTGTATCTATTATACCTTGCTCATTTACTGCTTTTGTGTTAAACATTGTTATTGTATTATTCTAATTCTTCTGATCTTTTTCTATTGATTTTAAACTCTTTCTTTGGATTATTTTCTCAGTGGTTGCTGTAGGACAGTGGTTCTCAGCTAGGGGTGATGCCCCCGCCTCTAGCCATCTGGATAGGGTATATTTAGAGACCTTTTTATTGGTCATAGCTGGGAGTAGGGGTGTGCTACTAGGAGGAGGCAGGGATGCTGCTGAACACCCTACAAGGCAAAGGGCAGCGCACCACAGCAGTTCCCGACACAAAGTATCAGTAGTGCCAAGGACCGCAATACACAGCTTACTGTGTCACAGTCTACTCCAGATTAATACTGACTTGATTCTGGTAAAACATAGAAACTTTGTTCCAATAAAGCTCCATTTCCTCCCCCTCTTTTGTGCTATTGCCACATATGTATGTTAGGAATCCAACAATACAGTGTTAGAATTTGTATGTATTTTTGTATTCCCTGAATAGTTTTGAGGTATAATTTATGTCCCATGAAGTTCACATGTTCAAAGTGTCAAATCAATGGTTTCTATTCTGCAGTCATATTTTATAAGAAATTAAGAGAACTGAGAAATCTTTATGTACTCTTTTTTTTTTTTTTTTTTTTGCGGTACGGGGGCCTCTCACTGTTGTGGCCTCTCCCGTTGCAGAGCACAGGCTCCGGACGTGCAGGCTCAGCGGCCATGGCTCACGGGCCCAGCCGCTCCGCGGCATGTGGGATCTTCCCGGACCGGGGCACGAACCTGTGTCCCCTGCATCGGCAGGCGGACTCTTAACCACTGCGCCACGAGGGAAGCCCCCCTATGTACTCTTTTTTTTTTTTTTTTGCGGTACGGGGGCCTCTCACTGTTGTGGCCTCTCCCGTTGCAGAGCACAGGCTCCGGACGTGCAGGCTCAGCGGCCATGGCTCACGGGCCCAGCCGCTCCGCGGCATGTGGGATCTTCCCGGACCGGGGCACGAACCTGTGTCCCCTGCATCGGCAGGCGGACTCTTAACCACTGCGCCACGAGGGAAGCCCCCCTATGTACTCTTTTTTTTTTTTTTTTGCGGTACGGGGGCCTCTCACTGTTGTGGCCTCTCCCGTTGCAGAGCACAGGCTCCGGACGTGCAGGCTCAGCGGCCATGGCTCACGGGCCCAGCCGCTCCGCGGCATGTGGGATCTTCCCGGACCGGGGCACGAACCTGTGTCCCCTGCATCGGCAGGCGGACTCTTAACCACTGCGCCACGAGGGAAGCCCCCCTATGTACTCTTTTTAATTTGCCCATATATTTAGCATTTTGGGTGTACTTCATTTCTTCTTGTGAATTCAAGTTACCATCTGTGTCATTTCCTGTCCACCTGAAAGATTTCCTTTAGTATTTCTTACAAGGTAGGTCTGCTAGCAACAAATTCTCTCAGATTTTGTCTATTTGGAAACGTCTTTCATCTTCATTTTTAAAGGATGGTTTTGCTGACTCTATAATTATTTGTTGACTTTTTCTTTAGTTCTCTATGCCACTTCACTGCCTTTTGGACTCGTTTCTTATGATGAGTGATTAATTGTGCTGTGGATCCTCTGTACACAATGAGTGATTTTTCTCTTTCAACCTTTTCTCTTTGTTTTGGCTTTTAGCAATTCAACTATGATGTATCTAGGAATGGATTCTTTGTGTTTGTGTTATTTGGGGTTTGTTGAGCTTTTCATGAAACTTGAAACATTTTTGGCTCTTATTTCTTCAGTTTGTTATGTCTCTCTCTCCCCTCCTTCTAGGACTCTCATTACATGTAAGTTGGTTTGCTTGATGTTGTCCCACAGGTCTTAGAGGCTCCATTCATTTTTCTTCATTCTTTTTTATTTTTTCCCCTTTGTTCATCAGATTGGATAATTTCTACTGAACTATCTTCAGGCTCACTGATTCTTCCTTCTGCCCTCTCAAATCCACTGTTGAGCCTATCCAGTTGATGAAATTTTTCATTTTGGTTGTTTTCAGCTCTAGAGTTTCCATTTGTTTTGTTTTAGTCTAGTTGATATTTTCTTTTGAGGTTCTCGATTTACTGAATGATTGTCATATTTTCCTTTAGTGTTTTAAAAGGTTTCCTATAATTATTTGGGCATATTTAAAATAGTTGCTTTAAGGGAACAGTCTTCAGTGCTTTCTGAAAGACTGTCTCCCAGGTTATAATCTTCAGGATGGCTCAAATAAAAATTTCCATTTCTTTCCTCAAAAACAAAACAAAACAAAACAAAAACTCAGTTGCTTCAAAATATTTTTCTGCTGAAATCAACATCTGGGCTCACTCAGAGTCTGTTTCAATAGAGCGTTTTCCTTTGTGCGGACCACACTTTCCTGTTTCTTTGTATGTCTTGTAGTTTTTTTGTCAAAAGCTGAAGAAAATTCAATATAATATATTCTATAGCACCTAGAGATTCTGATTTATTTTCCTGAGGGCTTCTTTTAGTTTGTTTCTTTGTTTTGTTCTGTTTTGGTTTGGTTTTAGTAACTTGCCTGAACTTACTCTGCAGAATCTGTCTTCCCCACAGTGTATAGCAGCTGATGTCTCTGCTCAGTATTTTTTTTTTTGCGGTACACAGGCCTCTCACCGCTGTGGCCTCACCCGTTGCGGAGCACAGGCTCCGGACGCGCAGGCTCAGCGGCCATGGCTCACGGGCCCAGCCACTCCGCGGCACGTGGGATCTTCCCGTACCGGGGCACGAAACCATGTCCCCTGCATCGGCAGGCGGACTCTCAACCACTGCGCCACCAGGGAAGCCCTCTGCTCAGTATTTTTATGCTTATTTTTAGCCTGACTTCCTAAGGGAACCCATGTGTCAACATAGCTTAGTAGTTAGCCATTGATTCGGGCAGAGGTTGTATTTAAACACCTTGAGCCCATAACATTCTCACCCTTCCCTCATGGGTCTGTGTGTGGGGTGAGGAGGGCATTCCCAAGTCTGCTGTGGCTTTCACTTTTCTCTGGGCCCTCTCATGTCTCCCTGAACGTGTGTATAGTTTTCCAGTCAGCTGGAGACATGTGGAGAGCTTACTTAGGCTATCACCCTGTCACTTCCAGAGCCTTCCTGTCGAACTGATCCACCACCCATCCCACCTGGGACCACAGCCCCAGGCCAGCCAAGCTGCAGGCTTTCTATGTTCCTTTTCTACCGGGCTTGCTGCTGTCAGCATGGACTTTTCACTCTCCATTCCAAATCAAGTTTGCTCCTACTTACTTGCAGTCAAGCTGGTTTTCAATTTTTGTCCTGCTCTAGTAAATCAGCTGCACCTACCAAGCTGGGTGGTGGGATGGAAGCTGTCCTGGCCAAGAAGGCTGCAGACTCCTATTGTTCTTACACAAAGTTCCAGCAAATTCGCTAGAAATAAACATCTCTCAATTTGTTATTTGCATTTCGTTGATCTACAGAGCCTTGAAATGGTTTGATTTTGATAATTTCTTCGATTTCTTCCTTGTGTTTGGTGAGAGAATATTTGCCTACCTCTTCATATTGTTATAGCTGGAAGTTTAATACCTGTGATCAAACGTCTCTCAAAAAAGGCTTCACGTGCACCAGCTAGATTCGAAAGCACAAGGAGACAGACTTGTACATTTTATATATTGGTCCTAGTTATCCAGACCTTGCCTAACACTAAAGGGGGCTTCTTACCTGGTTTTAGTAATAAAACTCATGTTCTTTAATGGCAGAATTGTTATACATTTGGTGTTTTTCAAAGCATTCATGGAACGTAAGTGGAAATCGGAAAGTGACTTGAAAATTTTCAAATAATCATAAATAAATGAATATCCTTTGCTTCTTTGCTTCTCTTTCTTGGACTGTTGCCCTTCAGTTTCCATGGGAATATATGTTTGGGAAGAAATACAATCACATCGGCTTATGTTCTTAGTTTAGAGAGATAGGGAAGTTTTGTAGAGGACTGAGGATCTGTTTTTTCTTTTTTAATAAATTTATTTATTTTTGCCTGCATTGGGTCTTCATCGCTGCACATGGGCTTTCTCTAGTTGCGGCGAGAGGGGGCCGCTCTTCATTGCAGAGCACAGGCTCTAGGCACGTGGGCTTCAGTAGTTGTGGCTCGCAGGCTCAGTAGTTGTGGCACACGGGTTTAGTTGCTCTGCGGCATGTGGGATCTTCCCGGACCAGGGCTCAAACCCGTGTCCCCTGCATTGGCAGGCGGATTCTTAACCACTGTGCCACCAGGGAAGTCGCAGGACTGAAGATCTTGAAAAGGGGATATCTGGCCCTAGTAAGCTTTGGTGAAATGAATCCAGGTTTCTCAAGACAAACAGATTTTGGTAGTTTAATGATATTTTAAAGATAAGACATGCAAGACATGATCTTTTTTTTAAACCTCAAACAACATAGAAAACAATTATATCCTCAAAAATATTTCTCCCAACTCTGTCAGGTTCCCAGTTCCCCAACCCAGTGGCAACCACTATCACCAACTGTTTGCATTTTCCTCAAGACATATTCTATGTAGATTCAAGAGTGTTTGTGTGTGTGTGTGAGAGAGAGAATGTGAGAATAAGTGACAGACTCCTTTTTACACAAAAAGTAACTTCTTTTTCACTCAATAATATATTTTGGAGATTATTTCACATCAGTACTAATGAGCTCTCTTGTTTTATTTCTTAGGCTTGTTAATTTTGAATTCTGAAATAATTTCAGGCTTAAAGATAAAACTGTATAAGTAATACAAGAATTCCTGTATAACCTTTCTACAGCTTCCCCAAATGTTAACAACATCTATAACCACGAGACAATTATCAAAACTAGGAAATTAGTACTGACATAATACTACTAGTAATCTCCTTACCTTATTCAGGTGTCTCCGATTGTCTCACTAATGATCTTTTTCTGGCCCAGGATCAAATCCATGACCCTGTATTTAGTTTTCATGTCTCCTTAATTTTCTCCTGTCTTGGAGAGTTTCTCAGTTTTGTTTTTGTCTTTTATGACCTTGACACTTTTGAAGAGCACTGTCCAGTAATTTATAGAATGTCTCTCAATTGGGGTTTATAAGACGTTTCATTATGGTTAAATTCAGGTTATGCATTTTTAACAGAACACCACAGAAGTGATGTGTGTCCTTCTCCTTGCAGCATATCAAAAGGCATACGATGCTGATATGTTGCATTACTAGGGATGTTAACTTTGAACAGCTAGTTAAGGAGGTGTCTGCCGTATTTCTCCACTGTAAAGTTACTATTTTCCCCTTTGCAATTAATAAGTATCTTGGGAGAGCTTTGAGACTATGTAACACCCTGTTTCTATCATACATTTGCCCATGAAATTTGGTATCCATCAATGATCCTCACTTGCAATAATTATTACTGTGTTATTTGCCAATTGGTGGTTTTCTATTTCAATCCTTCCTTGAATTTTTATTTAACTGGAATTCTGCTCTAAGGAGGAGCCTCCCCTTTTCCTACATATTAAAGTTTATTCAACTATTTATATCATCAGGACTTATAGATATTTTACTGAGGGCAATAATCCATCATTGTCATTACTTTTTTGCTCAAACTATATCAGATTTGGCCAGTGGGAACTTCTTCAAGTAGCCTCCTGACTCTCATTCTTTGTTCTAATAATTCTGAATAATAATTAGAATAACTTTAACTTACCCTTGATTCTTCCTAAGGCAGTTTCACAATTATGTCATATGATCCTTGTCAGATGAGGCTTTTATTATTTCTGCAAAAGATGGAATTCATTGCTTGCCTGACCAAGCCTCATCAAGGAGAGATCTGCACCCACCCACTCCCAACCATGGTCCTGGGCCAGGGATGGATATTTTACTCAAAGAGCCAACTGAAAGACCAGCTAAGAGTTTATAACTTATCCTTGCCCTGACAGATGTGAGATGATCAATCCAATGTCATCTCTTGGAGTGGACTTTGAGACAGAAGGGGTCATAGTCATTTGTTGGGCACTCAAAGTGGAAAGGAGAATGGGGGAATGCAGTGAGAAGCAGAACCCATCCAAGAGACACACCCACACTGCCCCCAAGAGAGGCAGACAGCAAATGTTCCCACAAAGCCCTGCCTGATGAATAAGAGTTTGTTTGTATAAGGGTTACAATTTAAGTATAAATGAGAACAATTTAAATCAGGGGACCTAATTACCGCTCCTTACCATAAAAAAATGAAATCGGTTAAAAGTTAAAAAAAAAATTATTGTTTCCAGACCTATGTAGTATATGGAGCAGAAAGGAAAAATGGAATAATAACTTTACATATTATTATAAAACCTAAGAATAAAAAGGAAATAGCCCATTCACCACATACTGGATTTAATAAGAAAAGGCAAGAATAAAGCAAGTAATACTTTGATACACCCTGAGCTAAATTTTAAAATAATATACATGTGTTTTTTATAATAAAAGTTTTCTATTAAAAAAAAAAAAGCCCTGCCTGCTGTACCTCGCTTCTTGTGCTTGTCTTTTGAGTCATCTCTCTCTCTTCCCACTCAGTATCTGCACAGACATATTTCACCTGGGTTGTCTTGAGTCAACTTTGATTTCTTGTACCCAGAAACCATGGACTAGAACAAACCCGATTTTAAAGTGGAAATCCAGGCCTTGAGGTGTGGAGCATCTTGTCCTTAATTCTGTAGCTGGTTGGCTAGAGAACTAGAAACTGAGTCCCTGGCTACTGCTCTGTTCTCACTAAAGCTCCAAAACCTCAAGGGAGGTATTTTAGAGGATACTCTTAAAGCTCTGATTGTGTTCCTCTAACCTAGAATGGAATGAGGAAACATGAAAGGGGTGTTGGTCCATGCTCACCTGAGGAATTCTCCTTGACTAAATCTCATCATAAATGTTCTTCTTTTCCAAAGGACAACCAAGGATAGTGTTGATTATCAAGGGTCAGAGAGAAAACGTTGGCTTTAAAGATTTGATAGGTCCAAAATAATTCTATACTGGTGATCTGGCCAGAGAAATATTTTGATTTTTATTATTTCCAAAGCCTGTCTCCCTAAATAGGATCAAAGTCGATGGAACTTGGTCGCCGCCAGCCAGCCCTGATGCTTGTGGGACAGGGGCAGGCTGCAGTAAGGTACATCTTAAATGTTCCAGGGTGTGGCATAGCTCCAATTCCCCCTTCCCAACTTCCCCCATAGGATCAAGGAACATCATTACACAACAAAACAGACAAAAAAGAGATGACAGTAGCAAGTCATGGGCCCAAGGGTGTTCTGAACCCTTAACAATCATCACCAGCTCCATCCATACTAAGGAAACAGTTCAGACTATGAAAATCTCCTTGATCTTGGGCTGGAATGGGCCTAATAAATCAGACCTCCCTAAACCATACTGGCAGGTTTTGCCTAGGACCTATGTCCCCAGAGGCACTGTTATGTCCCCGGAGAGGTTAAGTGGTTTGTCCAAGGGACCCAACTAGTAAGTGGCGGTGCTGGGATTGGACCATCAAAGCCTTAAACGTGATCTTAACTGTTACCCTGTATTTATTGTATGGGAAGCAGCCAGGGTGCTACCAAATAAACATCCCTTCATTTGGGTAGCTGGGTGGTGATAGCACTTTCTTTTCAATCTTTTTCCTATACGTATACTTATTTCATAGTTTTTATAAATATTTGTGTACATACACATGTTGTAGCCTACTTATTCACTTAACACCATATCATTAACATTTTCCCATATCAAAACTTTTCCTAAACACTCTTTCTAATGGCCATATCATAACATCCCCCTAGAGGATGCTCTCTCCTCCTTGATTCACATCCTTTCTCAGTGACTCAGAATATTTCTCTGTTAGCACTTGGATAACTTTTTCCACTGTTTTATTGTGAAATATATAGAAAAGTTCAAATAACACCAATGTATAGTTTCACAAATAATCCAAGGTGAGCTCCCTTATGACTACTTACCAGACCAAGAAACAGATGAAAACCAGTCCCCAGAGCCCACTCTGTGCTTCCTCCCTCCTCCAGACTTTCAGCTAAAATATTTTAAAAGTTCAGTGTAATATGATGTTCATGATCTAATGACTTTACACCACATTTAGAGGAGCAACCTTTGTCCAAAAGGGACAGATCCTTTTCTTGGGCTTTGCAAATAGCTCAGAGACATCAGGCTCTCCAGAATTTGTTTAAAATTGCACATCTCTAAAGAAAGAAAAAAGAAATTGCACATCTCTTGACAGTCATTTAAGTACCACAGCTTTGCCCTAGTATTCTTTTGCTCAGAGTTACTGACTTTCAAGTCATTTCTAATGACCATTCCCAGATGCTTAGATCTGCTTGTCCTGCAATCTGATCTAGCATCTCTGTCCCTAAAAATAGCTTCCTTTTATGTTTTACCCTGGTTTTTCAGATCTCCCCAGTGGTCTTTCATCAGATCCTCTCCTCCTGTCTAATTACCTGTGTCCTGGAATCTCTGTCAAGCAACTCTCCCTTCTTTCGTAATGCAAACGTTAACCCACTTCAACGCCCACTAATTAGACCTTTTTTTCTGCCCTAGCCAGACAGGAATACTCTCAAAACCACATGGAAGGGATATAGGCATTTTTATCATGCTTCCCTACTCCCATATGTACCACCTACTTGGAGAAATGATGCTCTGGAGTTATACCATTGGGGGTTATTCCCTTCAGTCCTGAAAACCTTTTGATCTTTCAGTATTTTTTATTATGGGTTTAAAATTCCTGGGGGTGTAAACATCATCACAGCCAAAAATAAATAAATAAAATAAATAAATTAAAAAAAAAAGCTGACTGAGATCAACCATGGAACCCATGTAGCATAAACCAAAGATATGGGGAACAGAGTAAAAAATAACAAGGTTTTTGAGATAGAAAATGAAAAAAAAATATGTGAACACTTTGGTGACACAACCTAAGATACCTCTTCTGGAGGTGTATTAACATTGGTCCCCTCTGGTACCCTGAGCCCACCCATTCTTTTGACTCTCCTTCAGTCAAGTGATTTTCAAGCCATGGTTGTTTGAGGTTTAATTCTCCTAGAGTCCATTCCTAGTAACTGATTATTTGGACACATTGTCCAAATTGGAGCCATTCTTATTCCTCCCTGGCAACTTTTCAGCTTCTTTTCCTTGTTCTCACTCTGGCCCCAGCTCTTCTCTTCCACACTGCCTCTTTTCTTGTTTGATTCAGAATTCATAGGAGAGAATTCTTAGGAGATGTGTAAGAGTCACCAGAGTCCTAAGAAATGTTAGTCAGATTTGGTTACAAGTAACAGAAACCCAATTCAAACTGGCTTAAGCAATAAAGGCAATGTATTAGCCCTGAAAAGTCCAGGGGAATTTCAGACTTCAGAGCCACTTGATTCAGAGACTCAAACAAGGTCATCTGGACCTGGTCTCCATCCCTCAGCTCTATCTGCCTTTGGGCTGGCTCCATTATAAGAACCAGGGTGCATTTCTAGAAGACTGGGGAATAAAGTCGAACAGGAAAAAAAGCAACAGGGTGCCTACTACATAGGCTTAGGAGCACTAAGCATATCCTAGCAGAGTGATTTCCAAGCTATAATCCATGGAATGACTATCAGATTCATCTGGTCTCTGGTTGTTATCGTTATCGTTGTTAAATGCAGAGACCTACTGAGTCAAAATATCTGGGGGTGGGGCTTTGCAATCAGTACATTTATCTACCTTCCCCATTGACTCAGATTTGCAGCCATGTTGTGAATTACTGCCGCAACTTGTAACTATGGTTCAGGACCAAGGATAGCGGTCCATGTGCCCTGCTTTGACCACAGACATTCGTGGGCTTGCTATGCTCATGCAAGACAGGCCTGGGCAGAAAGAGGGGCAGGGCTCCAGGGCAGGTGGGGGGAAGTCTCCAAAGAGGCCTCTCACGTAGAAGCCCCTTGTCAAGGCAACGCCAGATGGAGGAATGTGAAGCTGCCCTTCTTTAGCATTCCAGTGCTCACATCTTGCTTTTTTGGTACCAGAGCCTTTGTGCTAGCAAAGCCAGGTGCTTCCTTTGTCCTTTGGTACCTGGATCCAAGGCCTTACAAAACTTTAATCTTTATTATTCCCTTTAATATAGCAATAAATCTATAGTGGGTTACTGTGAAAGAGGCACCACTGAGAAGGAGTGCAGCTGCTGTCTTAACATTCCATCTTTGTCCAAAAAGTTATGTAAGAGGAGGGAAAAGGTTTTTAAATTCATTGGCTTAAAAAGATCAGTGATGTTACAGCAGAGCCCTCTCTCAGATCTCCCAGATGTCATCAGCTCCAAGAAATCTGATCTAGAGTGAAAAACCCTGTCCTGCTGCCAACAGGAACTGTCTGTCCACAAGTCCTGAGGATGGATAGGAGGAGGCAGCCTGATGCAGACCAGGCTGTGCTGGAATCCCAGGGATGCCTTTTATGGCTCTCCTAGAGCCCATTCCTCTTCCTTCTCTGAGCAGCTCCCCAGATTTCCTGTTGAGGAATCACCTCTTCCCCATGGGGAAGTTGATCAGAGATTAGATGTTTTTTAGGGGCTCTGCCCACTGATTCCCAAATTGTAGCACGCACAGATATGGGGAATCTCTTGAAATGTAGATCTGGATTTGGGAAGTCCAGGGTGGGGCCTGAAACTCTGCATTTCTAACAAGTTCCCGGGTGATGCCAAAGCTGCTGGCCTGTGCACCCATTCTCAAGCATTTGGCCATCAGGTGCTTCCAGATTCTGGAATCAAAATCTGAGTGTTGAAAAGCTTGGACTTGCTTCCTGCCTCTGTCTCATGTCACCTGCGAGATCCTGCCTGTTTCTTGTTCAGGCTCTCTAGCCACCCCTCCCACCCTATAAGCTCCCAACATCCCTGCTTAAAAATCCCCTTCACTTCGGTCAGCCTTGGTTTCTGAGAGGTGCAAACCAGAAACCCTAAATGACGTGGTCTCTGAGCCTCAGTTTCCTAAGCTATAGAAGAGGGACACTAATCCCTAGTGGGAAGGTATTCACGATATTAAGGTGATCAAGATGTAGGACACGCCCTGAGACGCTGCTAGTCCCCATGAGGCCCTGAGTGGAAGCCCCGCTAGGAACCCTCACGGCTCTGCCCTCTCTCCAGCCACTGCTTAGGTCCAGGTAGCAGTTAGGATGAAAGAACAAAGGAAGCTATTAAAACTTTCAGCTAAGAGATTGATTTTTCTAATTACCAGTTAATGTCTTCCCTTCTGGGCCTCAGAGGCCTGTTCATTCTTATTTAAAACACAAATCGTTCAGACTTTCTCGTGTAACTAGCTTAATGTAAAATTCTTCACATCCTAAAATACACTTTCATTAACTGACTTGTCAGGTAGAATAAGTATCTTTAAGTGGTAATGATATAATTTTTCTTAACTACTAATTACTAATTAGCTACTAATTACTACTTTCTCAATTTACTCTGTTTTTTGCTTTCTTGAGAATGATGATAATTATAATAGGGACCATTTATTAATCTTATTGTTAATGATAAACATTAAGAACCAGTATTTAATGAGTACTTGGTGTGCCAAGCAATGAGATAAGCATTGTATATAGTCTGTGTCATTTAATTCTTACAGTATACTCCATTATAGAGTGGTATAATTCTCATTTTACGCTGGGGAAATTGAGGCACAAAGAGTCTGGTAACTTGCACAAGTTACAAAGTGGTGGAATTGGAATTGGTATCAATCCAGGCAGTTTAACTCCAGAGTCCATCCTGGTAACTACTATGCTAGACTTGACAAATGCTTGTACAAATGTGTAAAAAGGAAACAACCAAAATGGATTGGGTAAATAGGACTGATATATCCAATACCACTGAACACTATGCAACTATTAAACAGCCAAGACAGAGCTACGCGAATAGACACGGAAAATAGCCCAAGATATATTTTTTGTGAAAAATAGTATGTTACAGAATAGGTTTATTGTGTTAAAAAAAAAAGCCATATAGATGTCTTAGTATCTATGTAGAAAAACGTCTGTAAAGGAAGATATACACCAAACTAATTCTAAGAATTAGGATGTGGAAGGGAGAAAAATTTCACTTTAAATTTTGATATGCATCTTTATCAATTGAAGTTTTTATAACAGGTACATAATATTTAAGAAATTAAGAAAACAGAAAAGTTTTGCTCTATAGGGAAAAAAAAAAACCTTGGAAGAATATATTCCAAACTGTTGTCATTTCTGGGGGCTAGGGAGTAGGTTGACTTTTATTTGCTATGTTACATATATCTGTAATGTTAACATTTTTACAAAAGGAATGTATTAATTTTATAGGGTGAAAACCACAATAAATGTACATTTTACAAATGGTATTTTGCCTTGGTAAGGAGACAAGGAATCCATAGCATCTCGTCTTGAGAATCATTTTTTTTTTAACATCTTTATTGGAGTATAATTGCTTTACAATGGTGTGTTAGTTTCTGCTTTATAGCAAAGTGAATCAGCTATACATATACACACATCCCCATATCTCCTCCCTCTTGCATTTCCCTCCCACCCTCCCTATCCCACCCCTCTAGGTGGTCACAAAGCACTGAGCTGATCTCCCTGTGCTATGCAGCTGCTTCCCACTAGCTATCTATTTTACATTTGGTAGTGCATTAAGTCTATGCCACTCTCTCACTTCGTCCCAGCTTACCTTTTCCCCTCCTCATGTCCTCCGTCTTGAGAATCTTAATTGCATTTTTCCCGGTAACACAATTCCTTATTCCCAGTATTAGTGTTATTTAAAAGGTGATATTCCATTTGCTAAAAACCACCCTACAGTTGAGATGAACTGTGCTGGGTCTGTGGGGACTGGCTTCTTCTTCAATGGGAAACTTTCACTGGGGCCTGGACTTCAAAACACATCAAAACAAAAGGAAACAAAATCCCCTAAGGCTGAAATATGTTTTTTCCCAGTTTATACATAATTAGTGGTACCCAAGGAATGCTCAGCAAAATATAGTTATCAATCCCAAAGACTTCTGTGAGTTAGTTTAAACTAACATAAAAAAGATGATGGAAATATCAAAAACAGATAGACACTAGTTACATGTGGGAAATGGGATTGAGGATATGCTTTGTTGACCTAAAACAAATAGACTGCAGATTATTTCTCCAGCAAAAATGGGTTTATTCAAGATCAGGACAGAATTGTATTTCAGGGTCTGCAACCAAGGTGAGCCAAGTGCAAGTCCCTTCACAGCAAGAGAAAGAAACTTTTATAGAGGAGAAAGGAAGTCCAGAGGGCTATAGTAAAGAGTGACTGGCTTTTCATTGGCTGAGTTGTTACCAGGAAACAAGAGGAGTCTTTCTTCTTCCTGTTGGGCTCTGCTGTCATCCAGACCATGAGAACTCACCCTTCTGGTCTCCCAACTCTATTTTATTTGAGGTTTCTGTTTATTATTATTATTATTTTTTTTACAGATTCTATATCAATTGAAGTTTTTACAACAAGCACATGATATTTAGGAAATTAGGAAGGAAATGGGGCGAGGCAGACTTTAACTTCTTATTTTATACTTTTATGTTTGACTCTTTATAAATTATAGCATACAATACTGTTATAATAATTTATTTTTATAAAAGAGATATGATAGATTTATATTGTGAATGTGGTATTTTTTGAATGTGTAGCATTTGGGGGATTTTCTTAGACCATTTCTAAACTGACAACGTGAAGTGTTTTCTGATAAAAACTACATGGAACTTGGACTTCCCTGGTGGTGCAGTGGTTAAGAGTCTGCCTTCCAAGGCAGGGGACATGGGTTCGAGCCCTGGCCCAGGAAGATCCCACAGGCCACGGAGCAACTAAGCCCATGCTCCACACAACTACTGAGCCTGCGCTCTAGAGCCTGAGAGCCACAACTACTGAAGCCCGCGTGCCTAGAGCCTGTGCTCCACAACAAGAGAAGCCACTGCAGTGAGAAGCCCACACACCACCACCAAGAGTAGCTCCTGCCCACCGCAACTAGATAAAGCCTGCTCGCAGCAATGAAGACCCAACGCAGCCAAAAATAAACAAACAAATAAATACATTAAAAGACAACAACTACATGGAACTTGGCAATTTCTACAATCCTTCACATTTTTAGACAATGATTACTTTCTACAGGAAGTGTCAGATTTGTCAATATCCAAAGACAGCCAAACACTGGCGGAGAGAGTAAGATACAAAAGAATTTCCTCCTGGTACCTCTATGTTCAGAACTTAGGAAATCTATACTAGTGCCTGGTAAACATGGCATGTTAAGGAGTACATTCTCTAAAAGATACTTTTGGCAGAACTGTAACCACATAAAGGACAGGGTAAGCACTTCTAGCTGGAGCCTCAGGAATAGTCAATTCTTTGAGAGCAGGGCCCCCTGTATTGATCTGTGTAGCCCCAGTCCCCAAGCATGGAGTCTGGCTGGGAGCTTGTCCTTAGCAAAGGATGAAGGGTAAATGGGCACCATGTACAAAATCTACTCACAGTGCAGACTCACAGACAGACTTGAGTTATAATCTTGATTCCACCATTCACCAGTCTGTTGGCCTTGGCTGAGTGACTTCACCTCACTCAGCCCCCACTTCCTCACCTGTAAAATGGGTATAATCATAATTATACTTAGTTCTCAGGACTTTGTAAAGATTTAATAATGTGAGTAAATTGCTTAGAGAAGTGCCTTGCACATGGTAAGCAATCAACAAATGACAGCTTAAAAATGATTTTTCTCCTTTAGATTTCCAGTTTTAAGGATGAGAACAGAAGACCCGTTTAGCCTCTCCAACTCTTGGAAATCACTCCAGAATCAAACCAAACCAATGAGGAACAAAATCACAAACTGTATCTTTGATGAAATTGTAAATCCCAACTACTGCTGTCAAAAAGCAGATAATGGAGTGGGAACTGTAGCCGAGTACAGGTAAATATACAAGCACCTGAAGAAGGGAAAACTAATGAGAGAGACTAGGAATCATAACACCTCAGAAGGCAGGGGTGAAAGCAGGAGGTTAGTTTGAGTTTTTTCAAAGCTCCGGCAATCGAGCAAGTCTACCTCCTTCACTCCCACAGGATACCAGAGGTGTATTCTTTAGAGAAATTGAACCTGAGAAGTTCAGAACTTAAGAACAGTAAGTAGGGAACTCCCTGGCAGTCCAGCGGTTAGGACTCAGCACTCTCACTGCCGAGGGCCCGGGTTCAATCCCTGGTCAGGGAACTAAGATCCCACAAGCTTCGCAGTGTGGTCCCCACATAAAAAAGAAGAGTGAGCACATGGAGAGCAGCAAGTGGGGTTAATAGTAGCTGAGGGCTAGACCGAAAACGAGAGGAATAAAGGACAGACTGCTGTCACTGGTCAGGGAGAGCCCTAACCCCCTACCTGTTCTCAACAACAATTGTAGCTTGGTTTATTCACCCCTGACAGTAGATGGAAGGGCTGTTTAGGGAAAACAATGAGTGGTTTGAAAACACTGAGTGGAATATTAGATTGGATTATTTGTCCCAATTCTTTTTTTTAGGTTTTTGTTTTTTTGATGTGGACCATTTTTTTTTAAGTCTTTATTGAATGTGTTACAATATTGCTTCTGTTTTTATGTTTTGGCTTTTTGGCCACAAGGCATGTGGGATCTTAGCTCCGCGACCAGGGATCGAACCCGCACCCCCTGCATTAGAAGGCAAAGTCTTAACCTCGGGACCACCAAGGAAGTCCCTGTCCAATTCTTTTTTTTTTGCCCCGGACGCGCAGGCTCAGCGGCCATGGCTCACGGGCCCAGCCGCTCCGCGGTATGTGGGATCTTCCCAGACCGGGGCACGAACCCGTGTCCCCTGCATCGGCAGGCGGACTCTCAACCACTGCGCCACCAGGGAAGCCCCCTGTCCCATTCTCAACTCCCTAACTCTATTACACTGAATAAAGTTCAGTGTAATAAAGTTCACATCCTCATTCTTGCTGGGCCTCATAGTAAGTAGGGTATAGTGCCACATCCCTTGACTTTGACCATGTGAATTGCTTGGCCCCATTAGCAGACGTGAAATGAACAGAGACTTGAAATAAGCTTGCATGGTTGGGCTGCTGTCTTGCTCTCCTGCTTTTCACCATGAGAACAGTATTCCATGGGGACAGACACCGGTATAGGAGGATAAGAGACATGTGGAGCAGACTTGAACCCAACTTGAGGCTTGGGTCCAAGCCCAACAGAGCCAACCTGAAGAGGGGAGAAGGAAGAAATAAATGCTTGTGCTGTATGCCTTTGAAATTTTGTGGTGGTTTGTAACGGAAAGGGGCTGACTAATATAGATGCTGACTTACGGAGGTCTTCCCCAAAAGAAAAGTTGGCTCTCTACCTTTTCACTACACAGTGAAGGCCACCAATTGACAGGCATTTTGCATCCCTACAGAGCTTCCAGTCAGCTGTTTAGTGCATTACTTTTATTTTATTTTTTAAAAACATTTATTTATTTATTTGGCTGTGCTGGATCTTCAGTCATGGCACACAAGATCTTTTGTTGCAGCATGCGGGATCTTAGTTGTGGCATGTGGGATCTTAGTTGCGGCATGTGGGATCTAGTTCCCTGAACAGGGATCGAACCCAGGCCCCCTGCATTGGGAGTGCAGAGTCTTAGCCACTGGACCACCGGGGAAGTCCCTAGTGTATTACTTTTAAATATGAAAGGATAACCAAGGATCACCAGGCTCTCAAGGAAAAGAGTTCAGAGGAAATAGGCAATGCAGAGAGTAGAACAAAATATTTTTAAAAAACTAATAATAATCTGAGGAGATAAGAGAAGATATTACATCCACAAGCCAAGGTCAAGGACAGGGTGCTATTGCTATATGGAAAAATAAAAGATGGAAAATTCAGAGAATAATTAAGAGCCCTTAGAAATTCAAAATAGGATAGTCAAAATGAAAATTGCAAGAGAAGGGCTGGAAGTTAAAGTCAAGTAACTTTTGAAAGACAGTTGGATCATCAAAGGCAGAACACAAGAACATAAGAAAATAAGACTTTTTTTTTGAGCTCTAGAGAGTAGTTTGGTGAAAAGCTTTGAAAAGAAATATGATCATCAATACCTCCGAAAAAGAGGGATGTCGAACTGGTTAAATAAAATTTTGCAGAAAGTTTATGGTTTTGGTTAATTACTGTAAGAAGGAAAGGACCATTAACTGACATATAATTACACTGGTGAGAACAACCAACAAAATCAGGACAAGCAGCTGTTAGTGAAGAACAGGGCACAGCAAAGCCTTCAAAGCCTCTTAGAAATCTGTGTCAAATAGGTAAATTACGTTATGTTAGTGGCTGTATGAACTAGAAGTAAGAGCTTTCTTATAAAAGTAGACTGCAAGCTCCATGAGGGCAGGACTCACGTCTTGTCTCATTCATATGTATAGCAATAGATTTCTTTCTATATATACACGAGGAAATAGAGTTATGATTTGAATTATCACTATTCTAATAACTAAAAATTGGGGTTGCTTGATTATTCAGCCAAAGCCATCAAACCCTTGCCAGTTACTAACCCTCTTCTGTAGCAGCCTGAGGGCTGAGGTAGCACATTGGTTGTAACCTTAACAACCTTTGTTAAGAATTACATCATGGTAATGAGATACTATTACTATATACCCACCAGTATGGCTAAAATTAAAAAGATTGTTGATAGATGTCAGAATAGGGTTGTGTCTTGGGAGGGATGTATTAACTGGGAAGAGGGCATTTTCTAGGGAGATGGAAATGTTCTATATGGTGTAGATTGTTGTCACACAGGGGTATACAGTTGACCCTTGAACAACATGGGTTTGAACTGTGTGGGTCCACTTATATGTGGATTTTTTTCAGTAAAAAAATATATGTGTATAAAGATCCATTGAGTTGTTACCTTTAAAAATTGTTTATTTTACTGTATAAAATTAAAACAATAAAAAAAGACCTCACATTTAAAATCATTGAAATGTGGGAGACATCGCAGTCTTGGAGAATGAGAAAATAGAATAGGCAGAGAAAGGAGAGGGGAGCATTTAGGGCACTTAACCTCCATGTTCTCACATGCTAAATGGGTATAAGAAAGAGTGTAGATGAATAGAAAACAAGTACATCAGGAATTGGCTCATAGGTGAATCATCTAAATAAAAACCAGTTGAAATTGTCCCTCTTCTGCTCTGAAGACTCAAACACTTGCTCTCCTCTGTCCTTGAAGACCAACTAACTGAAAAGCTTTCACGAGGAGGCAGATCCTAGAATGCCCATTTATTAAGTTATGGTGAGAATTATAGTTCTCATATGGACACACTAGCATACTTGTGACCTCACAATCAGCACATTCTTGCCTAGTGATTAAGCTGCAGGGAAAGACAAAGAGACCATTTTACTAATTCACCCTGGGTACCATCAAGGCCAGGATGGGACACAAAAGATTCAGGCAGCGTCTTCTTTAGGTTGGTCTCTGGGGGCCTCTGAGAACTGTCTGGTGGACACAGCATCAGAGCAAGAAGAGCTGGATAGCTTCAAAGTGTATTGACTTCAGGGGGAGGGATCTTCATGCCTCCTTCACCACAGGGATGCCCTTAACACCTGAGCCAGAAATACTTGAATTCCACCCCCTAAGATGTCTCACACCAGTAACTAATGGTTGTCACTGCGTGTCTCAGTTATTTATTGCTGCATAACAAACCACTTCGTTTAATTTTGTTGGCAATTGTGTGTGTCAGGAATTCAGGAAGGGTTTAGCCAAGTAATTTGTATTTGATCCACATGGCATTAGCTGGGGCAGGCTGGGGCTGGAGGATTCATTTCCAAGATGGCTCCATCACTCACATGTCTCCCTCACCCCCTCTCTCTCCATGTAGCATCTCACCCTCCGTGCACCAGTCTGCACATGGCTTGGGATAATTTGAGATGATATACATATATGTGTGTGTGTGTGTGTATATATATATATACATATATAAAGATGTTGAATAGGAAATGCTCATCGGGAATTCACGGGTGTAATTTGGGCTGGAGATAAAAATCTGGGAATTATTATCATATTATAGAAGGTAGATCATCTGATGGATGGTCAGAAGTCTGGATGAGTTCACTTAGGTAGTGTAAATGAGAAAAGTCCAGGGACTGAGCCCTGGGGCTCTTCAACACTTAGACGTTGGAGAGGTAAATCAGATTTAATGAAGGAGACTGGAAATGATCAGCCAGTGAGGTAGGAAGAGAATCGGGAGGGTGGTACTCCAAAAGCCAAATGAAACTGTTTTAAGAATGAAGCTATGACTTTGTCAAATACTTTATATAAGTTAAATGAGGTGACCATTAGATTGGATTGACCACTGGATTTAGCAATATGGTAACTCATGACCCCGTTTAGAGAAGTTTTGGTGAAGTGTGGGATGTAGGGGGTAAAGGCATGATTGGAGTAGGTTTAAAAGAGAAAGGGCCCAAATGTCTATCAGTGGATGAATGGATAAACCAAATGTGGTTTTATCCAAACAATAGATTACTATTCGGTTGTAAAAGGGAATGAAGTACTGAAACATCTACAACATGGATGAACCAAGAAAACATGCTAAGTGACAGAAACCAGACACAAATGGCCACATAATATATGACCCCATTTAAAGGAAATGTCCAGAATAGGCAAATCTGGACAGGAAGTAAATTAGGGGTTTCCAGGGCCAGGCAGAGGGGGACTTTGAGACTTCTGATTGGTATAGGGTTTCTTTTGGGGGGAATAGAAATGTTCTGGAACTAGATAGGGGTAATGGTTACACAACTCTGAAAATACTATACTATACTATACTTCAGTATAAATCACTGATTGTACACTTTTTTCCTGCTGTGTTGGTCTTCATTGTTGTGCGCGGGCTTTCTCTAGTTGTGGAGAGCGGGGGCTACTCTTTGTTGCCGTGCATGGGCTTCTTATTGCGGTGGCTTCTCATGTTGCAGAGCGCGGGCACTAGGTGCGCAGGCTTCAGTAGTTGTGGCACACGGGCTTAGTTGCTCCAAGGCATGTGGGATCTTCCTGGACCAGGGCTCGAACCCATGTCTCCTGCATTGGCAGGTGGATTCTTAACCACTGCACCACCAGGGAAGTCCCTTTATTTTTTAAAATATTTGTTAGAAATATTTTCATATCATTATGTAAACAGCTCTTTCATTGTTTTTTTTAGAGCTATACAGTATTCAATATGGATATACCATAATTTATTTAACCAATTCCCTACAGACATTTAGGTTGATTCAAATTTCTTGTTATTACATATATTGCTGCAAGGAATATATAGTGCAAATATATTTCAAGAAAAATTCCTGGAATTCGAACTGCTGAGTCAATGGGTACATGTATTTGTAATTTAGAAAGATACTAATTGCCCTCCATACCAGTTTACACCCCAAACCATAATATAAAAAAATGGCCCATTTATTATCCTGGATGATATGGTATTTAATCACTTACGGCCCTTTCTGTGAATCAAGTACACCAGAATTAAATGACTATGCCAAACACTTTCAAAATTATTAACTGAAAAGAGGTCAAGATTATATTTCCTTGTGGGGTGGGTGGAGTGGGGGGGGTCAGAGATCGACTAGGAAAGGCCATAAAAAAGGGCATTACTTACCTGTGCCAAATTATTTTCTCTCAGCTCTAAGTTCACTCTTCCTTGCGCAACTTTGTGATATGGAACTGGATTCTGTATACCGTTTTCCTTTGGAACAACAGAGGGCACTGGAGTGACACTGCAAGGCAAAAATGTATCAAGATTTATACTTAAAGATTGTGCACTTTTAATTAATTTGGCTGCGCCGGGTCTTAGTTACAGCACAAGGGATCTTCGTTGCCTCGTGCAAGATCTTCCTTGCGGCATGTGGGATCTTTTTTTAGATGCGGCACGTGGGATCTAGTTCCCTGACCAGGGACCGAACCCGGACCCCTGCATTGGGAGTGTGGAGTCTTAACCACTAGACCACCAGGGAAGTCCCAATTGTGTACTTTATGTGTCTTAATTTTGGTGTACAATTATCTGAATTGGTAAATACACTGATACATAAGAATACGTTGTTCGATGTGAATTATTAAAAGGTCATGAACGTATTACCTCAGGTCCTGTTACAGATTGTTTCTTGCTAATTTTAAACTAGAGACAGTCTGTATTTAAGGAGGGCACATCTTGTAAGATTTCAAAGTATTCAACAGCAGCCCATGAATGCTGCTAATTTGTGGAGTAGAGTAGTAAACAAAAGTAAAACACCCCCCCCCCCACACACACACACGCACCCTTATGGATCTTACATTCTTCGGGGGGGTAATATCATAATAAGACTAAGATCTGTTGTGTACTTTGAAGACTCTAAACATCTCAAAGCAGGTTTATTTCCCATCTACCAAAGGATTTATTAGCACAGTGCTTGGCTCATACAGGTGCTCAACAAACATCTGGTAAAGTAGGATATGTTGTTGGCCTACAGTAACCTTGGCAAGCTGTTAGCAGTACGATAAATCCACGTGGGCTTGACCAGAACAGCCGAGCCTCTGTTACTTGTCCAAGTCTTCTACACTGAGCTGCAAATCCTTCTTCTTTTCCCTTTGCTCAGGATCTTTGTTCCAGGAAGGCAATTAAACATTTCATCGCTATACCCATTAGAGGGTGCGTGGGTGGCAGGTAGCAGAGAAGCAGCAAACTTGAGATCCCAGGGGACCAAAGAAAGGTTATGGGCAAACAAACCTCCAAGTTGGCACAGATACGTTTAGTTTCTCTGTATATCAAAGTGTCCCAGCATGTTATCTCACTTAATCTGCACAATAACCCAGGAGATTGGTTTTATAATCTTCATCTTATTGATAAGGAAGTTGAGGGTCTATCTGAAAGGTAAAGTAACTTGCCCTACAACCATTAAACATCAGCTAGAATGCATCCAGGACTGACTCTATGGCTCTTTCTCTGCTAGTCTGTCTCTCAGACGGTGACAGTGAAATGATTTAGATACAATACTATACCCATGGATGGAAAGGCCTTTATTTGATGTACTCATTCTGGAAGATTCTAATCTGCTCCAGAAACTAAAGTTCTTAGTATCTTGGAGGAATCAACTTTTTCTGTGTTCCCAACCCACCTGAGTATACTTTGATACCTGTGGCATAAGACCACCCACAGATCTCGTCTAATCATAGTCCAAGTGGCTCTGAGGGTAGGTGAGGGGGGATTCATTTTAAAAATTAGAACATACTTGGAATTTAGGTTCGCCTGCTTATGAAATTAAGACAAATTTCTTTACAGTTCTTAAAAAATTCAGATTACTTGTACTAAGAGAAAATCTCACTAGTATCTCGATTACTATGATTTAAAAAGAATTGAGTAGGTACAGAATAAACAAATTATGTTTTGGAAGTTGTTCAACAGACAAAGTACACCTAGAGGACATAAAAATTCTTTATTTAACCTAATCCAGCCAGTGTTGAGATAGTCTGCTATGTTAAAAACAAGACGTTTAAAAAAATTACAGCACAGTTAGCAAGGCAGTGACTAATTAAGTCACTCAGTTTAATTTTATCTTCACAGTCATTTGATAATCATTTAATGATGAACAATATTTTCTGCCACTTTGGAGATAAGTTAAATTCTGCAAAGAAGAGAATTCTACCAGTTGTCATTGAATTTTATAAAAGAGGTTTAAAACATTAAAGTTTATAGAAATAACACAGTAAAGAAACGTGAAAATAAACTGGAAAACACAAATATACCTGCCCATCCCAAAAGTCTAGAACATCTCTTAATCTGTCCCCTAATGTTTCTCGTTTACTGCCTCGTTCCCTTTTCCTAGTGTTCAGCAATTAAGACACTACTGCTCTGTAGAGGCTATTTTGAGCTTAGCTAAAGTGCCTCTCTGTTTCTTTAATTTCTCAGTTAATCCTAGAAACAGTCTTCTAAGTATTACTTGTATTTCAGAGATGAAGAAAACTGTAGCTGACAGCAAGTTGTCACTTGATGAAAGTCATACATACAGTTATTAAAAGAATTAGGATCTGAACCTAGGTCCACCCAACTTTAGTCAGCCCATGCTTTTGTTGATTCAGGGTGGTGCAGGACACTTTCTGAAGAGGCTGGTACCTGGTACTTCTTGAGCTAAGGCTCTTTAGATTTAAATGTGTTCAATTCCAGGGCTGAGGCTACTCTGGTCCCCAGGCACTTGCAGTTCCTTCCCCACAGCCCTCAAAACTCCTTCTCCCTGCCCCTAAAGGATTAGAGTTGTTTCTCTGGCCCTCACAAGCCCCGATGCCAAACAAATCCAAGCAATTATTCCCCCATTTTGGGCATAAAGTAATAAATGGGGAACTGTGTGCTTGTGTAACTTTAGTAAAGGCTGCTAAAAGCTGTTCTATATAACAAAATTATGCAGGAAATATCCAGTATGTCTTTTCATATTGAAAATTTAAGAAAGCCAATATATTTTATAAGCACAGCTATATAATCTGTTATTTTTATATATAATCATAGTTTTATATCTCCCCTTCAGAACTGTAGCAGTGATCTTAATATAAGGCTCACTGTCAGTCAAATATTCCCTTCCTCCCCAAGTAATTACAACTTTGTTCAATAGCCATTCACATAAATTTCATGTTACAACTCAAAATTAAGACATTCATACTATAGAAAGGTACCAGTCTTAAATTACTGAAGTTAACATATACTACTGTAATCTAACATAGCTCAATCTATACTTGCTACAATCCTAAAGTGAAGTGGCCACTTATCAGTAAGGGGGAACATTCATATTGCCATGCATTAGATGCTGTGAACAAGAAAATAAATAGGGTTTTTGGAACTATCTTTAAAAAACTTAATACTAATTGATGAAAATCACTCCAAGACCAGATTGCTGAACATTAAAAGGGTCACTACTGAAGAGCTTAAAATAAATAACTGCTTTTGAAAAATGAATATAAAACTAGTTAAACAGTGACTATTAAGGTGCTAGCCTCCTCAGTATGACAAGCAATTTAAATTTAAAAATATTAGTATTGGTTTTTTTTCTTATAATAATTTGACAAAAACAATGACCTTAATATTTACTCAAGACTTGTTTTCATAATTATTTCTTCACTGACTGGTATAAAAACAAAGAGCTCAAGGCCTCACCTTGGTTTACTCACTGCTGGTTTTCTACCTGTTGAAACTAGACTGTAAACTACATAAAAGCAGGAACCAAGTCTGTTTTGTTCACCACTGTATCCCCACAACACTTTGCATAGTGCCTGGGGAAGTAGGAGGTGATCAACAAATACCTGAATAACTGAATCGATGAGAAAGGAGAGGAAAATAACTTTATTTTTTGCAAATCGTTCTCTGTGCTCAAACTACTATAAACTGGCAGTTCTAATTTCTAGAAACACGAATTTAAAAACCTTACTCCGGTGATGGAAGGACCTGATGTCGCTATCTCTGTCTCTGCCTTTCTCTCTCTCTCTCTCACACACACACACACACACACACACACACACACACACAGTAATTAAGACTGCATGAGTCAAAATTACAATATGAACTATGAGATGTCAACATTATATAAATAAAATTTAATAGTGAAAAAGTGATCTGGAAGCCCTGTGAATTTTTACCCTACACGTTTTGGAGGATATCACATGGGTTAAGAAAAACACAGCAAAACTGCATTTGTTCAGATAATCATTTGAATGTTTACATACATTTTTGGTTTGTTAATTATGTATAACTAATTTACATTTCCTCATATTAACATATACTCCTGTTTAGCTTGTAATCAAATTATGCCAGTGAGAAAAATCCTCATAGTACCTTCATTGAGTTGCTGATTCTAAGAAAACACTGAACATGAACATGTACAAAAGAGGCCTTTGAATAAAACAGCATGTGCATTTTTAAATATTTGCACAGTTTGATCTTTACATTTCTGTCTGAAGAAAATATGAACAAAACTCAGGTTCACCATGCCAAGATAATGGTTCAGATGACTGCCATAAAAGAAGTACATACAAAACAATGAAAACAAATCACATCCTTAGGTTCCGTGATTACTGAGAGGGTTTCCCCTTCCCTAAGTGCTTTATTTTACTTCTTAAAAATATGAGAGCAGCAGCTTATCGCAAGTCTCCACTACTGTGCATTAATGATGGAATCAAAACAACACAACAGACTCATAAGAATGAGAGGACTGCAGAACAATGAGAAGTCACAGTTTTATGCTTCTTCTTGCTCTGGATAATTTAGAATTTTGCGGTGTGCCTGACGTAAATATTGCTGCTGTTTGAAGTAAACCTTGAATGCTCCTTTAATGGCAACAAAAGCAATTCCACCCTAAAAAAAGAGAAAAATTAGCTTTTTATAATGCAGATTTAGAGGAACATAATAAAAATCATTTTACTTAAATCACAAAAGACACAAGCATTGTTGCTAATTCAGATGACTGCAAATGAAATAGTTCTCTTTTTTTTTTTTTACTAGGGGGTAAGATAGGAATAGACATTAGAGGTCAGAAAGCCTTTATCCTCTCTGAGTAATCTTCCTTCCACTTAGCTCTAAATCCATTCTCATATAGTAGAGAGAATGCCCAGGCATTATATGCAGGCTGCTACCAGAGGGGAGAAGTGGGAACAATAATAATGACATCAAACAACATAAGGGCTTACTATGTGCTAGCACTTCAAATGAATTATCTGATTTAACCCTCACAATAATCCTGAGGTAGCTACCACTACTATCTCCATTCTACAAGCATAGAGAAATCAAGAACTTTTATTTAGGTTTCTCAGAAAGACAATGTCTGTGATAGGATTTGACCTGGGCAGTCTGACCCTAGAGCAGAATCTTTTCAACACTATCTTTTGGGAGTAATGATTCACGCATATCCCAGGAGAGAACTCCCACAGCATAGTTCCAGAAGACTAGAACTACTGCAGTGGATCCTCCTCTTTTTATTGCTATTGGATGACAGCGGGGATCAAATAGAGACTTAAGGCACAGGAGCCATAGTATAAATATTTATATAGTCTCATTCTTTTTTTTTTTTTAAAACAAATATACAGTTCTTTCTCTTTTGCATAGTCACTTGAAAAAAGTAATATTAAAGCCACCTTACCAAGATTGTCCTTTGTAAATTAGAGTTAACACTACTGAACATTAGTTTACCAACTATTGTTGCAATAGTAGGAAAAACAAGGGCTCCACACAAAATTCGGGTCGCAGAGACATGATCTGCTAAAGGATTAGCCTCGGCTGGAATTCGAGGAACAGGACAACCAATCCCTAGAGGAAAAAATGTAGAGTATTAGTGCTAATAAATCAGAATATCTAAAATATCTTTGCATGCTAGGATTCGTCCACAAGATTAATTTGGTATGTTCATTACCACCACAATTCAGGGCCTTACCTGGAAATATACTGTTCAAAATTTGTAGTTTATTTGAGTATTTGCGCCATAGTCTAAGCACATAGTCCTCCCAGCGAATCATCTTGCCTAATATCAGCATGACAGGAATAGTAGGAAGTCCAATTAAAAGGAATAAAGGATCAGCTCTCTCCATAACATCCAGACCTTCTTTATGGCCTACAACCTGTGAAACAGATAGCATTTGCTCCAATCACTTCCTTATCTAATGAAGGGTTCCATGCTTGAGTGCAATTCATTTTAGAGGAAACGCTAAATTTCAAAAGAATACAGAAATAAAAAGTTTTAAAAATAAGCTGGAAAGCTATCAATCCTGATTTATTTATAAGAAATGTCTCTCATTTCTTATAAATGAGAAAAAGAAAAGCTTTTGGGAAAAGCTTTTGGGAAAAAGAAAAGCTCCCAAGCTGTTTCATATTACATTGGAATAAAAGCTTTAATTGATTACATTTCAAAAGAGGGGAGAGGACTTCTGGTTCTTGCTTCCATTCCTCTATTTAATTTGGTTAGACTGGGCTATAATTTTAGGTCTCATGTGTCTTCCAGAAGAGCAACTGTTTTCCTGCTCTTCCTACTAGGAGGTAAGCACAGCCAGCCAAGAGACAGGACCGGCCTTCAGGAGGTAGTCTGAAATCTCATTTCTCTTTGGCTTTCTACCTGCTCAGTGGTGTCTGGGATTGAGTGTGATTTCTCTGGCTGGCTAAATGCCTGCTCTACAGACTTAACTCTCCTAAAATGCAACTCCAAGGTCTATATTTGAGGGAATGCAATAGGAGGTCCAGTTCTGGTTCCAGGTTCCAGTCACTTTTTCTAATCCAGGAACCCAAGGGTGCCTACCTATGGGGTAATAAAGCTAAAACAATCCTTCCCCTCTCATCTGGGTCTTGGAGTTATTTCTCAATTGGTTTAGATCTGAGAGGGCAAGAAGGACATGATTAATTCACATTTGTGAATCTCCATACTTCCCCTCCTGGCAAAATTCTTTTCACTTGTTGATCAATCTTGGTCTTACATGTCTCTCAACATGGCCACTTTGTTGGTGAGCATCTTACTTTTAACTAGAAAATTTCCCTAAAAATTCTTTCACAGGTCTCAAATGACCTCCCTTTAGCCAAAAGTCTCAAATGCTGGCAAATTAAATATATTTCTCTGAGGGATTATTCTTGGCAGTTATGACAGTGGAGACTATTTCAGAATCTTGGGGTTTTAGCCCATCCAGGTATCACAGCTTGATATGAGGAGACTACTATAAAGGTTTCTATATAGTTTTTCTGTACACACTTGAGGATTAAACTATGAAGAAAGGGTTGTTGATATAGACAATTTATGTCTTTGCCTTTGTCTATATCTCTGAGAGGGACGAGGGAAAAGAAAGGAAGGAAAGGCAAGGAGGGAAGGGAGAAAAGAAGGTAGGGAAGACTAAAAGCTCCAGGGACAGTATCTACTCAGGAAAGCAAACTCATGAAAAAGTAAACGGGATGTTTTTTCAAAAATGAGATGCCCTTTACGTCAGCTATTATAGCAGATTTTTTTAGGTGGACTTCAAGAAGATGTGAAATAAGGAAGCTGACAATGGTCACGGCAAATTCAAATTCTAGACAACAGACTTGATCCAGGTAGAAATAGTTTATAAAATTATGTGGAGGGACTTCCCTGGCAGTCCAGTGGTTAAACTCTGCACTTCCAACACAGGGGGCACGGGTTCAATCCCTGGTTGGGGAACCAAGAGCCCACATGCCATGTTGTGTGGCGTGGCCAACCAAAAAAAAAGAAAAGAAAAAGCATGTGGAGAGGACTAAATTGGGTGCTCTTAAAATTTCAGCTAAGGATATAGCCCAGACTTTTGTGCATGATTAATTTATCTAACCAAGATGTAACATTAAAGAACAGAGGACTAGCCTCTTCCAAGTGGTCAAAACCCATGGTATCAGTATCTGATATTCTTCTGTGTTTCCACGTAGAAATTAACAACCTCATATCTTGCATGTGAAGGGTGGTTGTTTTCAGCTGCCCTAAAGTGAAATAGTCTGGTTCACCATATTTCATAAACACATATCTCACCCTGGTGGCAAAAGTGGATTAGCCCAGAAACTGTCTTTACCTATAATGCTTGTCACATGACACTCTATTTTTTATATCATTTTATTATTTTCAATATTATGATCACTTTAAAGTTATAACTAAATGTGATTTAAATACTCCCAAAGTGTTAGCAAATAAATTCAGGAATTTGAAAAATTCCTTTGTTGGGTTATGTTTTCTTTTTAGAATTTAGGGTTTAAAAATATAAAGCAGGGCTTCCCTGGTGGCACAGTGGTTGAGAGTCCGCCTGACAATGCAGGGGACATGGGTTCGTGCCCTGGTCCGGGAAGATCCCACATGCTGTGGAGGGGCTGGGCCCGTGAGCCATGGCTGCTGAGCCTGTGCGTCCGGAGCCTGTGCTCCGCAATGGGAGAGGCCACAACAGTGAAAAAGTGAATATTCAGGTATGGACTATAGTAAGGGAAAATTTATTCCTCATGGGTAGCAGTAAAAACTTTCCAACCAGGTGTCTAAGAATGAGGAAATAAAAAAGAAAACAGGGCAAATGGTGAGCAAAAGCCCATTTTCCCCACCTGTGATCAAGAGTCATGCTTCGTGCTTAAGCTGAGGCTGACCATTACATGCATACCTGCATGCATTCATTCAACTGAATAATGATTACGTGCCAGACACAGGCCTAGGTGCTGGGAATTAAAAGGTGAGCTAAATAGACGTCTTTTGGAGGTAAGAGGCAATCAAATCAAACAAGTGTGCAAATATAACGTTAAGGAACTAGGACAGTGTTAACACCTGTAGTGTCATACTACGTACCGCTACAGTCAGACTCAAGGGTAATAAATGAAAGTTGAATTAATCAATGGGGCTGATTTAACTCTGGTCAATATAAAACCAGCAGATCTTGTGTAAGATCATGTACATTCTGATGTTATGCCCTAAGACTGAAAAAGATAACTTTCAAGACTTAAATTCTGAGGTTAGATTCAGGAACTATAGAATGTCTTCTCTAAGATTTTTCTTTTTTTTTTTTTGCGGTACGCAGGCCTCTCACTGTTGTGGCATCTCCCGTTGCGGAGCACAGGCTCTGGATGCGCAGGCTCAGCAGCCATGGCTCACGGGCCCAGCTGCTCCGCGGTATGTGGGACCTTCCCAGACCAGGGCGCGAACACGTGTCCCCTGCATCGGCAGGTGGACTCTCAACCATTGCGCCACCAGGGAAGCCCTTCTCTAAGAATATTTTATCCATGTACAAAATCAAGGCCTACGGAATTGCAGGTTTAGAGAAAGGTTTGTTTGTTTTTCTGCTTAAGAGCTAAAAGCGAAATCTCCATAGTCAGCTAGGCCTGCGGTTCATCAATGCTAAAATGCTAAGAGTTAGTTTTAATTAAGTTTTGATCTTTTAAAGCACTGCCTATAGAACCCTACTTTTAAATGGGAGGATGGAACAGCAATGAACTAAAAGGTTTCCTTAGAATTCAGGGTAATTAAATGCAACACAATTAAGAAGGGACAATGCGTGTGGGGGCTGCTTTACAGCAGAGGCAGAAGCAGAGCTGGGCCGGGTGTCAGTGTTCCACTGTTCCCGGATACAATGCTCCAGCTGCCTCTGGGACCAGCTATCATTTCAGGAGCCCTAGATTAGGGACAGGAGTCCTAATGCTTCTTCCTTGCTGGAAGGTGGTACTGGTACTGGACATGTAAGCTCTCTGAACCTGTAAACTAGGAATAATTGATAGTATCTATGTCACAAGATTGTTGCAAGAATTATATGCATCAGTGCTTGAAAGGTGTTCAGCCAGGTGCTAAGGGAAGAAAAAGTTAACTATTAGTTGTCTTTTCAACAGAAATTTAAATCAAAGGGACCATTCAAGTTCTTTACAACGAAAAGGGATCGAACCTAAGACTGGTTCATGAAGAAATAAATGGGAAAAAACAGTGATCCGATTCCTTAATCTGATTTACCTGAACTTCAGAGTAGTCAGAGAACAAAAGGAAAAAAAATAGTTAAGTGTGAAAAAGAAAATCCTAAATTCTGCTGATGGAGTAGGGGGCACGACTGCTATCAAATATTCAGAAAGATAAAAGTCTTCCGAATACTCTTAAATCACACAACAGGAGCTATCTACTGTCACAGCTAATCACTCCCATTTCTGGGCTAAAAAAAAAATCTTTTCAAGTGAGACAGTACATGTGAAGGTTATATCTAAATGGTAACACATAATATATATATGCATTATCATCATTTTAGTTCTTTTCTGTCACCATTAACCTTCTTTACTGTCACCATTAGCATGTTTATTTTTGTCTCCTTGCTCATATCATTTCCTCCTCTCTGCCAATCCAAATCATTCTCTACAAGGGTCAGCTCAAGACTTATTTTTTTCATAACTTCAAATGATCTTTCACTTTTACTGAATTAAAATACTGTTAATGAAGTCTTTCCTTAATTGGCTCCTGTTGTTGAAGTGTCTCATTAATTACGAGAATTCTTTTAAGACTGTGCTAGCCTAATATCTTTTCAAAAAGAGCCATCCTATTTCTTATGGTCAATTAGGTCTTAAAGAGAAATCACTCAATCTCAGAGGGCCTTAGTTTCCCCATCTGCAAAAATATACTTTTGTATAATGTATTTGTACATTAAACAATGTATAATCTCTAAGTTTTCAGGTCTTTGTCAGTCCTAGTGAATGGTCCTGAACTTCCTGGATCTAATGATATACTAATACTCATTACTGGAGCTTAACAAATTATTACAGAACATATAGTCAGTTAAACAAACCTGTTACTACCTGATAGAATTGGTCATATTAAAAAAATCACTATTTATGAAAGCCTTTTAAAGTTAACATCTGTGTATATGCTATACAGGGAACACCTACGTATAAGATAGTCTCTACTTTCTCAAGGAAATTACCTGCCAATAGGAGGAGTAAGGCCTGAATACAGCAAAAGTTAAATAACTTAGGTAATCTATATAAGAAATAGCACTTGGTCAACACAGGATTGGCTGCCATTTGAGGAATAAAAATGTCATGAATGCAGAGGAAGAAGAAATCACACTGGGCAGGAGTTGCCTGATAAGTTTCATGGAGGGAAAGTGGCTGAACTAAGCCTGGAAGGAGGGTTTAAATTCGGAGAGAAAGGCCTGAAAGGACAGGTATTAGGCAGGGAGGGTGACATAAGCCAAAGGACAGAGGTAAAAAAACTAAACAACATAAGGATGGGTTGGAGGAGACAGCCCCATAGGCCTCAAAGTAGAATGAAGTTAAGATTGTGGAGAACACTGCATAACAAACCAGGTTAAGGAAATGGAATCTTTTTCAAGTCAGTGATTCTCAATCTTTATCCACTATCCTATGACAAATGATTTGTGATTCATTCCAGTGACTACATCCAGATTTCTGGGGTGTCATCAACATTTTATAAAGAAGCATTGCAATATTCTGTCTCACCATGATTATTTAGATAGGTTATGTGGAACTTCTAGAATATTACATATAATCCCTTCGATCCCTTTTTCTTTCATGTATTCTTTTAATTTATATTAAAGAAAAGCAAGTTATATCATCTACAAACCAAAGTGTGTTAACTATTACTGAGTTAGTTATGAAACATTTAACCGGGCTTCCCTGGTGGTGCAGTGGTTAAGAATCCGCCTGCCAACGCAGGAGACACGGGTTCAAGCCCTGGTCTGGGAGGATCCCACATGCCGTGGAGCAACTAAGCCTGTGCGCCACAACTACCGAGCCTGCGCGCCACAACTACAGAGCCCACGAGGCACAACCACTGAGCCCACGTGCCACAACTACTGAAGCCCGTGAGCCTAGAGCCCATGCTCAGCAACAAGAGAAGCCACTGCTATGACAAGCCCGTGCACCACAACGAAGAGTAGCCCCCGATCATCGCAACTAGAGAAAGCCTGCGTGCAGCAACAAAGACCCAACGCAGCCAAAAATAAAAATAAATTTATTAAAAAAAAAAAAGAAACATTTAACCAATCTAGGTGCTGCTTTTGAAAATGATCACTTAAGTTAGAGGAGATGTTAAGCTTTGAAGTAAACTGTTGAAAGGTATTATTTTAGGAAGATTCATTTGGAAGGATGGATCAACAGAAAAGAATGAAGTTAAAGAAAACAATCAAGAGGCTCCTTTAGCCATCCAGGTATGATGGGAGAAAGACAATAAGTCAAGTATTAAAGATTGTGGAAAGGAAGGCACAGATGTTAAGACATATCTAGATGGAAATTGCTTGGACTTAGTGGACTGGATATAGCGCTATGAAGTAGAAAGAGTTAAAGGTAATCCTCAGAATGTAGGCTATATATCGAGTAGATGGGAAAATAATTGTAGGAATCAAAGATATAGAGAAATGATAACAGAATAAATTTAGGTTTCAATTTGAGGAAAAGACAAGTTTGATTTCAATAATATTGAGTGTGAAGTCATAAGAGGTCATTTAAGGAGAAGGACCATGCTGTTCTTATAGGACTGATTTTGGGAAAAGATTAGGGTGAAAGACATCAAAACGCACAGTTAAGATGGCTGGAAATCTTCAAAGAAGAGGTATACAGAGAGAAAAGTCAAGGGCCTGGGACTAAATCTTGAAATTTAAGTCATTCTAATTTTCATCAACAGTTACTAACTGTAGCATTGTTTTGTAATAGCAAAAAACTAGAAGTAACTAACTGTCTAATCAATAAGAGACTGGTTAGTAAACTGTTGAAATTCTATACAAAGAATGCTATGCAGATTTCTCCATACTCTGTGAAAAGATCTCTAAGATTCATTGTTTTTGGAAAAAGGGGGGTTCAGCTCTAATACATTTCCTTTTGGGGGGATAACTATAATGTGTGTGGGAGAACATATTTATTTTATCTTGCATATGCACAAACAAAGTCTGGAAGAATATATCTGGCTACCTGAGGAGAGGGGAACCTGGGCAAATGAAGGACAGGAGTAAGAAGACTTTCCCCTAGAGAGCTTTTATATATTTTCTTATTTTTAAGCCATGAGAATGTTATCACTTGTTCAAATAATAATTTTAAAAACTCCTAACAAAAATCTATTTAATCTGTTTGATCTTCATATCAAAAGTAACATCATCAAATAGAATAAAATAGTGAACCTGCATCACTGTCACTGCTCCATAAGTCACAGCAGTCCAATAGATAGAGCCAACCATTATTCCTGCTGCAGCAAATGGACAGGCTTTTGAGATCAGTCTATCTGCAAGATCCAAGACGTAAACAACTGGACCTATAATATAAAGAAAACAAAGTTTCAACACAAGACATTAAAAAAAGACCAGATCTAAAATATTTTTATGAAGTTGGATGCCCTGATGCTTTAGAAATAACTTATAAATGTAATGGGAACCTAGATTTGAACAGATTTAGAATTTCTCAGTCATTTGCATGAATAGCTGAGTTTTACTTCCTAAATCCTAGGAAATAGCCTCTTCGAATTTTTATCTTTATCAGTAAACCTAAGAGTAAAGCCTTAACACAGCTGCTTCTTATAAAGGAAAATAGTTCTCTTACTTCTCTTAATGACACTGGCTACTGCAGAATGACATGGCCATTTCAACTTGCTCTTCACAAACAGTTCCTGGCCACAATTAGTTTCTATAGTACTTGGTAAGACTATCACTTCTTTGACTTCACTTATTACTTCCTTGATAGTGTGTGAAGGTAACCTAGGCTATTTTTTTGTAGTTACTCAAAGTCAACCTATCTTACTTTGATATCCAATATACTATATTTAGTTGAGTACTATTCTCTAACGAACTACTTTTAATGATCATGCCAGTTTTTATGGCATTCCAACAGCTGTATATGCCCATTATGCTTCTATTATTATGTGCTTACAAAGCAAAATTTGGTTATTATCTCCTCTGGTAGTTATTTGGAATAATTATACTAGGAGGAATTATAATAATTGCAATTAAGCCTGATATAATTTAGCTCCAGAATTTTCCAGAATAGTGGAAAAGTCTTAGACCTGAATTAGAGCAAGGCCTAAATAAAGAATTAAATATCCAAGTTGAACTAAAGGAACATGCAACCTTGACTTGGTTAGTAATCATCATATTTGTTGAATGCCCTCTACATAAAAACTATTACTTAGGACATTTTCTTAGAAATGTACAAGAGGTATTACCTACCTCTGGGGGCTTACAATCTATAGGAGGATGCTGTATACAAAACCAACTTATTTTCATTGTACAAAGAAATTCAAATAGCAATATGATGATAAAATCATTAAAAGAACAAGCATCCATCTGTGGAGCCCTGATCAATAGTTCCCCCTGATTGCTGGAGCCAGTAATATTACTAGTCGCTGTATAAAGGCAGATCATACTGTGAAGAAGGAAGAACATTAGGAGAGGTGTCAAAGGGACCTATGATTTAAATTTAGCATATAAACTTATTATTGTCAAAATTTAACTTACATAACATTTAAAACTATGACAACGCATCTTTTGGGACCAAAGAGATAAAGTAAGCCTAGTTCAATGTATACTGACTCTACATTCTACATGATAGCAGGTGCTGTGCCACACATTACATGTATCATTATTTAATCTCATAATGTAGGGTTTAATCCTTAAAATACACAAATTTGCAGGTTTAAGTTTATAACCCTCTCAGAAGGCATAATAAGAAGCATTTTACTAAGTCACCAAAGATCCCTGAAATGCTGGTACTAAAAGTTAAAGCCAATAGGTATATATAAAACCTCAAAACTTAAGCTTTCATATTCTCTATCGATAGTTCTTTAATCAGAAAATTGAAGCCACAAAACAACAACTACAGACTCTTTACAGCACGTTTCCACCTACCAACATCACACCTATCTGAAGTCAATCCCCACTTATACATCAGATCCCATTCTGTCACCAACTCAAAGACGCAGGTCTAGCAATTCACTTTTACCCTCCTACATCATTTCCCCCTACCCTTTATTGGATTATTTTCATCAAACATGTCATTATTTATTCTATCTTAAAGAAAAAAAGAAAGCCCTTCTCTTGATCCTTCTTTTCCCTTTGCTCCCTTTACAACAAAATCACTCAGAAGATTTTTCTGTTTTCACTCTCTCTCTCCAATTCTCTCTTAAATCCACTCCACCAAAACTGCTCATCAAGGTCACTAACAACCCACACATAGCTAAATCCAATGGTCTAATCTCAGCCTTCCTCTTATTTGGCCTACCACCAACATCTGATAGATGTTCCCTTCTTCTTCCCAATAATCACTGCACCTCCAGGACATCACCATCTCTTGGTTTTCTTTCCAGTCACTAACTTTTCAGTCTCCTTTGCTGGTTCCTCCTCTTTTTCTTGACCTCAGTGAGGCCCACCCTGTCAACTTCTACTTCATCATACTCCCTATTTGATTACTCTGCTCTATTTTTCTTTTTCCTAAAGCACTTACCACCTAACATACTCTAATTTACTTATTGTTTCCACCTACTAGAATAGGGGTTGAAAAACTATGGCCCATGGGCCGAATCCACCTCACTGTTACCGTAAATAAAGTTTTCGAGAAAGATGGCCACATGCAAAGTTAGCTGACCCTTGAACAACACGGGTTTGAACTACATGGATCCACTTACACTAGGATTTTTTTCAATAGTAAATACCACAGTTCTACACAATCCTCTGTTGGTTGAATCCATGGATAGGGAGGGATACAGAGGAGCTGTGGATAAGGAGGGCCAACTATAAGTTATATGTGGGTTTTTGACTGCACAGAGGGTTGGCACCCCTTCCCCCCTCCAAGCCTGCACTGTTCAAGGGTCAACTGTATTTACTATATATATATATTTTTTTTTTTTTTTTTTTTTTTTTTACAGAAAAAGTTTATTGGCTCCTGAACTAGAATGTGAGCTCCAAAGCGAAAGTGACCTTTTTATTTTGCTTATTGACGAATCCCAATTCCTTTGATTCTCAAAAATTTGCTTAATTCTCTACTGAGGTACTTATGAAAAACTATGATATGAAAATCTCTAGGTCTTCCTTTTTCATTATTCCGTATGAAGCCCAAGTTATGAGACTATTTTCTACCCAGTCAGAATCAGAATGTATTAGGAGAGAAGGTATTTTACCTGCTTCCAGCTGACCTTCGCCCCCCCATCCCCCACCTCTTCAAAAGGGTGCGTGGAAAGATCTACTGATGGAGCAAAGCAATATAATTCCTAAAAAAAGTAACAGATCATCTAGATGAAAACATAGTTCCTAAAAAGTAATCAGTCACTACCGATTTTATCTATTACGAACATGGACAATAGATAGATGTTTGAATTGTCTTTCCTTTAAAGATCTCAGAAGGTTCCAACAGAATAAGCTCAATTTTCAATTTTCTTCTGAATCATTGGGTATGAATTCCTTCTGTACAAACAAAAACAAATAAGTCCTCATACTTCCTTCTGGAAATTTTTTACTTATCCCTTGGGTCATATGCAACAGATGTGCTGGATTAAATGAAGTCACTGGCTGCATTTTATAATCTCTATTTCCAGTTTTTCTGGCAAAATTCTGTCTAGGCTTTTGTCTTAAGTTTATTTTGCCTATACCTCTCAAGTCTTTTCCAGATAGACTAGTCCAAGATTAGCTTAATATTTAAAAGGAAGGATAAATGCCTAGTGGTAAACATACCATTAGAATTATAAACTGCCACCCAAGGGAGGTATTTCTGAGAGCTAAAGATTATCTAGGCAAGCTATCTGATGAATAAGAACAATCACTCAAATCATCCGGATGCAGTCCCTCAATCGTATTTTTCTTATTAGGAAGCTTATCATGTACTATCCTATGACTTGAGGTCATAAAAGGAAAACAGCAACAGTCACTAGCCTCTTCTTATTGTCAGATTAAAGTACAAACAGTTACGGGAAATGAGGAAAGGCAAGACTCTAGCCCTTGAAAATCTCAATTCTAATGGGGAGGAAGAAGTATGAATAAACGTACTTCACAAGTTAAATATGCAAGAGCATAAAAAGGTTTTATTTAGTATTTTAAAAAGGTATTATTGAATTTTTAATGCCTCAGTGGGCTTCATCACTTATACTTCCAACAGTACTGTATTTACACAATGAATGGCAATTGGAGAAGCTTTGTATAAATACAAGTTTTGAAAATTCAATAATTTAAAGAGCACTAGGGAAACTTGCAATTAAAAGGAAATCTATTGTGAATTCTTTTGCACAATAAAGCTTTTGTAAAGAAAATAACTACACATAATGTTTTGGGTAAATTCAAATCCTCGCATTTCAGATTTGAATGACATCAAACAGTGAGCTGAGAACTATTAGGGAAACTCTAAGTCCATGTCTACTGAAAAGAAGTAATCAGTTTTATCTGGCAGACTGCAAAGGTAGATTTGTTGTGCAAAGGTAGATTTGTTGTGATTGTTATGTTGTGATTTAAATCTCTGTATGCATGGTGTTAAAGGTACATTTTGGCAATTAAGAATTAATGACTGAAGGGCAGGTAATACTTAGTGTTCAAAATCTCCTGGCACTGCATACAATCATATCCAGAATTCCCAGTACCTTTCTTGGGGACAGAAAGGTATCCTCAAAAACACCTCTGACCAATTCTTGAAAAATAATTTCTAAACACTGCCACGGTGCTAAAGTTTCTAACACAAAACATAATTTAATGCTTCACAAGATAACCTTGTATAAGTCCCTGTGATGATAACAGCTCCCATGAACTCCAAGGTTTCTGTTAAGTGGCCAAATTTATAAAAGAGATTGCCAGACCCAACTCAAATGCCAACTTGCTAATCCAAAACATCAACCCCACTTTCAGGTTCAGGACTGCTGAGAATTGCAGATTTTCGAGGTCACCAAGAGTCTAACAATACAGTTCTAAACTTCTTTCCTTGCTCCAAGTCTTCTTTTTGTTGCACACTATTTCTGGAATGTCCTGTCCCTACTTTGATTAAATCTGTATGAACACCCAAATTCCCAATGAAAACTAACCTAACCTGATAGAGGCTGACTAATTGTTCTACCCCACCCTGTCAGCCTGTTCCACGAGGCTTCCTTTACATACTATGCCACAAAATGCACTTACCCCTTTGCTTGTGCATAATGTTAGTACTTTATGTTCTTGTTCAATGTTTGTTCAGTTGTCTCAATATCCTTTAAGTCTGTCCATGTCAGCATCATCTGAGATTGAAAACTCCCAGGGGGCAGGGGCCATGTCTGTTTAACTCGTTTTGTACAGTGCCTAGGATAGAACCATGTACAGATAGGTGCTTAAAAAATGCTTTTTAATGATGATTGGTATCTATCACTCTCAGGGACTAAGAGACAGCTATCTTCAGCACAGGGCACTTTGGCCTGTTCCACAGGGCATTAGAATATAATGGCACAGGACCTAGCTGCAGCACTCTGTGGCAAGTATTTGACTCAATTCATTGTTTAAAAAACAACTTAAAAAAAGTATTAATTATATGGTCCAACAACGAATGTGGATTTTACTGAAAACATGAATATCACAACCACCAATTCAATTTTAAAAACACGTGGGAATTTTGATGGGATAGTAATGAATTTTAACTTTTAACTCTTTCTCTAGCATTCATCACTGTTTTAAATACTAAGATGCCGGAGGCTAGGTCTAAGAGCCCCAGACAAGCTCATGTAAGTTCATCTTTAATTGCTCTGCTTGTAGGTTGAGATTTTACCATTTTTTATGTAAAAACAAACATCCTGCAAATTCAGGCTTTAATTTACTTTGCTTAATGATGAAAGTCATTAGATTGTCAACAGAAGAAAGGATATGTTCTTGGACAATTTTTTTTTTCTTGGACAATTTTTTATTTAACCAAACTAATAATTACTGACCAAAAACCCCTCAAAACAAAACTAATGATGAATAAAAGATTCAGAGTCAAAGCAGATGAATATTATGTCTTGGTGTATATATATATTGTATTACCAAGAAAAGTAACTAAAGATCATCAAAGTAGTTCTTTATGAGTACATAGCTTGTGCCAAGGGAAAGCTTAAATTTTTCCTCATTAGAATAGATTAGCCCATAGAATATTTGAGGGCTATAACATCAACTACTAAGTACTTATTAAGCACCTATTGTACACATAGCATTTTACTATGCGTTAAAATAAATGTAAATAAAATTTAACACACTAGCCTCTGCCTCCAAGGAGCCTACAATCTAGTTAGGGACAAACAATAAATACACATTAAACAACTGGAAAACTTTATGGCAAAACTGACAAATATATGATAGTATCATACAAACTACACAGACACATGTTAACAAATTTTAAGTAAAGATTATAGAGGGGGTAAGGATGCAAAGAGTTTTCTTTCTTTTTTCTTTTGTGGTTACGTGGGCCTCTCACTGTTGCGGCCTCTCCCGTTGCGGAGCACAGGCTCCGGATGCGCAGGCTCAGCGACTATGGCTCACGGGCCTAGCCGCTCCGCGGCATGTGGGATCTTCCCAGACCGGGGCACGAACCTGTGTCCCCTGCATCGGCAGGCAGACTCTCAACCACTGCGCCACTAGGGAAGCCCAAGACTTTTAATTTACTGTCTGTATGTATGTATTTACTAATTAACAGAAGTGAATCTTGACCTTGAAGTCTATGATCTGAAAAAGGGGGCATGCTAGAAGACCTTCTAACTAGAGGCAAAAGACTTTATTCAAAGGGTTTATATATTTTTAAAAAGCTAGTATGCCAGTAAGGTGGGGGTTAACTGATAAAAATCGTTAGCCAGATCTCTGAAGAACATGACACAATAGGCAGGAAGGAAGTTGCTGGTGACAGGCATGCTAAAATGAATATGATATTTTAGGAAAACTAAGAATATTTAAAGTCAGAATAAACTAGAATAGAATCCACAAGATTTTGTATCTAAAGTGAGTACAAAAAAAGAGAAAGCAGCATCAATCGAAAGTAGTTTAATATAAAAGAGAGTTGTTAGAAAGGATAAAGAAATATTAAATCTTATTAGAGAAAAAATGTTTTGTCTGCTTGTAGGAGAAACCATGCCTAAGGTATGAAATTCTTTGAATTTCCAAATTAAAAGTTGAAAAAGTTAAGCTGTGATAAAAGAAACACCACCATCAATTATCATTAATACATAAAAATAGATGGCAATATTAATTATGCACTTACTACATATATGCCAAGGAATTGTTATTACATATTCTTTTTCTTCTTTAAATATACCTATATTTTTCAAATTTTCCATGATGAGAATATAGTTACTTTTATTAATAAGAAAAACTACTTTTTAGAGAATAACAAAGGGTTATCATAAAATTCAGGTAACTATACCCTAAGGAAAGTCAACCTGACATTACTGTTTCATTTTCTTTCCCCCTTTATATAAGAAACCCACAGTAGGCTCCTTAGGAGGCAAAATAACAAGGGGAGTAAGGATTAGGTAGGGTCTACCGTGTGAATTTGGACAAAATGCTATCTCCAGACCTCAATTTCTACATCTATAATGATAATGAAGATAATATCTTTCTCAGAGTTTTTGTGAAAATTAATGTATATGAAGTTCTTAATATAGTACTTAGTGTTACACTCTACCAAGTGTTACACTGTACCAACGTCAGATATTAGTTCTTTCAAAAATGGCATACTAAGTTAAGTAGAATAGAACTCTGGAATAGGAGGTATAATCCAAGACAGATGTTTGAGGAAAAATTTATGGTATAAGGCTCTGGCATAAAAATAAGACTGTTTCAGGAAAATCTGAGGTAAGAAATAAAGGACAGATCTTTTTTGCCTAAAGGTCTGGGACAAGGAGGAAGAGGAAAATGCATGGTGCCAGGGAATCTGGGAATGAAGAGGGAGAAGACACCAGACTATAATTAGTAATTACTTTTTAAAAAATGTAAGATTCTGTAATTGTGTTTTGGACCTATAATTCAGCTACCAGTATTTATATATAGTGTACACCCAGAAAGCCTTACCCTATTGAAGGTACATTGAAGATACTTATTAAAACAAATTTATATTTAAATCTTAGGGAACAAGGCTAGATGTGATCCAGCAATAAACACAAGAAATCCTTACTTTGAAGGTATTCTAGTCATCTCCTCATAAGAGGGCATATAAAGGAGGGCCAAAGAAGATCTAATGAGATGCCTACCTACAAGCTTAACATCAGAGGGTAGGGCTTCCCTGGTGGCACAGTGGTTGAGAATCCGCCTGCCAATGCAGGGGACACGGGTTCGAGCCCTGGTCTGGGAGGATCCCACATGCCACGGAGCAACTGGGCCCGTGAGCCACAACTACTGAGCCTGCGGGTCTGGAGCCTGTGCTCCGCAACGAAAGGCCGTGACAGTGAGAGGCCTGTGCACCGCGATGAAGAGTGGCCCCCGCTCGCCGCAACTAGAGAAAGCCCTCGCACAGAAACGAAGACCCAACACAGCCTAAATAAATAAATAAATAAAAATTAAAACAAACAAAAAAAACATCAGAGGGTACTCAAAGATTGAATCATTATGGAGATTTTGGTTTTTCAATTCCTTTCTTTTGATCATCCATAGACGTTTAGATATAATGCAAAGCAAAAATAAACACTTCTCTGATGGCCAAATGTAAATATTACTAGAAACTCTTAATTATATGAAGAAAGTACCTGAATTCTTAAGTCTGTACTGGTTTTCAAGTAATGAAATAAGCTAACAATATATTTTATGACAGCAGTCAGGCAAGTAACCGCTTGGATTTACGATGAGTAACAGAGGGCCATGTGCTTAGAGGAAACAATGCAGACTATTCTTAGAAAGTAACTGATAGCTTAGAAAATATTAAAAATGTAAAATTCTCATTAAATTGAAGCCATGAAAAACTTTTTTAAATTTGGGGAAAATATATTTAATATATATTTAGTACCCTTTTTCAAACAAAAGGATGCTCAACATCACTAATCATTAGAGAAATGCAAATGCAATGAGGTATCACCTCATTGTAGTCAGAATGGCCATTGGTCAGAATGGCCATCATCAAAAAGTCTACAAACAATAAATGCTGGAGAGGGTGTGGAGAAAAGGGAACCCTCTGGCACTGTTGGTGGGAATGTAAATTGATACAGCCACTATGGAGAACAGTATGGAGGTTCCTTAAATAACTAAAAATAGAACTACCATATGACCCAGCAATCCCACTACTGGGCATATATATACCCAGAGAAAACCCTAATTCAAAACGAGTCATGTACCACAATGTTCATTGCAGCTCTATTTACAACAGCCAAGACATGGAAGCAACCTAAGTGTCCATCAACAGATGAATGGATAAAGAAGATGTGGCACATATATTCAATGGAATATTACTCAGCCATAAAGAGAAATGAAATTGAGTTATTTGTAATGAGGTGGATGGACCTAGAGTCTGTCATACAGAGTGAAGTAAGTCAGTAAGAGAAAAACGAATAATGTATGCTAACACATATATGGAATCTTAAAAAAAAAAAGGTTCTGAAGAACCTAGGGGCAGGACAGGAATAAAGATGCAGACGTAGAGAATGGACTTGAGGACACAGGGATGGGGAAGGGTAAGCTGGGACGAAGTGACAGAGTAGCATGGACATATATACACTACCAAATGTAAAATAGATAGCTAGTGGGAAGCACCGCATAGCACAGGGAGATCAGCGTGGTGCTTTGTGACCACCCAGAGGGGTGGGATAGGGAGGGTGTGAGGGAGATGCAAGAGGGAGGGGATATGGGGATATATGTATATGTATAGCTGATTCACTTTGTGATACAGCAGAAACTAACACATCATTGTAAAGCAATTACACTCCAAAAAAAATGTTAAAAAAAAAAAAAACAGCATTCTTTCTTGCTTTCCAATGGTTAGCCACCTCACTCATAAAGAAATGGAAATTAAGACTGAGCTACCTTTTCTTACCTAACAGATTATACTGACGAACTAAAATGTTAGCCAATCTATTGGCAAAGCTGTAAGTAAACAGGCAAACTCATCCACTGCAGGTGCATATAAAATGGTATAGTACCTAATCCAGCAAAATTATATGCGCTATTCACCCCAATTTAGCAATCCCTTCTCGGTTCATCTTTAATAAGTATTCTAAGCTAACAAACTCAAAAAAAAGAGAAAGAATGACAATGTCATTCTTCTGTACCATCTAATGAAATAATAGATCTAGAGGCAATGAATAAAAAAATTATCAATCTCTGCTAAAACCAGTAGGTGGAAACTGCCAGGGAATTCTATTGGATGTATCAGGTTGATAACACCTGTATTCACTGATCAGTCTTATCATAAAAAAAGATAACTATACATTTTTCCAGCTTTATTATTATTGACATATAACATATGTTTAAGGTGTAGAATGTGATAATTTGATAATATATATTGAGAAATGATCACAATAAGGTTAGTTAACACTTCAATCCTCTTACATAATTACCATCTTTGTGGTGCTAACACTTAAGATCTACTCTCTTAACCTTCATTTATATAATACAGTGCTAATTATGGTCACCATATTGTACATTGATCTCTAGAACTGATTCATCTTTTAAATGGAAGTTTGTAGCCCTTGACCAATATTTCCCAATATTCTCCAACCCTCAGCCCCAAACATTCTACTATTTGAGTTTGGATATTTTAGAGTCCACATATAAGTGAGAACATACAGTATTTGTCTTTTGAGAACATACAGTATTTGTCTTTCTCTGACTTATTTCACTTAGCACAATGCCCTTAAGATCTACCCATGTTCTTACAAAAGGCAGGGTTTCCTTTTATTTTTTTAAAAAAAGGCTGAATATTCTACTGTATATATACACACATTTTCTTTATCCATTCATCCGTCGATGGACACTTAGGTTGTTTCCATGTCTTGGCTACTGTGAATAATGCTGCAGTGAACATGGGGGTGTAGGTATCTCTTCCAGACAGTGATTTCATTCCTTTGGATATCTACTCAGAAGTGGGATTGCTGGATCACATGATAGTTAAACTTTTTTTGGGTAATCTCCATTCAGTTTTTCATAGTGGCTGTACCAATTAACATCCCCACAAACAGTGCACACAGTACCCTTTTCTCCACAGCCTTGTTAACACTTGCTGTCTATTGTCTTTTTGTTACTAGCTATTCTAACAGATGTGAGGTAACATCTCATTGTGGTTTTGATTTCCATTTCCCCAATGATTAGTGATGTTGAGCATCTTTTCATGCATCAGTTGACCATCTGTATGCCTTCTACAGAAAATTTTCTATTCAAGATCTTAACCCATTTTTAAATCAGATTGTGTATGGTTTTTGTTCCTGGATATTGAGTTGTATAAATTCCTTATATTTTGGATATTAATCCCCTATTAGACAGATGATTTACAAGTATTTTCTCATTCTATAGGTTACCTTTTCATTTTGCTAATGGTTTCTTTTGCTGTGCAAAAGCTCTTTAGTTTGATATAGTCCAACTTATTTCTGCTTTTGTTGCCTGTGCTTTTGGTGTCATATCCAAAAAATCATTGCCAAGATCAATGTCAAGGAGACTTTCCTATGTTTTATTCTAGAACGTTTATAGTTTCTGGTCCTAAATTTAAATCTCTAATCCATTTTGAGTTAATTTTTGTGAGTGGAATAAGAAAGACAGGGGCCAATTTCAGTCTTTTGCATGTAACAATTCAGTTTTCCCAACATCACTTATTGAAGAGACTTCCCTGAGTATTCTTGGCTCCCTTGTCAAATATTAGTTGAACATATATGTGTGGGTTCAATTCTGGGCTCTCAACTCTGTTCCATTGGCCTACGTGTCCTTTTACACTAGTACCATATTGCTTTGATTATTATAGCTTTGTAATAAAGTTTAAATCAGTAAATGTGATGCCACCTGCTTTGTTCTTCTTTCTCAGGATTGCTTTGGCTATTTGGGGTCTTTTGTAGTTCCACAGAATTTTAGGATTATTTTTCCTAATTCTGTAAAAAATGCCATTGGACTTCCAGGGATTACATTGAATATATAGATGGCTTTGGGCAGTATGGACATTTTAACAGTATTAATTCTGCCAATCCATGAATATGAGATACTTCTCATTTATTTGTGTCTTCTTTAATTTCTTGCATCAATGTGTTGAAATTTTGTTTTACTCCTATTTTATTGTTTTTGGTATTATAAATGGGATTATTTTATTTCTTTTTCAGATAGCTTAGTGTATATATAGAAACACAACTGATTTTTATGTTGATTTTGTATCCTGCAACTTTACTAAATTTATTTATTAGTTCTAACAGGCTTTTGGTGGAGTCTTTAGGATTTTCTCTATATAAGATCATATCATCTCCAAGCAAAGACAATTTTACTTCTTTCTTTTGGATTCAGATGTCCTTTATTTCTTTTTCTTGACTAATTGCTCTGGGTAGGACGGGAGTGGTGAGAACAGACACCCTTGTCTTGTTCTTGATCTTAGTGGGTACATTGCGTATGACGTTAGCTGTGAGACTGTCATATACAGCCTTTATTACGTTGAGGTACGTCCTTCTACACCCAATTTGTTGAGAGTTTTTATCATGAAAGGATGTTGAATTCTGTCAAATGCTTTTCTGCATCCTGCAGATAATGAGATGCAGAGATAAGATTTTTATCTTTCATTCTATTAATGTGGTATATATCACACTGATTGATATGTAGATATTGAATCATCCTTGCATCCCAGGGATAAATCCCACTTGATCATGGTGTACGATGCTTTAATATGCTGTTGGATTTGTTTTGCTAATATTTTGTTGAGAATTTTTTCATCTATATTCATCAGGGATATTGGCTTGTAGTTTTCTTATAGTGTCCATATCTGGCTTTGGTATTGGGGTAATGCTGGCCTCATAAAATGCGTTTGGGAATGTTCCCTCTTCTTTAATTTTAAAGAGTCTGAGAAGGACTGGCATTAATTCTTCCTTAAGTGTTTGGCAGAATTCACCAGTGAAACCATCTGGTCCTGGGTTTTTCTTTGTTGGGAGCTTTATGATGTCCTTCGTTGTTATTGGTCTGTTCACATTTTTAATTTCTTCATGATTCAGTCTTTGTAGGTTTTATGTTTCTAGGAATTTATCCTTTACTTCTAGGTTATTCAATTTGTTGGCATACAACTGCTCACAGTACTTTCTTAAGATCCTTTGTATTTCTGGGACTTCCCTGGTGGCGCAGTGGTTAAGAATCCACCTGCCAATGCAGGGGACACGGGTTCGACACATGTTTGAGCCCTGGTCCGGGAAGATCCCACATGTCGTGGAGCAACTAAGCCTGTGTGCCACAACTACTGAGCCTGTGCCCTAGAGCCCGCAAGCCACAACTACTGAGCCCACGTGCCACAGCTACTGAAGCCCGTGTGCCTAGAGCCCGTGCTCCGCAACAAGAGAAGTCACGGCAATAAGAAGCCTGTGCACTGAAACAAAGAGTAGCCCCTGCTTGCTGTGAATAGAGAAATCCTGCACACAGCAACGAAGACTCAATGCAGCCAAAAAAAAAAAAAGTACAGGGGAAAATATAGTATCAGAGGAAAAAGCATTTCAATCCAGAAAATGATCAACTAAAGGGGAAAAAAAAGAGAAAAAAGGACAAATAGAATGAATAAAATTTGACAGTAAAAACCCAACTATATGAGTATCACAATAAGTTTATACTTATTTACAAAAGAATTCAGAAGAACTGAAAATAAAAGGGTGAGAAAAGATAAGCAAATGTAACAACATCAAAAAAAGCTGGTATGAAAAAAAAAAGCTGCTATGAAAGGGGGGAAAAAGAGTAACTTTACAGTGAAAAAGCCTGACAAACATAAGCTTACTGAGATGATCAAGGTCAGTATCATGAGTGATAAGTAATATTCATAGTATGTGCCTGTGATGTTTTGTGATGAAAATGGCACTTCATCTCTGTGGTCTTGTACCCCAAAACTCGTAACCCCAGTAGATAATGGGAAAAACATCAGACAGATCCGAATTGTGAGACATTCTGTAAAACATCTAACCAGTATTCCTCAAAACCGTCAAGGTCAACAAAAACAAGGAAAGTGAGAAGCTGTTACAGCCAAGAGGAGCATTAAGGAGACATGACTAAATGTAATATAACATCCTGAACAGGATCCTGGAACAGAATAAGGACATTAGGGAAAAATTAAGAAAACATGAGTAGAGTACGGACTTCAGTTAATAATAATATCAGTACTGGTACAACAACTATAACAAATGTACCATACTACATAAGGTGTTAATAACAGAGGAAACTGGATATGGGATATTTGGGAACTCTCTGTACTATCTTTGAAATTTTTCTGTAAATTAAAAATTGTCCTAAAATAACAAATCTATTTTTAAAAAGCTGGTATAGCTATATTTTCATTCTACAGTTGGCCCTCCAAATTTTTGGGTTCTGCATCTGCATATTCAACCAACTGCAGAATGAAAATATCTAGGGGAAAAAAAATTCCAGAAAGTTCCCCAAAGCAAAACTCAAAGTTGCTGTACACCAGCAACAACTTACCATTTACACTGTATTAGAATATTATGAGTAATCTAGAGATGATTTAAAGTATATAGTAGGGGGACTTCCCTGGTGGCGCAGTGGTTAAGAATCCACCTGCCAACGCAGGGGACACAGTTTCGATCCCTGGTCCAGGAAGATCCCACATGCTGCGGAGCAACTAAGCCCATGTGCCACAACTACTAAAGCCCGCCCCCCCTAGAGCCCATGTTCCGCAACAAGAGAAGCCACCGCAAGGAGAAGCCTGCGCACCGCAACGAAGAGTAGCCCCTGCTCGCCACAACTAGAGAAAGCCTGCGTGCAGCAATGAAGACCCAATGTGGCCAAAAATAAATAAATAAAATAAAATAAAGTATATAGTAGTATGTGCATAAATTATATGAAAATACTATGCCATTTTATATAAGGGACTTGAGCATCCATGGATTTTGGTATCTGCAGGGGTCCTGGAACCAACCTCCTGCAGATACCGAGGGGCAACTGTATTCTATATTATCATGTCTATGTCTATATTATATAGAAGTTTAAGACACACACAAAAAATTCTTATAGATAAAATAGTCATTACTTAATGATAAAAAGTTGAAATCACCAGGATATTTTATTTCTAAACCTGAGGGATAAGTAAATGGATGATGGTTTATTAGTCATTATTCCTCATATGTAGTTATATATTCTTTCTCAACAAATGAAATTTCATAATAAAAGAAAAAACCTTAGTGAACATTCTGCTGAGCTTTGATCAATGCTAAGGCAGCAGATATAATTAGTTCTGTATATTGATAGCAGCATGTTGGTAAAGGCAATGGAAAAGCAGGCACTCCAATACACTGTTGGGAAGATTAAACAGACATAATCTCTACAAAAGCCAATTTGATGATGTCTACTAATGTTATAACTGCACATACCCTTTGACTTATAGCAATTCCACTCTAGTCATTTTGCACATGTGTAAAATTATTTTACACAGTTGTTTATGACAGCACTCTTTGTAGTAGTAAAAGATTACAAACAGCCTGGATGTCCATCATTAGGAGACTGGTTATATAACCACACATTTATGTAACAGAATACTATACAACTACAAAGAAAAAGAAAGCTCTTTATACACTAATATAAAATGGTATCTACCATATATTGCTAAGGAAAAAAAAGCAAGCATAGAACATGATGTATACTAGTCTAGAACATATTAACATATAAACTAATTGTGCTCAATATTCTGTTTGCCTCTCCAAATTTACTCCTCTTTCTCCACCCTGCTTTGTGCACTGGGAGGCTGACCAAACAAAACTGCACCCTCTAGGTAACCTTCCCCTCTAGCTTCTGATGTGCTTTGGCAATTTAAAATCCTGGCTCCTTACTTGCTAGAAACCCATGGGATTCCATTAAATAAATTTGCCAAGTCTGTTTCCTTACCTGTAGAATAAGAACACTACCTATTGTGTAGAGCTTTTGAGAAGCTTAAAATAATATAGGCAAACTGATTGACATAGTGCCTGGCAAAGAGTCAGTGCCTGTTAGGAAGTGATAGCTACTGATATCACTGTTAATATTATTAAAAGAAAATATTATAAAATAAAATAGTAACAACTATTAATTTTATTTGCTAGATTTTCTAGGAAAGGTTTCTCCCAGGAATCATTCCTCATCATCCCTAGTGAATATCTTTTCCTTCTAAGCTTTACACTCCACTTAACATTTGACAACCAGGTTTTGAGGGTAATTGTTAGTTTATCTTGTCTCTACACAGAAGTTTGAATTAATGCTTAGTTGAGAACAAAAAAGAAAAAACAAAGTTGTAATAAAATTTAACTTGAAAATAATCTAAGAATTTACATAGAGTGGAAGTGGCAACACTGATATCAGTTAAAATCAACTTTAAGACAAAAAACTAGAAACAAAGAAGAACATTTTATGATGGTAAAAGGGACAATCCATCAGAAAGACATAACAATTAGAAACATTTATGCACCTAACAACAGTCCAAAATAAACGAAGCAAAAATGGGCAGAACTGGAGAAACAGACAATTCAACAATAGCTGTATACTTCAATAGCCCACTTTCAACGAAGAATAGGTGAAAGAACGACAAGGAAATAGAAGACTTCAACATTCTATGAGTCAACTAGATATTTATATCACACTCTACCACCACCACCACCACCACCAACAGAACACACATCTTCCCAAGTACACATGGAAAATTTGCAAGTATAAAGTTTGCTAGGCTATAAAACAAGCTTTAATCATTTAAAAGAACGGATAGCAAAGTATGTTCTTTGATCACAATGGAATGAAATTAGAAATCAGTAAGAGAAGGGCATTTGGGAAATTTACAAATATGTGAAAATTAAACAACACACTCTTGAATAATCAACAGGTCAAAGCAGAAATCCAAACAGAGCTTAGAAATTTATAGCTGTAAACAACTACATTAAAAAAGAAGAAAGATCAAGAGAATGAGAATACAAGCCGCAGACTGGGAAAAAATATTTGCAAAAGATATACCTGATAAAGAACTGTTATCCAAAATACACAAAGAACATTTAAAACTCAACAATAAGAAAACTGATGTTAAAAACAATCAAGGGCTTCCCTGGTGGCGCAGTGGTTGAGAGTCCGCCTACCGATGCAGGGGACACGGATTCGTGCCCCGGTCCGGGAAGTTCCCACATGCTGCAGAGCAGCTGGGCCCGTAAGCCATGGCCGCTGAGTCTGCGTGTCTGGAGCCTGTGCTCCGCAATGGGAGAGGCCACAACAGTGACAGGCCCACATACAGCAAAAAAAACCAAAAAACAAAAAACAAAACAAAAAAACAACAATCAAAAGACTTAACAGACACCTCAGCAAAGAAGACATAAGACTCTTTTTTCTTCCTTTTTTTTTTTTTAACATCTTTATTGGAGTATAACTGCTTTACAACAGTGTGTTAGTTTCTGCTTTATAACAAAGTGAATCAGTTATACATATACATATATCTGCATATCTCTTCCCTCTTGAGTCTCCCTCCCTCCCACCCTCCCTATCCCACCCGTCTAGGTGGTCACAAAGCACCGAGCTGATTTCCCTGTGCTATGCAGCTGCTTCTCACGAGCTATTTATTTTACATTTGGTAGTGTATATATATAGATGATGGCCATTCTGACAGGTGTGAGAAGGACATAAGACTCTTAATAAGCACATGAAAAGACACTCAACATCTATGTCATTAGGGAATAGCAAATTAAAACTGGTGGCGCAGTGGTTAAGAATCCACCTGCCAAGGCAGGGGACATGGGTTCGAGCCCTGGTCTGGGAAGATCCAACATGCTACGGAGCAACTAAGCATGTGCGCCACAACTACTGAGCCTGAGCTGTAGAGCCTGTGAGCCACAACTACTGAGACCGCATGCCACAACTACTGAAGCCCTCGCACTGCAATGAAGAGTAGCCCCCGCTTGCCGCAACTAGAGAAAACACACGTGCAGCAACAAAGACCCAATGCAGCCAAAAATTAATAAATAAATTTATTTAAAAAAATAAAACAATGAGATATAAATGGCTAAATCCAAAACACTGACAAAAGCAAGTGCTGCAAGGATACAGAGCAACAGGAACTTATTGCTCGTCAGAATGCAAAATGTACAGCCACTCTGAAAGACAATTTGGTAGTTTCTTACAAAACTAAACATACTCTTACCATATGATCCAGCAATTACACTCCTTGTTATTTACCTAAATAAGTTGAAAATATATGTCTGCACAAAAACTTGCACACAGATGTGTACTGCAGCTTTATTTGTAATTGCCAAAACCTGGAAGCAACAAGATGTCCTTCAGTAGGCGAATGGATAAATAAGCTGTGGTATGTCCAGACAATGGGATATGATTCAGTATTAACAAGAAATGAACTATCAAGCCATGAAAGACACGGAGAAACTTTAAATATATTTACTAAGTGAAAGAAACCAATCTGAAAAGGCTACATACTGTATGTTTCCAGCTATATGACATTCTGAAAAAGGCAAGACTATGAAGACAGTAAAAAGATCATTGGTTGCCAGGGTTTAGGGAGGAGGATGGGATAACTAGAAGGATATATTCACAATATATTCCCTATTGACAATTAAGAACACACACTTGCCACCATCCTTCCATTCTGGCTGCCACTAAGTACCAGAAAAGATGCAGACTTTGGCCAGCTAGCCAGACAGACTGAGTCTAAATCCATATGAAAACTCTTTTTTTTTTTTTTTTTTGCGGTACACGGGCCTCTCACTGTTGTGGCCTCTCCTGTTGCGGAGCACAGGCTCTGGACACGCAGGCTCAGCGGCCATGGCTCACAGGCCCAGCCGCTCCGCGGCATGTGGGATCTTCCCAGACCGGGGCACGTACCCATGTCCCCTGCATCGACAGGCGGACTCTCAACCACTGCGCCACCAGGGAAGCCCAAAGTATAATACATTTTTAAACAGGGATTGAAACATTATATAACAGGGATAAGAAGCCACTGAAGCATTCATATAATTTTCAACCACTCTAGTAAACCAATCAATACCTGCATTATGAATTTTGTCACTGAAAGCAAAGATTAAAAACTGTGAAGGAACTTTAAGTTATTTTAACAAAAACAGGTATAACTATGGTCAGCTGCAAAATTAATGATAAATATGCTCAGAAAGAAAACAATTTACTGGTATGTTTCTGTATCAGGTGACACTACTGGACATTAATTACATGTTAGGTGTGGTATTCCGTGAGTAAGAACAGTTACTTTCACAGATGTATGCTCTTAAATATTTTGTTTCATGGCTACAAGAAACCACTAGTATTCAGAATATGAATCAACTCTTGGTATGTACATAATATGTAAATTATGAAATACAAACAGTTCTGATTATCAATGAAAATATGCTTTGGAGAAGGGATTTTCCTTTAACCAACAATTATCTTTGACCTCTGACTTGAAAATGTACACTAGGATCAATATGGCCAAAAGCACTAGTCATGTGTGTAGCAAGGAAGAGTATAGCACCTGAAAGTCAATTCACACATGGCTTCATTTAGAGACAACACCTGACAATGGACAGTAAATCTTCTGAGTCTGTTAAAGATTGCATGGAAAATTGTGAATATAATATTCAAACTGCAGTCCCTGAGCAGGTATCTTCAGAATGTTATGTCAGGAAAAAAGAAGCAAATACAACACTCTGCTTTCCTATCTTGTCAGGAAGAAAGATGCTAACAAAAACTATTTAAATGAAGTATGTACCTTTTTTTCCCCATGACACCAGTAAGGTCAGTAAAAAATGTCTATGATTATCTGTGGCTTACTCAAGTGGCAGATCTCTGTGATATTCTGTATTGTGAATAGCTTGAACCTATCATATGAGGGTGAAATAACAAATTCTTAATGATAAAATACAAAGACCAAATCATGATACACATAGCTTAAGCAAAGAGTTTGACTTTTCCAACATGTAGCCATTTTCTTTCCTTGTTGTAGAATGAAATCAGTGTCTTATTATTAGTATACTTAAAAAATGTATTCAATTACCACACTAGACCTAAAAACATGTTTCCTAGAACTGAAATACAACCAGAAGGACAGATTTATCCACTGCTATCTTCCAAACTGCAATATTCAACTTCATTTCTGAGTGCCACACATTTGTCAACTCAGTGCTTCATCGGATATTGTAGGTAGTTTTCAGTGAGAATTCTTGCAGTAATTTTTGTACCCATCCATTTGAATATCTAAAACATCTAAAAGAATCATCCTATACTTGCTGCTATTCCCAACAACCTACAGTTGAAAAGTGGGATTATCTGATTTAGCAGAACTAAGAAGTAGGAAAAGAAACAGTTAAACACTACTGAGTGCGTGTGCCGCAGCTACTGAAGCCCTCACGCCTAGAGCCCGTGCTCCACAACAAGAGAAGACACCACAATGAGAAGCCTGCTCACCGCAACAAAGAGTAGCCCCCGCTCGCTGCAACTAGAGAAAGCCCGCGCGCATCAACAAAGACCCAACACAGGCAAAAATAAATAAATAAATAAATAAACAACAACAACAACAAAAAAAAAGACCTGTCAGTGTGGTCCACAAATTCTAAATGTCAGAAATGCTACTTTCTCTACTACACTATTTTTCTTTCATAGAAAGCTATCACGTCTTCCTATGCATTATGTTAGAGAAATATAGACAGGTATGGAAATTCTGTTTGCCCTTATTATTAATCTCACATTAGAAAAGCACTTCATCATCTGCACTTATGTTGCCTTATTTTTTTAAAGAAAGGCCTGATTTCAATATGTATAGCACCTAGAAAAAAATAATCTAATAATTATTTCCAGTTTCTCCTTGAACTCTATTCCTCCACAAAGTCATTTTTTCCTTGACCTTCCCAAAACCCAAACTGCTTTCATATACCTCTTGATTATAGACAAGTGTCATATTGAAAATGTTGAACAACTGGCATGGCATAAACACCAAACAAAGAGAATGACACCAGTTCATAATCACATGGATGTAATGGAACATGCTAACTAAATATCAGCCTTAGTTATAGCTTCCTTTAAACAATCTGCTACACTTGTTTCAACACTAGCCTCATTCTCAAAGACCATTGGTTATTCCTTGCCTGCCAATTCACAGAAAAAGGAGTTTTCATGAAAAACAGCCATATAAATTGGATTCCAAACACTGTCTTTTATTAAATATTTAACTTCCCTTTTATTCCTTAATAGAAGAATAAAAATAAGCATTAGAAAGAACACACTATTGTTTTCTTTCTCCCACACCAATGGTTTCCAGAGAATGAGGCTCTCTAGTCAGCCTTTTATTATAGTTTTGTTAACTTGATTTTACCCACACAATTAGATATCCAAGTTCTTTCACCACTCAACCAAATGAAAACACTGAATACACAGACAAATGGATAGATCTGGGGATATATTAAGGATAATGTAAACTGTTAGCAAAACAAATATCTGACATTTAAAGAGAAAACAACAGAAATGGAATAGAGAAATTCACAAAAAAGCAAAGACATGAGTCACTTAAAAATAAACCTAGGATCATAGTCATATATTATAACATTTTATATATATATATATATATATATCTGTGTTGGTTTTAAGGGTCTTCTTACCCAACTTTGGAAAAACTATTAAGTATTCAGCATTGCACTGGGGACATGCCACTCTGGCTGTACTGTTTCCTCTTTGTTTTTCATCCACCCAGCGCTGCAGACAAGCCTGGTGAACCCATTTTGTAGATCCTCTGCATCTGCATGGTCTCACCCATTCAGCTGTTCTATCATCTTCATCAGTGGCAAAACACACCCAGCAACTTCTGTAAATTAAAAGAGAAAATAATGACATTATCATTAACACCCCAGCCTCCTCTTCACTGCAGCTCTCACTTAATGGGATTAGCCTACTATGTTATATTATAGGAACTTTTAATTCTATACTAAAAGACTGAGGAGAAAAACAACCAATACATTTCCAGTAGAGTAGTTTCTTCTTTTTCTGTTTTTCCTTGTATTCTTCTGCAGAATCTTGTGTTTTCTGAATTTTGTTTTTATGTAACCTCCTCCATCTTTCTAGTAAATTAAGGTTTTTAAAAAAAATTAATTTATTTATTTTTGGCTGCACTGGTCTTTGTTTCTACGTGTGGGCTTTCTCTAGTTGCGGTGAGCGGGGCTACTCTTCATTGCGGTGCATGGGCTTCTCACTGCAGTGGCTTCTCTTGTTGCAAAGCATGGGCTCTAGGTGTGTGGGGTTCAGTAGTTGTGGCTCGTGGGCTCAGTAGTTGTGGCTTGTGGGCTCTAGAGCACAGGCTCAGTAGTTGTGGCGCATAGGCTTTAGTTGCTCCATGGCATGTGGGATCTTCCTGGACCAGGGCTTGAACCCATGTCCCCTGAATTGGCAGGCAGATTCTTAACCACTGCACCACCAAGGAAGTCCATCTTTCTTGTAATTCTTCATCTTCTCTAATGAACCAGAATGCAAACAGACAATCCTCAAGCTGCTTTTATAAGACCTAATAATTCTTCGAGGAGTGATAAATATAGGAATATGTGAAATTCAGTGTATCTGCCATTTCAACAACATTAACTTCTTAACCTCTTGAACTTGGAAAACTAAAGTATTACATAAATGATTTCACACATGGTCTCATTCAGTTTTCAACTGAGACAGAAAAAACCCCACTCATTTCTCTTTCTGGTAAAGTATGACTATAAGAGAGAAAGATGATTAAATTAAAAAGCACAAAGGGAAGAAGAGATGAAGATATCAGGATAAATTGTTTTAGGATAGTGATATGATAAATTTGGGCCGAAGGGCTTCCCTGGTGGCGCAGTGGTTGAGAGTCCGCCTGCTGATGCAGGGGACATGGGCTTGTGCCCTGGTCCGGGAAGATCCCACATGCTGTGGAGCAGCTGGTCCCGTGAGCCATGGCCGCTGAGCCTGCGCATCCGGAGCCTATGCTCCACAGTGGGAGGGGCCACAGCAGTGAGAGGCCTGCGTACTGCAAAAAAAAAAAAAATTGGGGCCTACATGTTTCCATTATAGGTATGATTGGTTTTTCTTTTTTGTGGGAATTAAATTATATTATATTCAAAATCTAAAAGTCAAGTCTGGGATGCTTATATTTTAAAAAATTCTATTGAGATGGTTAATTTTTAAACATTTCCCCATTTTGCTTTTGAGGATACTTCATGAACTCTAATTTGTTCTTGTGGAATTAGGTTGCAATTCCTTATTTTTTTCCTGTCAATTAACACAAGTTTTGACACCAATTTCCATTAGGGCAAATACAATTTAACTCAATGACACCATTCACTCCCCTTTACCACGTTAAAGTTTGACTGCACAACAGGAAACTGCTAATTAAAGCTTGTCACTTACTGTGCACATTTCACTTAATTAGATAAATGGCTCTGTCAGAACTTAACTATGCTCAGTGGGAAAGACTATATAGTCAGGTACTACATATGGGTGAGGTCTCCAGTCTGTAGAACAATATGAATTTTAATTGGGTGAGGTCTCCAGTCTGTAGAACAATATGAATTTTAATTGTGTGCTCCAATTAAAACTTCACAATTAGAATAGGGAAAAAAAAAACTGAAGTGCATACCTGGCAACAATATCCAAAATTGTGCTTTTACTCAGCTTTCAAATTCAGTCAGATTTCATTTGACCTACCTAGGTAAAAACGAGGTAGGGAGCATTTGTTTGAGCATGCCTGACCCTCTGACCCACCTCAGCCAAGCTGTCTGGGCCCTCGTGCTATCTTACGGTTATCCAGAAATGCCTCCTCCTCCACCTCCTTATTCTTTAAAATTTTACTGTGGTAAAATATACATAACATAAAATTTACTACTTTAACCATTTTTAAGATTGCAATTCAGTAGCACTAAGTCATTCACACTGGCAACCATCATCAATATCCATGATTTGAGTGGGTTTCAACCTAGTTTTTTTCATAAAATTTTAATTGACAAGTATACAGCAAATAAACCAGTTATTTGAGGTGTTAGTATATATTTTCCCCATTTAACCAAGGTAATTTTGTAAATATAATTGTATACCTCTGGGAAATGAAAACCATATTTTGGTAACAAAATATAGGCAGAATATCTAGAAACTATATTTCTAGGTTCTTGTAAGTTTTTCATATCAACAATGGAACATATATGTAGCTAAGTACATCTAGACCAGCATAATTAATCAGTATTAAGGTGAACTGAATCTTAAATTAAGCCAATTTCCAGTCATCAGGAAAAAACAAAATAAAATGTAAAGAACCTTAATACTAAGTTGAACCAAATAAAATTGCCTATATTTATGTTTTTAATTTACATAAATGGCAGCTTCATATACCACTATAATGGGAATATTTGTATAGCTATAATCCCCATAAATTCTGGATAAGTATAAGTTTATTCCCCAACATTTAATAGGAAAAATTTCAAACTTTCGAAAAAAGTTGAAAAACTGGTGAACATCCATATTCTTAACACCTAGATTCTACAATTCTTATCATTTTGCTACATATGTACTTTACTACATATTCTTTCATCAATCTTATTTTTTGATGCATTTCAAAGTTTCAGACATTAGTGTACTTCACCCCTAAATAAACACTTTTACAGTTTTACTTTTTAGAAGGTACTCAACTAACATTTAAAAGAGACACTTTCCGGATTTTTTTTCTAATTTCACAACTATGGTAGATAAGATAGTTGAATGATTTACAGTGAAAATTTATTAGGTGTTAAACCTAATTGGAAGTGTTAATACCCATAACCTTGTTTTTATTGTTTGATTCATAGTGACAGTGAGTATACAGCTTACAAATTTGGATTTTGAAGCTAATGCTCATTAGAGATTAACTGAAATTATCCTATAGATACTAAAAAAAACCCCTTATTGATAATAATACTCTCAAAAAGTCTGATATTCAACATCTACCAACGTACCACATCCATTTTCTATCTATTCTAATCGCTAAACAGTACATCTGATAATGGTCATCTGAGATCAAATAGTATTGCCCACAATACGTAAGCTTCTGATAACACCACCAAATTACTTCACCTAAAAATTATAATTTAGATACAAGTAAATGTTATATAAAATGAAGACTTCTAACTTAATAGTACAAAACAAACAAGCAACTGGAAATTACAGAAATTGCCAGCAACATTTACTGAGCATTCACTGATTCCATGTGGTTGCACAAACAAAATAAATGGAAGATTGTACCTATCTAGAAAACCCTATAATTTAATTGGGGCTACATCCAGTAGATACAAGAGATTTAAGGTTCCAGTGAAATTACCATAGGTACATCCATTTTAAGAAGGAAGGATCAATTTGGATAGATCAGGAAAGGTTTCAGGGAGGAGTGATAGCAGAAATTAGCAGGGGCAAGTGATTTTATTGCAGGGATTGTCAAAACAAAGGTCTCAGGACCAGTAGTTCAGGATCACTAGGGAACTTGCAAATTCTCTGGCTCTACTCCAGATCTAGTAAATAAGAAACTCTAGAGGAAGAGGGCCTACAAATCTGTGATTTAACAAGCTCTCAAGGTGATCCCAATATTCAATAAAGTTTGGGAACTGCTGGTGTAGAAAAATGGCAGGTAAAAAAAAGCAAACATATTGGAGAAAGCAGACTGTGTGAAAGGGATAATTACTGGATTTACTTAAGGTAGAAATAATTGCTTCTGATGACTAAATATTTTTAATATAAATAACAGCACAGAAAATGTTAGGTTCTAAAGAATTTATTAACTGATTTACTACCTTACTAGGTATATGAGTTTAATCTACATAATATGGAAAGAATATTAGTCTGTGAAATAAGGGCCAGGTACATGGGAAATTAAAGCATATAAAAATGTTCACATAAATGTTTTTAGGCAGACAGCCTGTAAGACAGTTATTAGTCTTCAGGGCTGGAAATGAGGGGAGGGAACAAAGTATGTATAGGAATCTTCTCTTCCCTCATTTAAAAAAAAAACTTCTAATAGGCTGACCAGGAATATCACCTAAGAAGGTCTTAAAATTATGCCTTCCCCCTTTGCTTCCCCATACCCTACTCCCTCCTTGATGCAATCTATTTCAGCTATTTATTCCCCAATTCCCCACCTCCTTCCATTTAGGGAGAAAAGAGGTTGTTTGAAAATGATGGGTTTAGAGTTTCTCAAGATCTTAGAATAGAGGAGAGAGTAGAAGCTTGTGGTTTAATGTACAGCACAATTTCTCTTTTTTAGGGACAAAAAGTATACCATACTTTTTAAGGAAAACCACTCTCTTCTCTCCAACATCAGCCATGTATGTGGTTTATTTAGGCAGTTAGTCCCACATCCCCAGCTCCAGGAAGAGTAATCCCTAGATTGGTTTAAGGGAGTATCCCATGTCCTAGATTACAGTTATTGAGAGGCTGGGCCCATAAAGCTAGTTTCATTAGAGTGAACTTCAGAATTTTTGCTGGGAAAGTTGGTACAAAGACTTCCTTTTCCACTGAGCCTGAAGGCAGGAAAAGTGTGAACCTAAATGAGGGTGTGAGGCTCTGCTGCCAGGAGAGCCACAATGTGGAGCCTAAAGAACCCAGAGGAAGCTGAAAGATAGAAACTGATGACTTCGTTTGAGACATGGATCAAGCTGTGCTTAAAGCTAAATATACCCTTGCACTGTTCACTTACATAAACCCACAGTTTTTTTTTTTTTTTTTGGTTTAACCAGTTTGGGGCAGATTCCTATCAGACACAACCCAAACAATCTTGTTATAGATTGTGAGAAACTGGATATAAGGGATAGCCCCGAACAATCATATAATATAGACTCTTAAACAGCTTTTAAAAGGGCACTATTTTTTGTCAACGGCTTTGTTTCCTACTGACCGCAACTTGAGCTGAGAAGGCTTAAATAAATCTAATTTCCACTGCAAGTACTTTAAGTCTTTCAAGTTTTTCAATTTCTCACACAGGGCAAAAATATGCTCCTGATTCTGGCTACTGGATCAGGTCATTTCTTAGATAAAAACAGCCAACAAAGATAAAACCAAACATTTTGAAATTAAAAATTCTTACTGACAATGCTATAATATTTGCATTGCAGGATCAATTTAACTATAATTCTACTTTATTACATATTTTAATGTTATAGTTTATAGGATGGCAATTTTAATACCCTTAAAAGGTGAGAACTGGCTATTTGCCATTTCAAAGGACAAAGCCAAAAACCTTTCAAGTCCACCCCTAAGAAGAGGTTGTAATATCTGACAAAATTCTAATTAAGAGTTTCTCTTTGAGTCATTTCCTCCCCTTCTTCTCTTCAATCCTCCAATCTCTAAGCAGTGTTCAGTGTGATGCAGAAGCATCATCTGAGAACTTGTTAGAAATGCAGTTTCAGGTCCCACCCCAGACCGGCAGAATCAGAAACTCTGAGGATGGGACCCAACACTACATTTTAAAATTTTATTTATTTTAAATTTCTTTAAAAATTCTTCTTTTTTTATTGCAGTAAAATATATAACATAAAATTTGCCATCTTAACCATTTTTAAGTGTATAGTTCAGTGGTATTAAATACATTTACACTGTTGTGCTACCATCACAACCACCCATCCCCATAACTCTTCATCTTATAAAACTCTATACTTATTAAACAACTCTCCAATGTCCTCTCTCCCAAGCCCCTGACAGCCACCCTTATACCTTCTGTCTTTATAATTTTGACTACTCTAAGTACCTCATATAAGTGGAATCATCCAGTATTTGTCTTTCTGTGTCTTCAAGGTTCATCCACATTGTAGCATATTGCAGAGTATCCTTCCTTTTTATGAGGCTGAATACTATTCCATTGTATGTATATATACCACATTTTGCTTATCCATTCATTGGTCTTAGATACCAAGGTTGCTTCCAAGTTTTAGCTATTGTGAATAATACTGTTACGAACATGGGTGTACAAATATCTCTTTGAGATCCTGTTTTTAATTCTTTTAGGATATATACCCAGAAGTGAAATTGCTGGGTCACATGGTAATTCTATTTTTAACTTTTTTGAGGAATCACCAACCTGGTATTTTAACAAACCCTTCAGGTGATCGTGATACCGAAGTTTGAGAACCTCTGCTCTGGCCATCCTTCTTTCCTTTTTCCCTTTGTAAGTTTCCTCAACTCACCATAATACAAAAATGAAATTTTACTTTACATTCAATGTAAACATTTTTAAGCTATTTGGTTTTTAATTTAAATAGTAAGCAAAATGCTTGAGATCCTTTTTTCTAAGGAAAAAAGCTAGCTAAATTTGGGGAAAAGATTTTGTGAGTTCAGGATATTCTAACTGGTTAAAGAACTTGGGATGCCTGAGTTCAAATTCCTGCTTACCACTTATTTTAGGTTTAATGACAATCTCTTTCAGAGTTTTTGTAATGCAGTGGTTCTTAACCTGAGGTTCATGAAACATTTACGGGATTGGTAAATTTGGATGGGAAAAAAAGTAATTATACCTTTATTTTCACTAAACTCTAAATAAAATTCAGTTTTCCTTCAATGGTGAATAAACAACTCATAGTAATATTAGCATACAGCAATTAGAAATTAGTACAGTGACCAGAAATTTTCCTATTACAGCTGTGCAGATCTCAAAATAACATTTAACCCACTGCTAATTTGAAATTAATTATCAGACCCACCAGTAATAGATCTTGTATTTGTTTTAAAGCTCATATTACCATGTCACATTTTTAATATTTTGGTAGCTGTATTTCAACGTAATTTGTCCATTTCTGACCTGTATATTTTGTTTTATTCTTTCAAAACATTCTGAGAAGGAACCCATAAGCTTAACTAAACTTCCAAAGGAGCTCTCAGCATAAAAAAGGTTTTATGTTAAAATTCCCTATTGTAGAACCCTCCTACACTGTTGGTGGAATTGTAAATTGGTACAGCCACTATGGAAAACAGTATAGGGGTTCCTCAAAAAACTAAAAATAGAGTTGTCATATTATCCAGCAATCCCACTCCTGGGCACATATCCAGACAAAACCGTAATTCAAAAAGATGCATGCACCCCTGAGTTCACAGCAGCACTATTCACCATAGCCAAGACATGGAAACAACCTAAATGTCTACCGACAGATGAATGGATAAAGAGGATGTGGTGTGTACACACACACACACACACACACACACACACAGAAATACTCCTCAGCCATAAAAAAAAGAAATAATGCCATTTGCAGCAACATGGATGGACCTAGAGATTATCATACTTAGTGAAGTAAGTCAGAAAGTGAAAGACAAATACCATATGATATCACTTACACGTGGAACCTAAAATAGAACACAGGGCTTCCCTGGTGGCGCAGTGGTTGAGAGCCCGCCTGCCGATGCAGGGGACGCAGGTTCGTGCCCCGGTCCGGGAAGATCCCACATGCCGCGGAGCAGCTGGGCCCATAAGCCATGGCCGCTGAGCCTGCGCGTCTGGAGCCTGTGCTCCTCAACAGGAGAGGCCACAACAGTGAGAGGCCCACGTACCACAAATCAATCAATCAATCAATCAAATAGGACACAAATGAACTTATCTATGAAACAGAAACAGACTCATAGACAAAGAGAACAGACTTGTGGTTGCCAAGAGGGAGGGATGGATTGGGAGTTTGGGATAAGCAGATGCAAACAAATATATATAGAATGGATAAACAACAAGGTCCTACTGTATACCACAGGGAACTATGTTCAGTGTCCTGTGATAAGCCACAGAGAAGAAGAATACGAAGGAGAACGTATGTAGGTGTGTGGCTGAGTCACTTTGCTGTACAGCAGAAATTAACACAACATTGTAAATCAACTATACTTCAGTAAAATAAATTTTTAAAAAAAGATTCTCTATTGTAAAGGATTAAACAAGTGATCATGAAACTGCTTAAGAACTGTCTGGCACATACATAACCACCAAATGAACAGTAGCAATAATGGCACCAATAGAGATGAGAAAGATGGTGTCAACTTTACATCTATGCCTAGGTTTTTATGGATGCATTTTCTTACCTAAATTAGCATATACAGCAGTCCTGCCTGGCACCCTGGTATTCAGTGGAAAAGGTCCTGGATTCATGATCATCCCCAATTGTTCAATAGGCCAACACCACTGCTTAAGATATTTATTCAAATCCTCAATTCATTTTCTCCCACCCCTCTTTTCCTTCCACTAGGTTGTCTAAATGCCGCCTGCTTGCTGATAATACACACTCATAATTTACTTCCACACCTTTCCACCAGCCATGTTAGTGCTCATTAGGTTACAGAGTAACGGGAGATCTGGGAATTATCATGATTGGTTCAGAGATCAAAGAACAAATCACTATTATAATATGAAGACATGAAAAAAGAACTAGACAATTCTAAAGAATATTACTTATTCCTTAAAATAAATGTATGGCCTTACTGGTACTGGTAATGTCACTAATCTGTATGTATGACATGCCACTCTTTATTAAAAAAATCATTTACTTCTATGTAATTTTAAAGTAAAATTATAACTTTTTTCCAATTATTGATATAAATCCTTCTCAACAGTAAAATTTATAAAGTTATAGGAATATACATCTAATTCACCTTAAATCAAAGAGTATTCAAGATCTCCCCCTAAATTAACTTGAACGCACTTAGTATGCTCACTATTTGATGCCAGAAGAAATACATTTAAGAAACTTACAATCTAGTTAAGGAACAAATACATGCATAGAAGGATCACATAAAAAAAAACCACACAAAACACTGAGTGCCAAGAAATGATGCTGGTGACCAAAGGTAATACAGAAATGTGATGATGACCATAAGAAACACAGGATGAAATAGCTGAGAAGGTTTCATGAAAAGGAAGAACTACAAATGAGATGACAATTGGGGAATGAAAAGAATAAGGGTATCTGAAGTAAGAATAACAGCATAAACAACCTTAGACATAGACATGAGCATATGATCATGGACAATGATAAAACCAATGTGGTTGGAGCAGAAAGGTTTTAAAATAAAGCTAGGTATTACAAACCAGTTGGCAAAGGATGGATAACAAAGGTAACCTCATTTCACAGGGTTCATTTGTGACTAAACTAGTTTATATGATTAAGTTAATTAGTTTAAAAGTATATGGGGAAAAAAAAAAAAAAAGTATATGGGGAAAAAAGGGGAGGAAACATCAATAGAATAGTTTCTCACTGGCACATAAATTAACGAAGCAAGATAGGTATGGTTATCTAATAAAACAGTTGGCAGTAAAGTCTACCTTTGTAGACTCAGACTGTAGGTGTTTATAGTGGATTATTAGAAAGATCTGGAAAATCATAGGCTCCTGCCTATGATCACTTTGATGAAAACTGGAGGGAAACAGAATAGAAGAGTTCCAGAATACAGGAGTGAGAGCAATGAAACAAGCTTTATATTGTTGTTGTTGTTATTATATATGGTGCCTTACCAAAGTATTTCCATGACTGTTTTAAGGAAAGAGAACATGTCCTTAATTCAGAAGATGCTTAGAGGGGGCTTCCCTGGTGGCGCAGTGGTTGAGAATCTGCCTGCCAATGCAGGGACACGGGTTCGGGCCCTGGTCTGGGAAGATCCTGCATGCCGCGGAGCAACTAAGCCCATGAGCCACAACTACTGGGCCTGCGCGTCTGGAGCTTGCGCTCCACAACAAGGGAGGCCCACACTGCAATGAAGAGTGGCCCCCGCTCGCCACAACTAGAGAAAGCCCTCGCACAGAAACGAAGACCCAACACAGCCAAAAAAAATAATAATAATTAAAAAAAAGAAGATGCTTAGAGAACCATGCTCTGGTTAATGCAAGGAACGCCTAAATTTAACAATGGAAAAAACTGCAAACTGCTTGCTTTGTCTCAGGATTAAAAGTGTCACATCCCATGTATTCTTAAACAGGAACTATACCATAAAGACGACTAAAAATCCGGGATTTCCCCGGTGGCGCAGTGGTTAAGAATCTGCCTGCCAGTGCAGGGGACACGGGTTCCAGCCCTGTTTCGGGAAGATCCCACATGCCACGGAGCAACGAAGCCCGTGTGCCACAACTACTGAGCCTGCGCTCTAGAGCCCGCAAGCCACAACTACTGAGCCCGAGTGCCACAACTACTGAAGCCCGCGTGCCTAGAGCCCGTGCTCTGCAACAAGAGAAGCCACCCAATGAGCAGCTCGGGAACTGTAACGAAGAGTAGTCCCCGCTCGCCGCAACTACAGAAAAGCCTGCAACAAAGACCCAAGGCAGCCAAAAATAAAAATAAAAATAAAAAATAATAAATAAATTTTTAAAATTAAAAAAAAAAAGACTAAATATCCCTTTATATGTCTGTCCAGCCAAGTGGAATAGAAGTTAAAGTATTTGGATTTATCAAAGAGCTACCACAATTATGACACATTACAAAAAAGGGAAAGGGAAATAGCCCACAATGAAAGCGATCATTTACTAAGCATATATTCATGCCATGCGCTTTGTCTCTGATCTTCACAAACTCTGCAAACATAATTATTTCTGTCTTAAATAAATAAGGAAACAAAAGCCCAGAACGGTTAAACAGTCTGCCCAAGGCCTCATGGTTAAGTAGAAAGGCATGGATGCAACCTAGGCCTCAACTCTAAAATATGAGATTTTGTAAATTATATCCCAATAAAAAAAAAAATTATATTAAAAAATTAAAAAAAAACACCAAAAACATCAGCTTTTATCACTGTACCATGCTGCCATATGGATAGTGTATTCTGAGAAAATTTTCCATTTCTCATTTCTAAGGAAATTATAGCCAGTACAAGTAATTATGTGTTTCATTTTTTTTTTTTTGTCTGATCTTATTTATTTGTTACTCTTAGAACATCTCATTTTTGACTGGACTCAGACTTAGAAGTAGAAGCTCTCAGAGAGGACAGCCTCTGTCTCTTGGCAATCTGTTCATGGCATTTTTCTTTGGCCTCCTTCATTCTCTTGGCCAAAAGTTTAGCATATTCTGCAGCCTCTTCCTTATTTTTCTTAGTACACTGTGTCTTCAGAGCAATTCGCCGACGTTTGTGTTGCAGAACATGTGGAGTAACAAGACGCTGAATCTTGGGTGCTTTGGTCCTAGGTTTCTTACCTTCTTTGTTTAGGGGCTTTCTCACAACATACTGACGGACATCATCTTCTTTAGAGAGATTGAAAAGTTTGTGGATTCTGCTAGCTCTTTTGGGCCCCAGGCGACGAGGCACAGTAGTATCAGTGAGTCCAGGAATATCCTTCTCCCTTTTACAATGACCAAATTGAGAACGTTCAGATTGGCATCCACAGTGCAACCCCGTACAGATTTGCGCTTTCTTTCTCCAGTCCTCCTTGGTCTGTCACAGGAGTGCCCCTTACTCAGTAGCAGGCGAACTTGGCCATGGGTCAAGACACCCTGCTTCATGGGGAAACCCTGTTTGTCGTTCCCACCACTGATTTGGACCACATAACCCTTGCATTCTTCACCCAGAGTGTCAGCAGCAACTTCTGTGGCCATATGCTTCTCATAAAAGGTACGAAGTTTTTGTTCATCGTCCACTTCAATGAGTTTCTGGCAGCCAGTGGTCGGGAAAGAAATGTTCAGCTTTATTCTGAAGCGGCTGACCGCCTCCGGGGCGCCACAAAAAAGAGCTATGTGTTTCGTTTTTGCTAGGGTACTTTTAAGCAGCCATAAGGAGCTTTCACTAGAGATCTAAACCCCTGCCAGTGTATTCCAAGGTGCCATATAAATGTTACCATCTCTCATCTTATGAACTATGGCACGTAAAGAGTTGGGAGGCATGTATGTACATGTGGCCTGTAAAGAACTGCTACATGAATCTGGAGAAGGGGGGAAATATTTCTGGCTGAAAATGCTCAGAAAAGCTTTATAAATGAGGCAGAAACTAAACTGGGTCTTGAAGAGTGGGTAGAATTTTGAAAGACAAGATGCTGAAAAGAACACAGGACAGTGAGTGAATCAGTTTGGCCTGGGCAAAACATATATACTTTATGAACTCATTCTTTTTTTTTTTTTTTTTTGCGGTATGCGGGCCTCTCACTGTTGTGGCCTCTCTCGTTGTGGAGCACAGGCTCCAAATGCGCAGGCTCAGCAGCCATGGCTCACGGGCCCAGCTGCTCCACGGCATGTGGGATCTTCCCGGACTGGGACACGAACCCGTGTCCCCTGCATCGGCAGGTGGACTCTCAACCACTGCGCCACCAGGGAAGCCCTGAACTCATTCTTAAACAGAAGCAAAGCTTTAAAAAGGTAGCTGGTGCCAGCCATATACTCACTGTCTTAAACATAATAGAGAGCACAATAAATATGATTATGGAGGGTCTTGAAGGCCAGGTTAAAGAATTTGAACTTAAGCTTAATAAGCAATTAAGAAAATACAGAAGGTTTTGAGCAAATAAATATTTGGTGCTTCAGCAAGATTATTCTAGGCACTGATATGTCATAAATAGTGAAAAGACAGACACCATGATTCAACAGTGTCTCCAATGTACCTTCCCCTTCTGGGGAAATGGGATAGGGAACAGTTTCTGTTCTCAGTGAACTTCCACTTGAATGTGCATGGTGGTGGTGGTAAAGGGTATGTGTGGAAGGCTCTGAGACCTGGGATAGGTGCATTAAAAAAAATATTACCAGGGCTTCCCTGGTGGCGCAGTGGTTGAGAGTCTACCTGCCGATGCAGGGGACTGTACAGGTTCGTGCCCCGGTCCAGGAAGATCCCACATGCCGTGGAGCGGTTGGGTCCGTGAACCATGGCCGCTGGGTCTGCGCGTCCGAAGCCTGTGCTCCACAACAGGAGAGGCCAAAACGGTGAGACGCCCACGTACCGCAAAAAAAAAAAAAAAAAAAAAAAAATAACCATAGGATTTAATAGGAGCGGTTGGGTCCGTGAACCATGGCCGCTGGGTCTGCGCGTCCGAAGCCTGTGCTCCACAACAGGAGAGGCCAAAACGGTGAGACGCCCACGTACCGAAAAAAAAAAAAAAAAAAAAAAAAAATTACCATACGGTTTGATATACTAAAATGAATGCATAAAGGTTCTATGGAAAAACAGGAAGAAGTAACTTACTCTGCCTGAAGGAGCTGTGTAATGCTTCAAGGTGATACTTGAGCTGAATTCTAAGATGGGTCAGAATTAGCCAGGTGTCAAAAGGGAGGAAGTCATCTAAAGCAAAAATAAGAAGATGTACAGCAGGATATATCCAGAGGACAATGAAGTGCAGTGCAGAACAGTATGGTTAAGGAAGGCTGGGGCTGGATTGGATAATTAATAGAGCTAAACCTCTTCACCAGGGCCTTGAAAGTTTAGAATTTATCCTATAGGTGATGTAGAGACTGACAGGTTTTAAAGTATGGAAACGCCATGATAAGTGTGCCTTGGCCAATTCTGGTACCACTCTATTAAGTCAAACTGGGAAATTCTGGTACCACTCTGCAAGTCAAACTGGTAGAGAAAAACTGGAGTCAGAGAAGGAAGAATCTATAGTATCTGATAAGCAAGTGGATTTGGAGGAAAAAAGCAAAGAAGATGTAGGTCTTATGGCTGGTAGACTAGAAGAATGGTCCTATCAAAGGCCAAAATTGGGAAGTCAAGATAAGTAAACACCAGGGAAATAGCAGTAGTTCAGTTTTAGATACGTTAAGGCGCTAGTAATACTCTGTATACACAAATGGAAATGTCTACTGGGCAGCTAGAATGCAGACACTAAAATGTGGGAAAGAGGTCAGGAATAAAGACATAAATCTGGGAGTCACTCAAATAAAGGTGATAGTGAGATAGTAAGCAGGTATACTTTTCAGAGAAGAATGATAAGTGCTGAGGATTGAACCATACTTAATTGACTGAAGAGAGTAAGGGTAAGGTGATATATAAGAGGCGAAAAAAGTAAAAGACAAATAGTGTGGTAGACTAGAACAGCTTCAAGAAGTTAGGGGGTGGTGGTCACCAGTTTCATCTCCACTACATATATGTCAAGGACATGAGGACCAAGAAAAGAAGTCATTAGGTTTACCGATTAAGAAATTATTGGTATAGGGAGAGTGGGAGGGAGGGAGACGCAAGAGGGAAGACAAATGGGAACATATGTATATGTATAACTGATTCACTTTGTTATAAAGCAGAAACTAACACACCATTGTAAAGCAATTATACCCCAATAAAGATGTTAAAAAAAAAAAAAGAAAGTATTGATAATCTTTAGTATACTTTTAGTAGAGCTACGGACAAGAAAGGTGGATGAAAATCAAATTTACAACAAGAGATAATAAGGAGAAAATAAGAATATAAATGTCACAAACAGGGAAACGGATTTAGAAAGAAAAAGAGTGATAAGTAAATACGATGGATTATATATATATATTCTCTTTAATTGCTGTATATCACAGAACTCAGTATTTTAAAAAGTCAATTGTAGATTGATATATTTAAATTTTAGAAACAAGAACAAAACTATGAATTACATACGGTATATATAAAAGCATTAAACAAAGACTGGAAGAACATAAACCCATTTATGATAGTGGAGTGGGGATGGGGAGAAGATATGGGACTGGGGATAGTGGCCAAAGGGGACTTTATCTGTAATGTTTCCACTTTTTACATAGAGATGGAAGCAAATACAACTAATTGCTAATGTTTTTAAATTCTAGGTATTGTTCTGTAAATGTCAAAATGGGATAGTGATATGATTGGAGTAAATATGCTTCAGAGAATGAGAAGTCGCTTTAATGGAAACTAGAGATGGTTATATAAATAAGAAGATAATATAGTACATTCCTATCAGAACACTCTACAGCCTCTAAAAGGATGTACATGTGTGGCTGACAACACCCTGAGAGTGGGGATTCTAATTCATTTTGCCACTGCAGGAGGCTCGTGGGGAGCAGATGATTCTCCCTGCTTTTCTTCCCATTTGACTGTTCTGGGGGCACTGGCTACATGCCTTACCTACTCACCAGGTGCAAGTAAGTGATGCAAACAACCTCAACAAATTCCTGAGTGTTAAATGTGAAAGGGGTACACAAAAGTCAAGTTTCCAGAAGCATCTCTCACCAGGCTTTAAACCTGAGGTTCATTCCTGCAGTTTGTTACAGTATTCTTTGTATTCTCTATACATTTAATCCTAATTTTGAGAAATAAAAGAGAAAACGAGAAAGTTTAATGGTGATAGAATAATATATAACAGACGTCTCCTTAAAAAAGTATGGCAATGAAGGGAAGGAAGAGAAACTGACCGAGATTCAGAGAGCCTGACGTAAAAGGTTTGAGTTTATGAATGGTTATAATTTCAGGGCAATGATTTGTGATCCCAAATCATTCATGACACTAGAAAACCACCCACTTTCCCACCCCCCTTCTCAAACAATTTAAAAGGTTCAAATGATAAATTTATTTAAAACAGTTGCTTACTGTTTATAAAAATGAAAGGCAATCAAAATATATATCTATATATACTCTTTCTACCTACAAATACTGCAATAATAAAATTTATCAAGATAAACAATTGCTAAACTAAATTTAGTTATTCACAAAGGACCAGGCAATTGAACTTCAGTTATTAATAAGTTGCTATTAACTAAAAAACCTTGAAAGACTAAGTGTATAAACTGAACATACCATCCATGTTATGTAAATATAATCTTCATTTTATTTGACAGTTTATGGAACACAAACCTCACTAGAATTAAAGCTCCATATGAGCATTTTTGCTTATGTTCACTACCACCATATATCGAGGACCTAGAATGGTAACAGGCAAATGCACTGATATTTATTAAGTCAATTCATTAAATACAAATGTTTAATAAGCACTAAAATATACCTAATTTTAACCTAGAAGCAGAAGAACAATATATGTTATACACATTTCCTAATCTTCTCAAGGACAGAACTTGCACTGAAGAAATAAAAATAAGGGCAAGTTTCTGAGCTAAATTCTATCCCTCAAAAATTGCCACCCAAAGACCAAGCTGGGGGGAAGCCAAATTCAAAGCAAGAATTCTAGGTCCTAACAGGTTGACATATTTTAGTCTGTTGGGCCTGTCAGTATTCCTCAAATGAACCCATCAAGTATCTTTGTGTTCAATTTGCATGTAGGGCCAGCCCAGATTAAGATGATACTGTAAATATGGAGATGGGTGTGTGTGTGGTGGGGAGAGAATTGCTACATTAGTTGGTTACACTAGAATCTTAAATACCTTCTGCGTGCCTAACATATGAATAGCATTTTATTGTTTTATAAAGTGCTTACACGTGTTCTCATTTACACAATCCTCTGAGGTAGGATATTGCCATTTTATAAATGAGGATGTAGAACCTCAGAATATAAGTCCAAAGTCACATAGCTAGTAAGTGGCAAAATGAGAATTTTAAGATTTCTGGCCAAGCTTACATCACTAAAATGTACTCTTATCATGAAATAATCCCTTGGGATTTAGGGTAGTGGGAATTCCCTGGTGGTCCAGTGGTTAGGACTCCACACTTCCACTGCAGGGGGCCCGGATTCAATCCCTGGTCCTGGTTGGGGAACTAAGATCCCCCAGCAAGCTGTGCCGCGTGACCAAAAAAAAAAGTGATTTTCAACTACAATAAAATCTGGAAAACTTTTGAAAATATACATGCTCAGGCCCCATTCTCCAGAAATCTGTGAATTAATTGGTTGTGGGCAGAGCCAGGCATCCATCCATATTTTAAAATGTTCCCCCGGTTGATTCCAACGTGGGGCCACGTTGCAAAACACTGACTTAGATAATAAAGATCTTTGAACGTCATCTTAAGAATCTACCTTGAGGTATGTCAAAAAGGTGCCGAAGATGAGGGAAGCCAGTATTATAGTCACCTGTTTCAGTACATGCAGCCAGAATTTCCATGTTTCTATTAGATGTTTTAAATGCCTGGCTAGCACTCCTTGGCTTTTTTACTTCTATGGAAATCTCCAAAGAGTGTATGAAAGCCAGATCAGCTTTTGGACACAAAAACTTTTCTAAAAGTCACCTACATAAAAGTGAAAGCAGCAGGCCCTCAGAGGGGGAAAAAAAAATTAATTACAAAATACCCAGCACCAGAATAGGGTCTCATTTGATTGGAACTGGCAGTGGCAGAAAGTGGTCTCCTGTGGGCATATTTCAGTAGTCCTATATAATTTGTCAGTATGGTAAATTATAATTTACCTCGTAAAACCTGGTAAATTATCAAACCCCTAGACCACTGGGGAAAATGACAAAAAAGTTCATGCATTTATTCATTAAAGAAATATTTACTGATGACCTGCTTAGTGCCAGGCTCTGCTGTAGGTTTCAAAATAAATAATGATGTGTAAGTTTACTGCCTTCCAGGAGCTTGTAAACTACTTACATAAAAAGGGGTTAGTCAATACAACTTGACCTGAATGCTCCCCTCAAACAAGGGCTGGATTAATCACTGGGTCACCCCAACTGGAAAAAGTCAGTACATGATTTCTATCAACTTAGATGTCTCAAAATTCTAAGCTCCAAAGGAAATGTCTGCCACTGTGGAAGAAGATGTACTCTTGAGTGACCTGTGTTCTGGGTGTGATCCAAACAGCATTTAACTGGGTATAATCTCATTTAAGGTTGGCCTTTCATTGCCAACCTTAAAGTTGGACTTTTCCTCAGTAGGAAGACCTGTATCACACGCTGAACTGGGTGGCAAATGCTCTACTGAGAGTTGTAGGCAACCCAACATGCATTAACTGGCTAGGCCAGGAAGTTATGTCGTGGCTTAGGGGAAAATGTGGAGTAAGGGTCTCCAAAAATTCATGGTAGAACCCATGGCCTAGAATTTCAACAGCAGAGGGCGGTGCAGCCGATTTCACAGAAAGAGTTTTACTGACAAGCCCCCCCCAGGAACTTGCCCCATGATAAGATGAAACTTTATCAATGAACTCAACGAATGGTAAAATACGCTAAGTGTTCAGGGTTGGACTTACGGCTGTTTTCCATAACCTCTACTCTGGTCTGACCGTTAAAGTCCCTTGCGGGTACTCGTGACCTTATAGTTTGGGGTGGGGATGGGATGGGGGAGGAAGGAGGAATGAAGTCAGTCTATCAGGCTTTCGAAAAGAATGCTTATCCTTGGTTTTTGGAAAGAGTGTACAAATTGGAGGGGGATCACTCCCCAGAGAATTAGTCTGGTCCTTCTTGCCAGTGACAGCGCTGACAAACACGTTTCAACACAGTTTGGGGGGAGGGGAGGAGGACAGTAAGAAAAACTAATTCTCTGGGTTCACACGAACCCCTCTCACTTCGCAACGGCGTTCGGACAAAACCAGACGCCAATCCGTAACTAAGTTTCGCTTTAAGTCTACGCACCCAGGCCGCCCGCTCCGTCCTCCCCCAAGTACGGACTCCAAACTTTCTGCCCCTCACTCGGCCCCCAGGCCGTGGAACTCCTCCCGGCAGGCTAGGCTCCGCTCCGAAGAGCCCCGAGGCCCGGCCCGCGTCCTCCCCCAAGGCTGCCCGTACCTGTCCAGCATCTGCTGTAGGGCTTGGTCCGGCATCTTCGTCGGAGGCGGCGCACTCGCCTCCCCAGTGGGCCCGGTCAGGGCCGGGCCCAGGGACAATAGCACTGAGAGGCGGCGGAGTAGGCCTCAGTCCGGCGGCAGCCGCGAACCCCCCACCCAGCCTCCCGGGGCGGCTCCGCGAGCCCGGCGGTGGCGGTGCGCGGCCCGCGGGCGTCTGGAGGAGGCGGTGGGGAGCGAGGGGGAGGAGCCTGGGGCGGGGAGGCGGCGATCGCGGCCCGGGTTCCTGCCCGTCGGCCCAGGGTTCCGGTCCATGGACCGCGGGCGCCGAGTTGCTGCCGGCGGAGGAGCTACCTCTGTGAGGTAAGAGTCACCACTTCAGTGCGCGCCGGGGTCACGACGCAAGGCGGCCCAGAGCAGCCTGGGAGATGTAGTCCTCGGACCGTCCCCGCAAGAGGCTGCACAGCCCGCCCCGACCACCGCCGTCGCGCCCGCCGCCGCTCGGCCGGCGCCCTCCCGTTTCCTTCCTCCAGGGGGAAAAATGTCCTGCGGGCCGCTTTCCAGGAAGCAGCGGGATGTGCCACTCCACCGTCAGTAGCATCAAGGTCAGCCCTCCCTGTCTGTTT
>NW_020172664.1:1853761-1881683 GCF_003031525.2 Neophocaena asiaeorientalis asiaeorientalis
GGGGCGGGGTTTTGGGGGGAGTTTATTCCCTCCCTCTCTAGGAACCTTCTAAAATGTGCCTGGGCTTTCAAGGGCTCGTCACTAGTCTCCAAACGGAACGTGTTCATGAATAAACAGCTCTTGCTTACTCAGCTGTGGGTCGTCAGGGGTGTTTGTTTCTCTCTCTGCTGCTGGTCGCTGTTAACCATTTCTAGTCGCCTTGACACCTCCAAGCAGGTGGATGTGTGTGTGTGTGTGGGGAGGGAGGGGATCAAAAGGGAAAAATCATGAATCGCTCGTTGGTTTATTCTCTGACGCTCTAGGGACAGCTTTGGCGGGAGGAAAAGAGCTGTTGGCTCACAGGAATGCGTCTTTTGGATGACCTGTGACGTTCTCTAGTGCAGCGATTGGTAGGATGTCTGGTAGTTTTCCCCTGATTATGCCTAATTTCTGCCGCAAGAGGTTTGATTTTTCTTTAAATTAAAATGTGTTGCTTAAGCTCTTTATTTTTTTTTTACGTAGAATTTTATAATCCGCTCTTAATTCTCTGCTCAAAGTCTGCTTCCTGAATATATTTGAACTAGAGTGTACATCACCAGGAAGAAAAACAAAAATAACATGTGACCAGAAGTTTATTTGGCCTCCGATTTCTGAAAGATGCTTTTATGAAAAGCTTTGGGAATTTACATGACTAATTATAATTAATGCTTCACCTTTTTCTCATGAAATGAGAAGCAGGCCCCTGACAGGGGAGGGAAATAAGTAATTTAATCAGGGTGTTTGATATTTTAAATTCCTATTTATTGCTACTCCTACTGGGTAAGTCTTCCCTTACTGCGTATTTATCTCTTAAGCAATTGTCAGCCACAAGGAGATTGATACATACATGCCGCTCAAAAAATAGAATTTGATCTTAGCATATTGAAAAAAAAAGAATTTATAGTAGTATTTTCATGAAAATTCTGTTTCCTGGCTGTGTCAAAAATCCTTTGAAATAGGAAAAAAAATTTCTGTTATTCATCTTAAGAGTGATTAGCAAAAGAAAAGAAAAAAAGCGATAAGCACCTGACCTAGTAATTCCACTCCTTGGTATCTGCCTAAGAGAAATAAAATGTCTACACAAAGACTTGTATGCCAACATTCACAGCGGCATTATTCCTAATAGCCAAAAAGTGGAAACAACCCAAATACCCACAACTGATGAATGGATAAACCAAGTGTGGTATAGTCATACAACAGAATGTGATTAGGTTATAACAAGGAATGAAGTTCTGATACATGTGACAATATGGATGAACCTTGAAAACATTATGCTAAGTGAAAGGAGCCAGTTACAAAAACAACATATTGTATGATTCCATTTATATTAAATGTTAAGAATAAATTCATAGAGACAAAGTAGATTAGTGGTTGCCTAGAGCTGGAAGAGTTGGGGAGTAATGGGGAGAGATTGCTAATGGGTATGAGGTTTCTTTTGGGGTTGATGAAAATTTCCAGAATTAGAGTGGTGATGGTTACAAAACATTGTGAATTATATTGCAATTAAAAAAATAAGATAAAACAAAATTAGATTCTCGTGATGGTGGCACAGCTCTGTAAATATACTTAAAAAACTGAATTGTATGCTTAATATGAGTTAATTTTCTACTATGTAAATTACATCTCAGTAAAGCTGTTAAAAAATTAGCTCCATAGAAAATGTTCATAAGGACATCTAAAGAGAAACAGATCAACAGATAACTGATAATTCTTTAACTTTTTATATTTTTTAATTAGTATGGACAAAAATCATGATTGATAGAACTCATAAAATAAATTCCTTCAGATAAATTTGAAATGGGTGACACACATAGCTTGAATTTCAGTATTGTTTGTCAACTTTGTTTTCCTTGTCTCTTGTGTTTTCAGATAAGACTTGGAATAATTGGAATTATAATTTACTTTCTGATTTTGAAGGAAAAAACTTCTTACTTACTTAGATCTTAGTCTGACCCCCCTCAAAATAAAAAGTTGAAATGTACTTATGCATTAATAATTTTATAATGGATTTAGAAATACCTGAGTATGGAACTGTTCTAAATATGTTAGGAAATTTAAAGTAGTATATTACTTTTATGTTCTCCCATGACACTTGTTTTGAACTGTCTGCCAAAAGGGGCCCTGGAGATATTCCAAAGAGATATATAAAGTATCCAGGTGCCTTCCAAGGAGAATTGTCAATTGCCAAATTTGGTGATAAACTGCAGGCTGAGTCCACATTGCAGGCCACAGAATATTCTTCATTAATTTATTCAGCAGACATTTCCAGAGGATTTATGATGTGCCTGGGTACTCTAGTCACAAATTAAACAATAACTACCCTTTAAGAACATACAAACTACCTACCAACACTTACATTAAAAAAAATTAAAACAAGGCATTTACATATGAAATACTACATAATGATACATGGAAGCATATGATTAAGTGCCAAATGAACTGGCCTAGAAATACAAAGTGAGGTAGAAGTTTAGAGACTGTTATGGGCTGGTGTGTTAGAGAACTTTGTGAAACAAGGGGAATTTAGGCTCTACCTTGTAGCAATAAGAATTATGTAGGTAAAGAGGTGGAGAAGGATCTTGGGTCTGGATAAGGATGAAAAGATGTAGAGAGAGGAGTTAACCTCTGTAACTGGAACTGTGTCTCTGTTGAGTAAGTGAAAAGTATGATTGGTTAGTTAAGTAGGGAATAGTTAAAAGGCCTTGAAGCTATTAATTCTTTTGTTAAGTATTTATTGAACAAGCAATATTTATGTGACGGGCACTAAGCTAGGTACTGGAGACACAATAATGAGAAAAACAAGCATGGTCCCTACTTTTGTGGAGTTTACCGTTTATAGTGGGAGAGAATCACATGAATACATTTTTTAGGTTGCAAATGTAGTACATGGTGTTATGAGAGATAATAACTAGGGTTTTTACCTAGACAGGGAGGTCAGAAGAGTTTCTCAGGAAGTGTCCATTATGCTGAGAACTGAGGAAGAGCAACAGTTAATTGGACAAAGGGAGGAGGGAAGAGCATCCCAGGCCAAAGGACAGCATGTGCAAATACCCTGAGAAGGAAGGCCCCTTGGTGAAGAGGAGAAATCGAAACAAAGAGAGGACTTGGGGTAAAATGGAACCACAAAGTCAGTCAATTGACAGACTCTGAAGAGCTTTGTAAGCCAATTTGAGGAATTTTGCCTTTATCCTAGAATCCTGCTGGGAGGAGGACATAAGAAATGGACTCCATTATGTAGGAAATGGAGTGTTAACTTGTAGTGCTTCCCAAACCTGCTGTGAGTCAGAGAATTACCCTGGAAATTCTGATCCATGTGCCTGTAGTTGTGCCCAATTAGCTGTTTTTTTAAAAAACAAATTTCCTAAGTGATTATTAGACCAATGGTATCTCTGCAGAAATACCACAGTGGTTGAGAGCTTCAACTCAAACCTACATTTGAGTCTTAGCATTGCCACTCAGGGGCTCAGCAATTTGGGGTGGGTTATTGAATCTTTTTAAGCCAAAGTTTCCTCATCTTCAGGAGAAGAATTACAGAACCTACCTCACTGGGTTACTGGGAGGATTAAATGAGAAAATTCATTTAAATTGTTCAGGACAATGCTGGGTACATGGTTAAGAGCTCCATTGGTGTTAGCTCTTAATTATTACTGAAAGTTCTTGAGTCAAGGTGAGAGTGATTTAGGGGAATTAATTTCGCAGTGGTATGCAGGGTGGGTTGGGCACAAAGACAAGTTAGGACTGGCCTAGGTCTCAGTAACTTAGCCATGGTCTGTAACTATTTCAGAAGTTTGCTTTAACACAGCTATAAGTCCTTGAAGAGCCTTAGATTGGCTAAGTAGTTTTCAAATAGATAATGTTCCTGGGTCTCTTAAAGGACTTTTATAGGGAGACCTTGGTCCCCAGAATACATTTTACTGGCTTAGCATCTATAATGTTACTTTTATATATATATATAAGTTTATTTATTTTATTTATTTTTGGCTGCATTGGTCTTCATTCCTTTCTCTAGTTGCAGTGAGCGAGGGCTACTCTTCATTGCCATGTGAGGGCTTCTCATTGTGGTGGCTTCTCTTGATGCAGAGCATGGGCTCTAGGCGCACGGGCTTTGGTAGTTGTGGCACATGGGCTCAGTAGTTGTGGCTCGCAGGCTCTAGAGCGCAGGCTCAGTAGTTGTGGGGCACGGGCGTAGTTGCTTCTCGGCATGTGGGATCTTCCTGGACCAGGTCTTGAACCCCTGTCCCCTGCATTGGCAGGCGGATTCTTAACCACTGCACCACCAGGTAAGCCCTTTAAGATTACTTTGAATTGACCTTTTCTTAATTCTGGACAGAAGCTTCACTGGCCACTTATAGAAGACAGTCTAAAACCTGTCTCTTTATCTTCATTTGCTATGCAGAGGATAGAATTTTAACAGCTTATGTCAACTCTAACGGAAAAGATATTTACAAAGGGTAAATAATTTTACAAAAAAATCATCTAATTAGTCTTCTTTTCCTCATAAATATTGTGGAAGACTCATTACTTTTCATTGTCCTTGGTTAAATTCCTCTCTCCGGGTTAGGTGTCCCTGGGATAAGGCAGTGGTGTGTCAAGAGTAGGTAAAAATCACAGGATAAGATGCCACATCTTCCTTCTTGTATCTTGTTTCAGGAGTATCAATTTTATGCGAAAATGTATACATAAAGAATTATTTTCTTTTTTAAACAAGTGTGGATGTCAGAGCAGCAGTTCTCAAAAAGTCGTCTAACAGACTCCTAGGGCTACCTGAGAACCTTTCCAGGAGGTATGTGAGGTCAAAGCTATTTTTATAATAATACTAAAACATTATTTGCCTCTTTCACTGCATTGGCATTTACACTGATAGCACAAGCAATGGTGGATGTAACTGCTTGTATCTTAGCACCGTTAAAGGCACTGACACCAAACTGTACTAATGGTTATATAGTCTTCACTACCACACACATAGAATAAAAACAAAAGTTCACTTAAGAATGTCCTTGATTAAGCAGTAAAAAATATTCATTTATTAAATTTTGACCATTGGATATGCGTAGTTTAAATATTCTGTGTAATGAGATGGGAAATATGCACACTTCTGCTGCATCCAAAGTATGATAGTTGTCTCAGAGCAAAACACTTTACATGATTGAGCTACAAGCTGAACTAGCTACTCATCTGACACTATTTTACCTGAAAGACTGACAAACATTTTAAACTTTTGTGCTGTTAAGAAAGTGAAAAGACTTTCACTCGTTTCAGAATGGGAGAAAATTTTTGGAAATAATATATCTGAAAAATGACCTGTGTCTAGAATATATAAAGATTTGTTGCAACTCAATAATAGAAAGGCAAAGAACCCAATTAAAAAATGGACAAAGGATCTGAATAGACATTTCTCCAAAGATATACAAATGGCCAGTAAGCACCTGAAGAGATGCTCACCAACGTTAGCCATCAGGGAAATGCAAATCGAAACCAGGATGAAATACCACTTCACTCTCCCTAGGGTGGCTATAATAAAAAAGATGAATAATAAATGATAAGTGATAATAAGTGTTGGTGAGAATGTGAGGAAGTTAGAGCTCTAGTACACTGCTGATGGGAAGGTAAAATGGTGGGGCCATTTTGGAAAACAGTCTGGCACTTCCTCAAAATGTTAAACATAAAGTTTCCGTATGACCCAGCAGTTCTACCTCCAGATATATACCCAAGAGAAATGAAAACCTGTCTACACAAAAACTTGTACATGAATGTTCATAGCAGCATTATTCATAATAGCCACAAAGTGGAGCAACCCAAATGCTTATCAACTGATATATGGGTAGATAAAATGTGTCCATACAATGGAATATTATTCAACCATAAGGGATGAAGTACTGTTAAATGCTTTAGCATGGCCGAACCTTGAAAACCTTGTGCTAAGTGAAGTAAGCCAGTACGAAAGAGAACATATTCTATGATTCCATTTATATGAAGTGTTCAGAATATGTAGGTCTACAGAGACAGAAAGTAGATTAGTGGTTTAGGGTTGAGGGAGATGGAGTTTTGAGGAGTGACAACTAAGGTGTGCAGGGATGTGCACCTCTTTTTGAGGTAATGAAAACATTCTAAAATTGATTGTAGTGATGACTGCACAACTCTGTGAATATACTAAAAATCACTGAAGTGTACACTTTAAATGGGTGAATTATTTGGTGTTTGACTTGTATCTCCATAAAGCTGTTGTTTAAAATAACACCAGATAAAGCCTTAAAATCCATTGTTAATTGACTGATGTATTAACTTATGACATATCAATATAACATAGTATTATATAGCTGAGCTATTGAAACAAATGAGATATTTCTATATAGGCCATAATGAAAAGTTGCTAAAGATGTAGTGGTCATCAGTTAGGTTTTTTTTTTGTTCCACAGTAATCAACTCTAGCTAATTCAGTCCCACTAGGGGACATTTGTTAATGTCTGGAAACTTTTTTGATAGTTACACTAGCATCTGGTGGGTTGAGACCAGGGATGCTGCTAAACATACTATAATGCACAGAACAGCCCCTCACAACAAAGATGTTGTAGCTCAAGATGTCAATAGCGCTGAGGTTGAGAAACACTGAGCTAACTTAAACAAAAGGAAATTTATTGGAAGGAATTGGGTGAGCTCGCAGGATTGAAAGTAAGGCAGGAGAACCAGGCTGGAAGCAGCCAGATAGGCTACCACAGAGAATCATCTTGCAGCAACATTCCATGCTCTCATATGGGTTCAGCACTGGAATGGATAAACTCCCTCCAACTGTTTGTATTCTGCTCACTGTTCAAAATCTAAGGAGAGAGCATCTAATCAATCTTCCTTGCCACTTGGCTAAAGGAAGGCAATGTACCTTGAATGAAGGCAGTTCCTCAAAAGGAAGTACATTCATTAGCAAGCACTGTTGACTATATAGTTATGATTCATTTACTATCTAGGTGCTGAGGATAGAGGAGAGCAAAAGAGACAAAAATGCTCTTGTGGAGCTTATATTCTTTTTTTTTTTGCGGTACGCGGGCCTCTCACTGCCGTGGCCTCTCCCGCTGCGGAGCACAGGCTTCGGACGCGCAGGCTCAGCGGCCATGGCGCACGGGCCTAGCCACTCCGCGGCATGTGAGATCTTCCCGGACTGGGGCACGAACCCGTGTCCCCTGCATCGGCAGGCGGACTTTCAACCACTGTGCCACCAGTGAAGCTCCCGGAGCTTATATTCTTATGCTGCTAAATCAGGGCAGATCTTTAATAACTTAAAGAAGGTTGAATAGTTGCCAAACTCCAAAACCAATAAATACTACCCATATGTTAAGTGAAAAAAGCAGGGAGTAGATAGTATCTATAGTGTTATCCAAATTATTATTTTTTTAACTTAGCATGCGTATGTAAGGAGATTTCTAGAAAGACACATAGGAAATGTTTTTTGTTTTTTTTTAATATTACGTGTGGATGGTGAAACTGAATATGGGGAGAGAAGCCTGCTTTTCATTTTATTCCCTTATGATGTTTTACTTATGTGAAATACATGAGCATGTATTTCACAGTTAAAATTTTTAAATTAAATTAAAAAAAATCATTGGTGCAAGTGAAGGATGATTAAAGGCTTTTAAAAAGTCACAATATTGGGAGTTCCCTGGTGGTCTAGTGGTTAGGATTCCGGGCTTTCACTGCCGTGGCCTGGGTTCAATCCTTGGTCGGGAACAGAGATCCCACAAACCGTGTGGCCAAAAAAAAAAAGTCACAACATTATGGTGGTTCTGCTTATTATGGAAAAATGGAAAGAAAGAAAGAAAGAAGAAAACCTGACTGGAAAGTGTGGCCTGTAATCATTTAACATATTTGTTGAACACCTACCTGCCTTAGGTCCTTTTTGGACAAGGTGGAATATAAGTAAGTAAAATATAAAGCAGCAACCATGTGTGAGGAACTATGTGAGGTGCTGTAGCTGGGAGGGGATTGACATTTGAAAAAGACCTGACAGCTGCCCTTAACGACTGCCTGTTGGCATCTAGTTATTGAACACCTAATATGTGGCATGGGCTGGGCCCTATACACACATTATCTCAAACCCTAACAATGACCTTATCAGATGGATGGCTGTGTCTCTCATATCACAGATAAGAACTTGAACACTGGAGAGATGAAGTCATAGCAAATAAGTGGCATAGCTGACCTTTGAATCCAGGTGTATCTGACTTCACTGGAGAACAGTGTATGAATATGTGATAGTTAAATAACAAGTAAAGAAGAAAGTGATATATTGCAAGAGCAATCACAGAACTACCCATGATTAATTTCTGAAGAATTTTACAGATAGGTACCCCAGGAGCTCAGAGAAGGGAAGAGAAGTTGCTGCATATTGGAGTGGTCTGGGCAGGCTTCCTAGTGGAGGAGTGGTTTGAACGTGGGTCTGGGCAGGCTTCCTAGTGGAGGAGTGGTTTGAATTGGGTCTCGAAGGAGGAGTATATGGATATGTAAAGAGAAAGGCAGTGTCAATCTTTACTAAATGCCTGCTTGAGTCTAAAAACACTTCACCTAATCCACGTAGCCTCATTTGGGAGGTGAGGAAACAGAGGCCTCCACTTACACCCACCCCCTGCCAGGAATAGGCTCTTAATAGGCCTTAATTTTTGGCAATCTGATAGGCGTGAAGTGAAATTTCATTGTCATAGTCAAATGTTTACCTCTATTTTATAGCTTCTGGGTTTTACCTCTTGGGTAAGATGAATTAATGATAGAAGAGAAAGTGTATGTAATAAACTAAAAGACCAGGATATAGTCTTTTGGGAGAATAGATATTCAGTATAAGTCATTTTCCTCTACTAAAAGAGTTTTAGGCTTTTATGAAGGTATTATAACTAATATGATACCCTACAGCTGAAATCTCAACTCGGTAAGTCTGAGAAAGATCACCTATTTGTTTATTCAACACAAGTTCTTAAGCTCCAACTATGTACCAGACACTGTGGGAATACAAATATATGAATAATACATTGTTAGTCTGTTCTTGTCATCAGGTTGTTTACCATTTAATGGAAAAGACATATTGTCATATATTTACAATATATGGAAATTTGAGCCAATATATCTGCACACACTCCCTGAAACCTAGGAGTCCTCCTTGAGTCATCCTTCTCCCTCATCCCCCTACCCTTCAGTTAGTCACCAAGTGTGGTCCATTTATCTCCTAAATATCTCTCAAATCCATTTATTTTTTTTCCATTGCCCCCTCCCTTCACCCTAGTCCAGTTGCCTGTCATCTCTTACCTGGGACTACTTACTAGTCTCATAATTGGTCTCCCCACCTTTGCTTTCATCCCTTTTCAACTGGTTTGACAATTGGCCTCTCCAATTTACTCTTTCTTCCTTCGATTCACAAGTAGAATGACTTGTTAAGAAATGTAGAACTGCTCATGTTGCCTGCTTGAAGTCCTTCTGTGGCCTGTTTAAATCCTGGTGAGAAGGAGCCAGCAGAAAGCATAAATTTAGCAATTTGGGGAAAAGGGGAATAATCCATGAATTATGCCTTCTAAGCTTCATGAGGGCAGGCCAGGACCATACCTGTTTTGTTCACTATTGTATCCCCTGTGCCTTGCACAGAGCCTGGCCCTTGGCAGGTGTTCAGTAAATATTTAGTGAATTTTTAAAAGGGAGAGACACTTCTAAGGAGAGAATGAATCCTGAGATGTTTGGAATTGGACGTATTGATACAAACTAATGATTTTATAGATATACATACATAGATAAACCCACACAGATGTGTGCATACATATGCTTTTGGCTCTATCTGCTGAGAGGAGCTAGGGCAGTTATACCCCAGAACCAATGAGTATACCTAGTGCTATCTCCAATAGAGGGAACAAAGGCTCTTTGGAGAAACTGCTAATCCTAGACTAGTAGGAAAGGACAAGTACATGAACCTGGAACATCTGCAGTGCCAGAAAGTAGGGATGTGATAAAAAACTGATGGGGCCATGTCAAAAGGGCCTAGGAGTCAACTTGAAGGGACCCCAATGGCCAAATCAGGGACATTTTGAGTAACATAATAAATAATGATAATGAATTGTAACCTGTAGAATAAAATATGAATCTGTGAGTCTATGCTATTAAAAATAAATGAATAAATCAGGGGATAAGGAAAAACTCTTCCTTATAGTGGCATTCCAATTAATTAGAAGCATTGATGAAAATAGCAAATCACCACTTGCAAACACCACAGGAATAATTGATATAGGCAAGAATCATTGATGGATGCTAAAATTAGTGGGTGAAAGTATGTTGATAAACAGGATGTTCACATAGTCAGAAAGTATCTTCCCAAAGATATTTAAGTAGAAAGGGGAAAATAGTAGCTTTACAGTGGAGAAATCTGGCAGACACTACCTTAACCAAGTGATCAAAGTTATCATTACCACAATGGGGCATATCCACATCATGTTCCTTTTGGAATGATGCACTAAGAAGGACACAACATGACTTCTGTGGTATTATTGCCAAAAATGCATGACCTGAATTTGATCATGAGGAAACATCAGAGACACCAAAATTGAGGGACATTCTACCAGATAGCTGGCCTGTGTTCTTCAAAAGTTTCAAGGTCAGGGGACTTCCCTGCTGGTCCAGTGGTTAACACTCCATGCTTCCAATTCAGGGGGTGTGGGTTCGATCCCTGGTCGGGGAATTAAGATCCTGCATGCTATGCCGCGTGGCCAAAAAAAAAAAATAAAGTGTCAGGGTCATGAAAGACAAATACTGAGGAATTGTCCCATATTAAAGGAGACTAAGGAGACATGACAACTAAATGCAATGTGTGATTCTTGGTTGGATTCTTAGAAGGGGCATTAGTTGGCCAGTTGGTAAAATAAGGTCTGTAAATTAGATAATAGTACTGAATCAATGTTAATTTTCTGATTTTGATAATTGCACTGCGGTCATTTAAGATGTGAACATTTGGAGAATGTGGGTGAAATGTGGAGGGAAATTCTTTTTTGTAACTTTTTTTTTTTGCGGTACGCGGGCCCCTCACTGTCGTGGCCTCTTCCGTTGCGGAGCACAGGCTCCGGACGCGCAGGCTCAGCAGCCATGGCTCACGGGCCCAACTGCTCCGCGGCATGTGAGATCTTCCTGGACCGGGGCACGAACCTGTGTGCCCTGCATCGGCAGGCGGACTCTCAACCACTGCGCCACCAGGGAAGCCCTTTGTAACATTTTTGTAATTCTGAAATTATTTCAAAGTGAAACATTAAAAGTAAAATAAAACCCCTTTTTTTAAAATTTTATTTTATTTACTTTTTTATACAGCACGTTCTTTTTAGTTATCCATTTTATACATATTAGTGTATGTATGTCAATTCCATTCTCCCAATTCATCCCACCACCGCCACCACCCTGCCTGCTGCTTTCCCCCCTTGGTGTGCAGACGTAAAACTCCATTTTTAATGGTTTTGTATTGCCCTCACTTACTTTATCTTGCTTTACTTTACTCCCCACTTGCTTCCAGCTTCCCAAATGAACCCTGAACTCTAGCATGCTAGCTAGTGGCTTTCTTCTTTAGTTCCTTGAATACACCATGCTTCCTCCTCTTCAGATCCTGACGGTAAGAAGCAGCATGGTATTCTCTTTGCATGGAGCATACTTCCTTTGAAATTTATCCTTTTGTGCTTTAAGGCTCATTTTACTTACTCTAGAAAACCCCTCCCTGACTCCCTAATGCAGGTCCCAACGTTGTATGGTTTCATAACATCTGGTACTTTTTCATAGCATTTTTATCACAACTGCCATGAAATTATCATGGAGTTTACTGTTTAAAGTCCTTCTCACTCACTAGAAATGAATGTTCATAAAAGATGGAGGGATTGTCTTTTTTTGCTCAATATTATTTCCCTGGAACCTTGCACAGATTTTCAATGACTATTTGAGTAATTAATGCAAGTCATGCAATGGAGCATCCCCCCTGCCAAAAAAAAACCAACACAACTTGGATGAAACTGGACACAGGAGACGTTTTAAGTTTGAGGAGATGAAGGCGGGGACCAGAATTGGTGGCAGTGACAGAAAAGGATAGATGGAGGAGTCTTATCATGGAGCCATAGGACTTGATAAAGGAGGAGGAAGAGTCAAAAATGACTCAGGTTTAATCATCAGCTGCAAAAAGGTACACAGTTGAAATGGCACTTGAGTCACTTTTCCAGCAGTATTTTTTTTTTTTTTTTTTTTTTTGTTGTGTTTGTTTTTTTTTTTTTGCGGTACGCGGGCCTCTCACTGTTGTGGCCTCTCCCGTTGCGGAGCACAGGCTCCGGACGCGCAGGCTCAGCGGCCATGGCTCATGGGCCCAGCCGCTCCGCGGCATGTGGGATCTTCCCGGACCGGGGCACGAACCCGTGTGCCCTGCATCGGCAGGCGGACTCTCAACCACTGCGCCACCAGGGAAGCCCTCCAGCAGTATTTTTTGAGAGTATGTTCCTAAACATTTGAAAATGGTCTCTATTTATTTTTAATAAAAATGCTTTAAGTGGTAAAATACTGTATTATGTGGTAAATACCAATTGTCAGGCTGATTGGTATGTTTGGCATACTAAAAAGTACTAGAGTATTTTAATAAAAATACTATAAACCCATGGTAAAATACTGCCTTGATTCATATTAAACAATAAAAATGACTATATGAGAACACCTGAGTATCCCTCTGTAGTGGGTACTGTGGTGCTCCAATCCACATCCTCTCATCATGGGTAATGTACTCCTCCCTCAGCTGCTGGGAATTTTAGTTCCTGATGGTGAAAAGCTTTGATTTTGCTGGGTGTTGCCTTAGGTTGCAGGGAACTGCCTCACTTTAGGTTATCCTCCCAGGTTATGCCTCACTGGCCCACAGCCAGTGACTGGCTGATTTAAGATGCAAAGACCCAGCTTCCTTGCCTTATTTGAAGACAAGTCTGAGGGACCTATCTCAGCTACCACAGGTGTTGGCCAAGTTGCAACCACTCTGGGGTCAGTGGCTCCCTCTGACTCTCCTGGTCTTCCTCATTGCCTTGCAGATGTATTTGCCAGTTGCGTCCTGCCTCATTACGTCTCTTGCTTGAAATTGGTCTCAGAATCTGTCTCCAAGGAACCTAACCTATGACACTGTCTAATCTGCCTACTCTCTAAAGGTTGCCATCATTGGAACCTCTGTGTGTGTGTGTGTGTGTGTGTGTGTGTGTGTGTGTGTGTGTGTGTCTGGGTTTTGTTTTTGTTTTCTCCCCCAAATATACCCCAAAAGTGCCCAAATTAAATGTACACCTTGATGAATTTTCAAAAACTCAGCTTCATTTTTATCAAAGAAAGAATAAGAAAATGAGTTTGGGTAGAGTGAGAACCACCTACATTTACAACTTCCTCATGGTGAAAACTTTGAGGGAAGGGCGGGTTGCCAAGGGAAGTTGGAAGTTTCTCTGATTTTAAAAGAGCAAACAGTTTTGCTCTTTTGGTTGACTGCAGTGAGCTCTGAAATGAGAGGAACAATCTCTATACTTCATAATACATGTAAATGAAATGGGGAAAACAATGAATGTCAGGGACTAGAGGAGAAACTGAACCATTTCACTAGAGGAAATGATTCAGAGAGAGGAAAAGATGATCTTCCTGAAGGTCAAATATCTATAAATCAAACATGTCAAAATATTGCTAAAATTTTGAGTAACGAAGATTTTTCTGTTAGTCAAGCTTTTTATAGTACTCTTTTGATTTTAAAGTAAAATTTCAAGAATTCTTCTGTGTTTTTGTTTCTCAGTGACAGAGCTTTCATTGAGAGTGTTTAGTTCCCCTCTGTTGAATTCTTTCTGTCTCTAACATCACCCTCCTCGTTCTCTCCTGCCTGGATGATACAATAGCTGGCCTCCTAATCAACTATCTCTCTCTTTCCACTTTTATCCCCACCACAGTCTGTTCTTCACACAGAACCACGATGGCCTTTTTAAAGCATAAATCAGATCATGTCACTGCCCTGCTTAAAACTCTCCAGGGGATTCCCATCACACTTAGGAAAAAAACCCAAAATCTTAATTTAACCTAAAAGGCACTATACCATATGGCTCCTGACTGCCTCTCAGACCTCATCTTGTACCACTTTCTCCTTGTTTACTCCAGCTACAATAGATTAGATGTTCCTCTAAAGCAGGGGTCAGAAAACTAAGAGGGGCCAAATTGTGCTAGAGGCCTATTTTTATACTGCCATTTTTAAAGGATTGTGAAACAACTACAACAACAGGAACAAAAAGAAGAATATGGAACAAGAGACCTTGTGTGACTCGCAAAGCCTGAAACATTTACTATGTGGCTCTTTTACAGAAAAAGTTTGCCAACTTCTGCTTCAAAGGCTTATCCCTCCTGCATTAGGATCTTCACATTAGCTGTTCCCTTTGCGTCCTCCACTACCAGTCTTCACATGGATGGGTCCTTTTAATTCAGGTGTGAACTTGATTCAGGTGTCACTTCATCATTGAGGCCTTCAATGACTACCTAATGTAAATATCTTACCAGATTCTTTCAATCACATCAACTTTTTTGTTCTTTACAGCACTTATCTGATATTTACTTATTTTTATTTTTTCAATAACCATTCCCCCTCTCCCCCACGTAGAAAGATCTTTTCTTTCTTGTATACTACTTTTGAGTATTCTTGATCTTGCATTTAGATGGAAGAGAGCAATAGTAAATGTTTGGAGCCTACTGCATAGTTGGTGCTCAGTAAATGTGGTGAATGAGTGAATTTCCAGATCATATCTGCATATGAAGTTTAGGTCTTCTGCTTTCTTTTTGTCCTCTCTGAGAGGACCTACAGTGCAAACTGCAATAAAGAGCTACTTGAGAATGGAGACACCAAACAATGCCTCTCCCTTGAGAGAACAGATAAACTTCTCTTTTCCTTTTCCTTGCTTTCTCTGGGAGAGCCCATTGATAGAAGAGTGGGATGTTTCAAAGGGATGTCTCAAGGACAACTTATATAAAAAAAAAAAGAAAAGAGGAAAAAAAACGTTTCTTTTCATCTTTTTCTTTCGTGAGAGGAGTTTTTTAGGGTGGTAAGATTGGTCAAGGTCACATTTTCTATGAGGCTCTGAGGCTTTTGGGTGAAGAGTTTAGGTGGAGGCCTCTGCTTGGGAGATGGATTTAACACTAAGAGGAACCAGGCCTGAGCTCAAAAGAGAAGCCAAGAATGATGTGAATAGGGCTTGTTCTAGGTGGTCAGGTATGAGGGAGGAAGGTAAAAGCCCAATAAGCACAGGTCCTGGATTTTTCTAGAGTTTAATTATTTCACATGGTCAGGCCACATGTTTTGACTTTTGGTAGGAAAAATATGGTTACTAAAGCAATGGGAGGCATTGCCTGCTGCAGCTAAGACCGGTGCAACCAAATAAATTAATTAATTAAAAAAATAAAAATAAAGCAATGGGAGGCAGTGATTGTAAAGAAAATGTGGGCACTGTCCTCTGGGTGTGGCAAGATGTAAGGGATAAGATTTAAGCTATAGAGCTTGAGTTTTGGAGTCAAAATAGACCTGAGCTTATTCATCCACTGGTTATGTCACCTTGGGCAAATTATTTAGCCTTTCTAAACCTTGGTTTCCTTATCTGAAAAATGAGAAGAATGATAGCTTCTATATTTTAGGATTATTTTGAGGATTAACTGATAAGGCATGTAAAATACTTATTTAGATGCCTACATAAATACGTGATCAGTTAGTATAAATATCATCATCATCATTGCCAGGTGGTGAAGAAATTTTCTAAAGCTACAGATGTTGAAACTAATGAACAATAAATCTGTACCCTCTAGCAGTTTAAGGATATGTCCCACTGTATTTTGCTTCCATGAGTAGGAACACAGGATATGGAAAGAGGTGAGGTAAGAAATGTGTGGGAGCAAGATAATTGTTGTTCGAAGAAGCATGGTCTTAACACAACTCATTTGACTCCTAATGTTAAGTGGAAAGGAGACAAGGAAATCTACTTGTGTAGACCTTCCAGATAAACCCATCTGCATGTCAGTGTTAGCTTTGGATTTCATACCTCTACTGGTTTACAGTTTATTGAAAATGCCCTTGTACATGCTAATATAATTCTGATTATTTGGGTAGGGTAGCTGTTACTATTATCTCTGTTTTATTCTAGAGGAAACAAAGACTAAGAAATTGAGAACATGGGTTTTAGAGTCATATTGCTAGGGTTTGAAACCTGGCTTCTCCACTTCCCAACAGTGTAACCTAGGGTAAGTTACTTGAACTTTCCAGAGCCTCAATATCTTCATCTGTGAAATGGGAGTAATGAAGATACATACCTCTTAGGATTGTGTGAAATTATTCATGTAAACAAAGTACATGGTATGGCAAATAGTATGTGTTCAATGAATATTTGTTATTGTTATCTCCCAGGGCCAGGCAGCTAATAAGTGGTAATGCTAGTATCTAAATTTAGATAATTGGATTTCATACCTTATGGCCTTTCCACACACCACCACCTCCCATAATATTAATAATGTTGACTCTGCCACTGTGATGATGTATGATCCATAACATTAGGACAGGTGGTCTAATTTGTTTTTCCAAAAGTGGTAGGAGATCCATCTAAAGTATCCCTTTTGGTACAGTTGGTACACATATCTGTTTCTCAGCTTCCTCAGTAAGAGGACAGCTGTGGCTTCAGGACAGAACTACAACAGAAAGCTCTGGACTTTGTTTCCACTGGTTGGAGCAAAGTGCTGAGGATACCAGTCTGCCACATGAGAAGACAGAGATAGCCTACATTAAACTGAACCAATGGGAGACTTGTAGTATAGTTGAAAAAGCATGCAAACTCTAACTAGTAAGTTGGAAGACTTGAATTCTAATCTTGGATCCACCTGTTATTAACTATATCTTGTAACATCTCTGAGCCTGGGTTTCAACATCTTTATTTATTCTTTATTTTTCTAGCTTTATTGAGGTATAATTGATACCCACATATTTACCGTAGGGATCCCAATAGTCATCCTTGTTGCTGTCACCTAATCATACAGTCCCTTTGTGGAAATTAGGAAAGGATGCCTTTTCCTCCAGGCAGAAGCAGCTTTGCCACTAAGGTTCATGAGCTTGGTGACCAGAGCATGTAGATTTCAGTCTCTACTAGCCTCCTTGGCCAGCCTTCTGGTGCACTGCAGAAGCAAACGCGAGGGCCCTGTCTGTGCCGTCTTTCCACCACACAGGGCTGTTAATATCAAGTGAGATAATAAGTTGAAGGAGTTTGGTAAAGTCTAATTCCCTCTGTGAATGTAAAGCACTGATATCACACAAACACTACCTGATTTCAAATACCAGGATCCAAGGATGACTTGGGTAGACATTCTGACCATTGTCCTTCCCTTTGGTTCTGATGATCTTGGTGACTCGTTAACTTGTACAACACCTATTGTATACGTCTCTAGAGACTGTGGCCAGGAAAGATTTTCTCCATCATTTTCAGGCCTGGACCAGCCTTACTCTCTAGATATAAGACTAAAATCAGTTCTTTTGATGATTCATCCTCTTGGAAACAATCATGTTGTTTTTAGAGCACCCTGGAGTGGGACTGGGTCTTCCCCATAGGTGGAATTTGGAATCCTTTGGTTAGAATTTATCTTTGGTTTTCAGGCGAAGGTCATTGTATAAAAGCTTTGCGTCAAGGGGAGAAAGAAAATTTTCTGAACCATAATTTGCCCTCTTTTCTCACCTCTGAAGCCCAAGCTATCTGCTGGGCTGTTTAGATCAAGTAGGACAAGAGGACCTGCTTGTATGGACAGGTAAATCACCTTTCTAAGTTTCCATTTTGTTATCTCGAATTAGGGACGATAACAGTACTTACCTCATAGGTTTATTACATGGATTAAATGAACTAATAAGTAGAAAGCACTTGGCACACAGTATATGCGCAATAAATGTTAGCTCTAATTACTAGGCTCCCTGCAGGATACTCTACCTGACTTTGAGGAAGAACAAAAGCATAAATTCCAGTGCCTTCCCTCAAGAAGCTTAGAGTTCTAGCTGGGGAATTAACATAATTATACCAGAAAAGGTAAATAGAAATGCAAAGCTATAAATGTGTGGTACAGATAGATGCTGTTTTTAGGAACTGGTGTTTGAACTAGGCCCTGAAGAAAGGTGAGATTAGGATAAGTAGAGAGGATGAAGAGGGTATGCCAAATGGGATCGGTAACATTAGCGAGGTTCAGGACCACAAGTAGACCAATTTGCCTGGAGAAGTGGGGCCAGTGCTATCTGAGAATATAGGTTGGGATTAGAAGGAGAGGACCCTAAATACTAGGGTAAATGTTTGCTCTTGTCCCATAGAGAACGATGAGTGACACGGTAAAACTTGAATATGGAAATGTCCAGCAGGCAGTTGGAATGCTCTTGGGAAAATTCAAAGCTGTAGCTAAAACTTTGGGGATGGAAGTTGAAATTGTGGAAGCTGGTGATACTTCTAAGGCAGCTCCTTGAGAGGTGCCTGTTGATTCCAATTTAATGAGGGCAACCTGTGAACAGCATTTAAAGTGAAATGGTGAAACTGTCAGGAGATTTGAAGAACAACTTAAAACGTTAACTAGGTAGGGTTTGCTTCTCTGAAGTCTTTGCTTCCCAGGGGGAAGCTGTATCTAGTGACCAAGAGACTGAGAAGAAACTTCAGAAGTGAAGAACCAGGAGAGCAGTGTCTTCAAAGACAGTGGAGTACTGTTGTGTTAGTTTTCTCTTGATCTGTAACAAATTACCCCAAGCTTAATGGCTTAAAAAAAAAAAAAAAAACCACTCATTTACTAACTTACGGTTCTGTAGTCAGCATGACTGTGGGTTCTCTGTTTAGGGTGTCCAATCCACTTTCAGGTTCATTCTTATTGTTGGCAGAATTGACTTTATAGGACTAAGGTTCCTGTTTTCCTTCTAGCTTGGAATCTTGGAGGGCCGTCTTAGAATTCTGCCTAATGCAAGTGTTTTATGAAGGATAAATGGCAAATAAGAATTGAAAAGGTGTCAGTTGGTCATTGGTGATTTGAGTAAGATCAGTAGCAAGAGCAGTTTTGGCAGGATTGTAGGGGCAGAAGCCAGATGCAGTAAGTTTGTGGAGTCAACTGGAAGTGAGAAAGAAGTAAAGCTTGGGGGCTTCCCTGGTGGCGCAGTGGTTGAGAGTCTGCCTGGCGATGCAGGGGACACAGGTTCGTGCCCCGGTCTGGGAAGATCCCACATGCTGTGGAGCGGCTGGGCCTGTGAGCCATGGCCGCTGAGCCTGTGCATCCGGAGCCTGTGCTCCGCAACAGGAGAGGCCACAACAGTGAGAGGCCCGTGTACCACAAAAAAAAAAAAAAAAGTAAAGCTTGGATTTAGTGGTTTCTTTCAAATGGCCAGGCTGGAATGGGAAGGAGGAAGTTGGACATAATTAACTAATGAACTAGGTCTCAAGGAAACTAGATGGAATGAACTCTAGGCTATAGATGGAGGGATTAGTGTGGACTTGTAGGGGAGCTCAGCTTCCTCTGAGGTAGGAGGAAAGCAAGTATGGGTGGGGATGCAGATAAGTTTGTAAAGAGAGGGTGGGCAGCTGAGAAATTGAGGAAATTACTGCCTAATATCCTGTTTTCTCTTAGAGACAAGGTCAGTAAAAAAGCAGGTGAAGTTTTGGAATTTCTACTTTGTGGCTAGGAGGTTTTTCATAAAATTGCTGAATGAAATCAAAACTAATGGACAGAGAGTCAAGAAACATAAAGAACCCCAGGTGCTCTTCAGAGTGCCCACCAAACCATACCTGACTCACCTGGCTCCCCTTTTGCTCCCTTTCTTTTGTTCCGTTCTCAAACAGTCTGATCTAGAATTGCTTAACAGGTCCTTACTCAGAGGAGGTGGACTTCCTGCTAGTAAATTGCCTTAGGCTTTAAGATCTTAAAAGCTTTCTAGATTACTTAGGGGATATCTAATTTACCATCGTTGACCATAATGATTTTTCCTTCCTTAGGCTGTGAGGTCTTTGAAGTCAAGGGATTTAGGCTTTTTTTTTGTCTTTGCACTTAGTGCCTCTAATACAAGTCTGGCACATAGGAACTCCCCAGTTTATTTCTCTAGCTTAGATGACCCAGACTTAAGGCTCCCCTCCCTATTTGGCCAGATTGTGCTATTTTTTCCTCTTTCCTTTAGAGAAGATAGTTAACCTTTACAAATACATGTATATGTTTTATAAATTTAAAGAAAGTATAACAAAAATGTAGAAAAGTGCAAAAATCATGTGGTCCGTTTTCTGAAATTTTAAAGTAAATACACTTGTGTAACAGTGTCCAGTTCAAGAAACAGAGTAGGGACTTCCCTGGTGGTCCAGTGGTTAAGACTCTGCGCTCCCAATGCAGGCGGCCCGGGTTCGATCCTTGATCAGGGAACTAGAACCTGTGTGCCACAACTAAGAACCTTCATGCCACAATTTAAGACCCGGTGCAGCCAAATTAAAAAAAAGAAAAAAAAAAGGATCACCAGCATCCCTGCAGCCCCCTCCTCTTTTTTTAACATCTTTATTGGAGTATAATTGCTTTACAGTAGTGTGTTAGTTTCTGCTTTATAACAAAGGGAATCAGCTATACATATACATACATCCCCATATCTCCTCCTTCTTGCGTCTCCCTCCCACCCTCCCTATCCCACCCCTCTAGGTGGACACAAAGCACCAAGCTGATCTCCCTGTGCTGTGCGGCTGCTTCCCACTGGCTATCTGTTTTACATTTGGTAGTGTATATATGTCCATGCCACTCTCTTACTTTGTCCCAGCTTCCTCTTCCCCTTCCCCGTGTCCTCAAGCCCATTCTCTACATCTGCGTCTTTATTCCTGTCCCCTGCAGCCCCCTTTTATATCCCCCGTCAATCATTATTGCTCTGCAGAAGTTACCAGCATGCTGCCTTCTAGCCCCATAAATTAGTTTTATTAGAACTTTATATGAATTGAATCATATAGTATATATTCTTAGGTGTCAGGCTTCTTTCACTCAGCGCTGTATTCATGCAGTTCATCTAGGTTGTTTTATAGAGTTGGCATCTATTCATTGTCTTTGCCTTATGATATTCCATTATGTGACTCTATCACAGATTTACTTATTCAGTCTATTGTAGATGGATATTTGGGTTGTTACCAAGTTTGGGCTATTATCAATAATGTTGTTTTGAACATGTCTTTTGGTGAACATATGTTTGCGTCTTTATTGGGCATATATCTAGATGCAGTATTGCTGGGTCATAAGGTGTGTGAATGTTTGCTTTAATAGATCCTACTAAATAGTTTTGCAATGTGGTTGTATAGTTATACTTCCATCAGCAGTATTTGAGAATGAGTTGCCACACATCCTTGTGAATGTGTGGTATTGTCTGCCTTTTCCAATTTTAGCCATTCTGGTTGTATTTTATATTTCTTTGATTATTAGTGATGTAGAGCACCTTTTCGTGTGCTTTTTGGCCATTTGAATATCTTTTGTTAGAGTCTCTTGCCCATTTTTCTTTGGGATGTTCACCGTTATTAATTTGTAACGGTCCTTTATATATTTGAATTACAAGTCTTTTGTTGAAAAAAATATATATAGCATATATTTCTCCCATTCTGTGATTTTTCACTCTGACTTTTGGTAAACAGATGTTCTTAATTTAATTAGTTTAGTTTATTAAATTTTTCCTTTATAGTTATTGCTTTTGTGACCTGTTGAAGAAATTGTTGCCTGCTCTAATGTCATGAAAATATTCTTTTAAAGGCTTTATTGTTTACCTTTTACATTTAGACTCACAGTCCATCTGGAATTGATTTTTGTGTATGGTGGGATAAGGATGAAGGTCTCTTTTTTGCCATATGGTTATTCAGTTTACTCCAATATCCTTTATTGAAAAGACCATCCTTTCTTTACTGCAATGTTACTGGGGTTTTTTTGTTTTTGGTTTTTTTTTTGCGGTACGCGGGCCTCTCACTGTCATGGCCTCTCCCGTTGCGGAGCACAGGCTCTGGACGCGCAGGCTCCGCGGCCATGGCTCACGGGGCCAGCCCCTCCGCGGCATGTGGGATCCTCCCAGACCGGGGCACGATCCCGCGTCCCCTGCATCGGCAGGCGGACCCGCAACCACTGCACCACCAGGGAAGCCCTGTTACTGTTTTTATAAATCTGGTCACCATGTTACAGGAAGGGCGACCCCTTCCAGGGCCTGAAAGTGGGCTCTTGTCTAACGCTCAGAAATGAATTGTCCAAGGAAACACATGCGCTGACAAAGCAAGACACTTTATTGGAAAGGGGAACCCAGGCGGAGAGCAGCAGGGTAAGGCAGCCTAGGAGAACTGCTCTGCCACGTGGCTCGCAGTCTTAGGTTTTATGGTAATGGGGTTAGTTTCTGGGTTGTGTCTGGCCAGTCATCTCTGGCCCACAGTTTGACTCAGGGCCCTTCCTGGTGGCGCGTGCATCTCAGCCAAGATGGATTCCAGCGTGAAGGAGTCTGGGAGGTGGGTCGTCTCCTCCCTCTTTTGGCCCCTCCCGAATTCTCCCGGTTAGTTTTCAGAGGCAGCACCATGTTCCTTATCGGGACCTCTTGTAAGACAACTCAGGCAAGCGGTTATCATCGTGCCTGGCCAAAGTGGGTGGTTTTGGTCCACAGTTCCTTAACAACTATACATATGTGGATCTGTGTCTGGACTTTTTGGTCCATTTGTCTATTTGCTTATCCTGTGCCAATACCCACACAATCTAATTATTATAGCTTTATAATAGGTCTTGATATCTGGTGGTGTAAGTCCCTCTAGGTTTATTTATTTTTTGCCACCTAGAGTGTGTTGGCATCCTTGCCCGTTGCATACAAATGTAAATTTAATTCAACAGATATTTCCTGAATACCTATTTATTATGTGCTAGGCACAGTGATAGATGTTGGGAATATAGCTGTCAATAAAAATAGGCCTGGTCCTTTCCTTTTAGTTGGGAAAGCCATTCAAATTAAGTGAGATGAGAAGAGGGCCTAGGACAGAGTGCTGAGGAACTCAATATTTAAAGTCAGTTAGCAAAGAAGACAGAGAGAGAGCGTGTGTGTGCACATGTGGGCAAGCGAGTAAAACCCCAAATGTAAGAAAACCAAGAAAGGACAACATGAAGGAAGCCAAGGGAAGAAGGTATATCTAGAAAGTGTGGTCAGTTATGTCAATGTTGCTGCAAGGTCAAGCAAGGTAAGACTAACAAAACATCCTTTAGACTTAGCTCTGAATGGCTATTGTGAACTTAATGAAGCAGTTTTTGTGGAGGGGTAGGGTGTGTGTCTTTATTAGATTGTAAACTCTTAGATGGGAACAAAGTTCCTTGTTCACTTAGTGCTTAATGAATGTTATTTCATGATAATAATCCAATGATCTGCATACTGCTGAGCATCATAAAGGTCCAAAATTGTGCTCTATTTTATAACACTTCTGATTCTTGCAGCTGATGAAAAAGGAATTGCTCTTGTAAATGGAGGACAATTTAATACTCAAACCTTGGCTGTTTTATTTATTTATTTTTTTAAATGAACTTTATTTATTTGTTTATTTTGGCCGCTCTGCGCAGCATGTGGGATCTTAGTTCCCTGACCAGGGATCGAACCCTCGCCCCTGCAGTGGAAGCACTGAGTCCCAACCATTGGGCTGCCGGGGAAGTCCCAAACCTTGGCTGTTTTAGATAATCAAAAACTATGCTTCATCCATCCATTCATTTACCCATTTATTCACTTATCAGCAAGGGTACATGGAGCAACCACCAACTACCTGGGACTCATAAGCACTGTGCTGGAGATGTAAGTAGGGAAAGAAAGGAAAGAAGGAAGCCTAGAAAAATGTATTTGACCCATGTATATCTCAATGAATTAACTTTGCAAGTGCAATCTCTATTTTTACAGCCTTCCATGACTACTCAAAAGGGGCCTATTGTTAAGCTTTGTGACCTAAAGACAAAATTTCAGAAAATGCTTCCTTTTTGGTTAAATAAAAAACAAGATTTCAGTAGAGAAGTTCTTTGTCTTTGTTAGGGGTCCTCCTATAATTTATTGTTTGCTTGGTATTTACTTACACCTTGGTATATATGTATGAGCCATTTTCTTTTAAATTTGAGTGCTCATTTTAGGAACGGAAGAGCAGAGATAGTTCATTTTCAAATACAATAAAATTATGTTAAGTATGGGCTGTGCTAATTATTTATTGTCATTTATCAAAGAGTCAGAGGCCAAAGTTTATTTTTCTTCATTGTGAGAATTATTAGTAGACCTGTACTTGGGGTCAAGTGGATTGATAAATGCCCAGGTAAACCATTTTCAAGCACATCTGCATAACTTAAGAATTTCTACTTTACCAGTAGTCTTGACATATTAATTTCAAATAATTTTTTAAAATCTATTTCTTAAAACAAGTCTTTGTAAGAGTTTTATGAGGGAACTTTTTTCTTTTAACTTAATTGAAGTACTTGAAAATGTAGAAGTTTGGTAGGTTAGGGAAGTATTCAGGAATAAGATTAGCCATGAGTCGATCTTTACAGACTCTGTAAGGAATATGGTTAGTATAGCACGTTGGCAGAGGTAAAGCTTTCTTTAGGAAGGTAAAGGAAGAAAAGAAAAAAGGGGAATATACGCTGAGTTCACGGTAGGAATAAGAAGATAATTTATTTAGTTCTTTTAAAAAGAGCTTTTGGCAGATTCATTCAAAATGATTTTTTCCTCTTAAATTGTTAGTTTTGTTTTTTTCCATAGAAATAACTAGAAACAAAGACTACTAACTGCTGCAAATTGGTAGTCTCTGGTCATACTACTTTAGTTGTAATTGGTGAAGAGGGGAAATAGAGAAATAAGACAGTTTTAAATGGTGCTTAACATTTTTAGTTCTAAGTCCAATCAGCATAATCATCAACTGACATTTACTCTGAACCTCTTGGGTGAATGGCACTGAACCAAATCCCACAAGAAATAATATCTTCTGCCTATGTGAGCATACTGGTAATTGAACTATTGCTCTCAGAAGCTATAGATAATACCAGTTGATAAGATGTTATGAGATTCCAGCCTTGGAGTTACGAGGTTAAAATAGGAAAAATGTACACTGGAAAAAAAAATTTTAGATAGAAACTGTATCTACTTTCTGTCTTGAATAAAGAAGTCACTGCCCTGTACAGTGAAACTCTAAACATGTCAAACATTTTTTTAATGTTTAACCAAACACTATTTTAGCTTAAAAGAGTTGCATTTTATTTGATTGATCATTGTATGAATAATGCAAGGTAAACTTTCATTTTGACAAGTAAAATAAGAAGGTGAGTTGATTTCGAGCATATGAAGTAGAATCTTGAAGTAAGTGATTTGTGCCTTCATTTCAAATACAAAGAAATCTTGGTGGATAGATAAGATGTCAAAAATTTGTGACTGAAACCTATTTTTAACCTGACCTCCAAGGTTTATATCATATTTAATATTAAGGTACTTTTCATTTTATAATATTAAGCATGTGCCTTTTAAGTATGGTCAGATTTTAAGTACCTTTCCCTAGTAGTCGGCCTCCTCCCTTCCTTATTCCTCCCCACCCCATCTCTTTTGCTGTGGTAGGGTTCCTATTGCTGGCTACCCAGTCATTACCATTCTAATACCATTTAAGGTAGCTCTGCTGGGTTTCTTTATTTTGAGTCCTAGAATCCAGTTTCTCTTTTAACCTGGCCTCCTAAATCAGTTGACAAATCGGTTTATTTTCCCCCGTGTTCATCTTAACAACTCGTGATTTAGATTGGTTAGGAAGATACAATGTAATCGGCACAACCTCTTTCCCGTGGAATCAGTATTTTGGAGACTTCCTCCTTTCCTAGCGGAACATTCTCCAGTCGGGCAGCGGACCTAGCTAAGGACTTCAGCCCCCACAGTTCCCTGTGTGCGCATGCCCTCTCTTCTTACAGTTGTCAAAGTGCTCTTGCCAGAGCGGTCACATAATCAACCTGAAAGAAGAAAATAAATACTGTACACTTTTTAATTTTATCGATCCTTAAAAACTGGACCCTCAAAGGTAACTGCTGCTAAGAATTTGTTACTTGAGATTGGGTGATTGCATGTAGAGGAAGATCTATTGTGTGTGGGGTGGGGGGAGGGGAAGGAGGTATCTATTTCTCGGACTCTGCTGTAAATAAGAAAAAAGAAAAAAAACCCCAACAAACAAAAAACCCACCCAAAGGAACAGACTGTACAAGCAGTTACTGACATTGCATATTAACTTTGTAAATGTTATTTTCATCTATTGCTTATCTTTTGTTTAAAAGGGTCTTATTTATTAAAGATGGGTCTTGACCTTGACCGAGTGAATTTATGCAGGCAGTGGAATTCATGTCTTTAAGAAATGTTGAAAAGAGAAATGGGTGTTCCTGGTATGATAAAAAAATTTAATTTAATAAATATATTAATATTACTTATAGCCTTAAAATATTCTGAGTCTAGCTTACTTTTTGGCTTTTTTGCTATAGTACAGCATTAATTTTTCCACCACAGATATATAGTTTAAACTGAAGGCATTAACAGAAAGCATTGATACAAGCATTGGAAAAGCTGAGTGATATTAAAATTCTAATCGAATGCATATTTCAGCCATGATGATATGGCTGTTGTAAAGACAATTCTAGCACACTGGAAGAGACTCAAATCCCAGATTATAATGGTTTACTGCAGCACTGCTTAAACCAAGGATGAAAATGTCTCTTTCTGTGTCCATTTCCTTTGGTAGCAATAGAACTTTGTGCTGTTGTGAATCCAAGCTCTGCTTGCTTCTTTGTCATATTTTACAATACTGATCAAAGCCATTATTTTAGACGAAGGGAACTGAGGAACACAAAGTCAATCTTAAGTAGGTTTTATTGGTAGTAGCTGGCAATTTGTGATGTGTATTATATTGGGTTGGGTTTTTTGGGGGTGGGGGTCAGGGAGGGAGGAGTAGAAAGGAGAATAAGGTGGCTGTGAAGCTTTTCCTCGAGCCCACTATTTTGTCTATGTATTAAACTTTGAAATGAAAGATTAACCATTTTAAAGATACTCTTTAATAAAACAGTAGAACTACTTTTAATCCCATTTCTTAGTCTGACATATGTTGCTTAATAGTTGGGAGGGGAAGCACAGACATTTTCTAACACATTTATCTTATAACATTTATTATCGTGAGAATGTCCAAAGACAGAACTTCTGTGTGTATCTGAATGCCCTTTACAAGTGTCCTGAGAAAGATGCTTTTCCAAGTATCTGAGTTAATTAACTACATTAAACATATTAATAACTTTGTTGCAATTATACTGAATCATCATCTAAAAATAATTGTATATTTGGTCATATGCTCCTTGAACACTTCGAAATACTTGTTTTCAGGGTCTTAGCACTGTAATATTCATATATTTAAAACAATTAATGTGCTCTAAGGGACAAGCTAACTCAGTGATAACTACGTATATGGAAATCTCCTGGTTTTGAGCGATGACTATTTTCATCCTTGAATGATAAAACATGCTGTATGGCAGAGGTGAATATAGCCCTTCTGTGCGAAATGGAAAATACCATACTCTCCTTATATGGCTAAATGAAGCAGTGATGGCAATGCACTATAATTACAATGTATGAGAATTGGGGACTTTGTACTATGCTATTTTTAACACGTTAGCTAGCATTTGGTAATTCAGGGTCTTCAAACCATAATCTTTCACTGCTAATACTAGTGATAAGAGAATGGATTCTAAATTTGCCAAAGTCTTGTGACCAAGGCAGTAGCAGGAGGATTCAAAAATGAAAAATCTGGCAACCCCAGAATTATCTTGACTTTCTACTTAAATCTCAGAGGGATTTTTTAAAAGCCCCCCCCCCACCCCATTTCATAGTCACAGT
>NW_020172664.1:1882033-2099684 GCF_003031525.2 Neophocaena asiaeorientalis asiaeorientalis
GCCCCCTCCCTCCGTCCCTCCGTCCCTCCCTCCTCCCTCCCTCCCCGTCTCTTTCTCTCTCTCTCTCTCTCTCTCTCTCTCTCTCTGACCTTAAATCCAACCAGAACATTTCTTCACTCTGCGGAGAAATTCTCAGGCTCCTGTTGAGACCTGAACCACTGAGATGCCAAAAAATCTCTTGTGAGGCAGAATTGGAGACGAGAAAATTGGAGAATAAGCAGAAAAACCCTAATCCTTAGAGTAACAAGAAGCAAGCACTTGAAAATGTTTCAGTAGATTTTTACCTCTTTAAAAACAATGTGTTTTTTTTGTTGTTGTTTGTTTTAATGTCTCCTAACAAAATGGAGTAGCTGCAGCTCCTGGGAGGCCAGAGAATGATTGTGCAGCTGAGTCCTCCTCCTAACAAATGCCAAGGATTTCCTCCCTCGTGGTTCGCTGCTGCTAAATGAAACAATTATCGAGGCAAGAAGGCAGTTTGCTAATCAAGGGGGATAAGACTTCTGTTTCTTTAAAGTGCCGGAGAGGGGGGTAGAAAGGGTCGTGTGCGGTGTCTTTTTAACCTTGCTGAAGGACGCAGCAGTATTTATTGACGTATGCAAATAGCTAGGGGAGGGTGGTGCTTGGGAAAAAACAGGAACCAGAATCGGTTTCTCATTGCAGGGTGAACGCTTTGAGTTCCGGTGAAGGGAAAAGAGACGTGGCGAAATTGCCGTCTTTCTGTCTTATAAGCACATCTCTCACTAATACAGAAAAGGAACCTAGACATCAGAAAGGGTGAAGACGCTCTCAGAGTATTTTTAGAGACCTTGCATGAGCTACAGCAGCGCAGTGCCGGCCCTCAGCCCCGCCGCTGCCCCGCCGGCCCCCAACGGCCCCGACAAGATGCAGATGGAATCGCCGCTCCTGCCGGGCTTGGGTTTCCACCAGCCCCCTCAGCAGCCGCCGCCGCCGCAGGAGCCCGCGGCGCCGGGCGCGTCGCTGTCGCCGTCCTTCGGCAGCACCTGGTCCACGGGCACCACGAACGCGGTAGAGGACAGCTTCTTCCAGGGGATCACGCCAGTCAACGGGACCATGCTCTTCCAGAACTTCCCTCACCACGTCAACCCAGTCTTCGGAGGCACCTTCTCCCCGCAGATCAGCCTGGCGCAGACCCAGCACCACCAGCAGCCGCCGCCGCCGCCCGCACCGCAGCCCGCGCAGCCTGCGCAGCCCCAGCAGGCGCAGCCCTCGCAGCAGCGCCGGTCGCCCGCCAGCCCCAGCCAGGCGCCCTATGCGCAGAGGGGCGCTGCCGCGGCGTACGGTCACCAGCCCATCATGACTAGCAAGCCGTCCTCGTCCTCGGCTGCCGCGGCCGCCGCGGCCGCTGCGGCCGCCGCCTCGTCCGCGTCGTCCAGCTGGAACACGCACCAGAGCGTGAACGCGGCCTGGAGCGCGCCGTCCAACCCGTGGGGCGGCCTGCAGGCGGGCCGGGACCCTCGCCGGGCGGTCGGCGTGGGCGTGGGCGTGGGCGTCGGGGTACCTTCACCGCTCAACCCCATCTCGCCGCTCAAAAAGCCCTTCTCCAGCAACGTGATCGCGCCGCCCAAGTTCCCCCGCGCGGGCCCGCTCACCTCCAAGTCCTGGATGGAGGATAACGCTTTCCGGACGGACAATGGTAACAATCTGTTGCCATTTCAGGTAATGCTCCAGTGCATCTGCACACGCCTTCCTTCTCTGCTCCCTTTGCCTTGTCTTCCCTGCCATTTAATAGGCCGTTGATTTTTGTTCTTTAAAAAAGGCAGCGATGTTCAACTGCCCTGCCCTTTTCCAGACCCTTCAGTTCACTGGGGCTGTTCCACGACCGGGGACAAGGGTGGGGGAACACTGTGACTGCTGGAGGAATCGTATATATGCACCCTGACAAGATAGAAAAGAGCCTTTTTCTTTTAGCTTATTTTTTCCTTCATCGTGCTTGTGCCTCTTCTTTTCACCTTCGACAAGAAAAGCTGCAAGTGTATGGCAGGGTGCCGGCATAGTCCCAGGATGAGTAGGCTGAGATTTCTGTCGTTTTAAGTAGCTACACATTTCACGTTATGCAATCCCGGGCTCAGGGTGCCTCCTGAAAGCCATCCACTCCCAAACAACTCTGGCCCCACTCTTAAAGGGGTTAACAGCCCTTGAGTGTTGCTATTTCAGACAGTTGCATATGCTCAATTAAACTAATGTGAACACATGTGTTTATGTCTCGCGAAGGTGCTGGCATCATTAATAGCAATCAGCATATTGCCCCTGCCGGGAAAATTATGAGTGTGAGATTCCAATAAACACTGGAACTCTATCAGGGACCAGGATGGAAGAGTGGGAATTCTAGGGATAACCCTTCCTATGTTACCTAGAAGGAGGACTTAGAAATTGTTTTTTCCAGAGGAAAGAGACAATAGGATGCGACCTTCAGAGCCATATTGCAATGGAGACTATTTGCTAGCTAGCTCTGAAATATTTAAAGCTGCAGTGTCCTTCAATTGGGTTATTTAAGAAGACAATGCAGATCAATTACACCATCTGAAACTGGGCAAAGTGAAAGTCTTGCAACTTTAATGAAAAATGAGCCTTGTGTCTTGGTGTTAAATGCCAATGAAAAACCCAGGAAGTGCCCCAGACAAAAAGGTTGAATGGAGTGTCCTTATTCTGTTCTCGCTTTCTGATCCAGTGTATGGCCACATCGGTTGGCAGTGTCCTGGACATCTTGAGTTGGAAAGGGGTGGTAAGGGGGAGCGTTCACTGGAGGGCTTTGTTCTCAGGTAAACATTCACCCTTCACTTACAAATTGATTTGGCCATACGCTGGGAGGCTCAGTTAAAAAAGAAAACAAGGAAGGAGAGAGGAGGGCTTTGGATAAGACCCACTTTGGATCTTTGGATCCAAGGAAATGAAACAGAAATCCTTTGAGCATTGCTGAAAAATGGCAGAACCGACATTTGGCAGAGTTAGTTTAAAGCATCAGGTGCAATTGGAGGCTTCATTTTATTGCTCTTTACATTTCAGATGTGATGTTTGGCATGGCTTCCATCCATGAAGGAGATAGGGTTATTAAGAAGCACATGATTCTCTAAACTAAAGCAAGGATTTTTAACCTCAACAGTTCAAGGGGGGGGGTCCCTGAAACTCATAAATTATGTGTATGAGAGTTTTTAATGAGACAGTCTTAACACATTTTTACAGGGGCCCTTCAGGAATGGAAGAGTTTAATATTAAGGTATATTTCTCCCCATTTTTCTAAAGTTTGTTTTAATAAAATGAAGAGACTGCGTGCTGGGATTAGATCCCTAGAGAAAAGGAGGACTCTACTTTCTGGAATTTCTTTGTGTGTGTGTGTGTGTGTGTGTGTGTGTGTGTGGTGGGGGGCTGGACAGGGAGGCTGCATTTGGTAGGAGAGCCCCTCTTTTTCTAATAGTCCTTCGTATTATTCTGATGATCTCTACCCAAATCCATTCTTAGAGGATAACCTAAAATCTAACAGGGAGGTTTTGGGCCTGGAAGCTGATAGTGTAGACATCAATTATCTTTTTCTAAGAGTAGAATCTGAATACAACTAGCTTTTGATTATCTCCAGAAATGGGAACTGGGGAGAGATTAAATCCATAAAATTTCCCCCAAACTGATATTGACAAGTTATGTGGGGATTGCCAGTTGTTTCTCAGCAAACCATTTACCAGCCATGCTAACGAGAGCCAGATGGACTGGATTGAGTTTGGATTCTTGTTTTTCATCCCTGGTAGTGCTATTGAGTAGGGAAAGATGGCCAAAAGATTTGTAGGAGGAGAGATTTAATTGAAAATTGAGCTTTATAAATTTGGCCTCAGGAAGAATTACATGGACTTTATGTCTCATTTCTTTTTCTTACTTAAAATGGAGCTTCAGGGTTTTGAAGCAATATTAGAACCAGAGCAGGAGTAACCTGGCTGTATTTTGGCTTGGAAAATTATCAGACTTGGTTTGTGTTGATAAGCATATTAAGTTTGAAAAAACAAAAACACCTTGAGTCTCGTGTGCAGAATTTTACATGTTTATATATTTATTTAAATCATTTTTCTACAAAAGAGAAAATAACTTAAGTAGCTCCTAATGACTTTTTAAAAAATTATTTTGACAAATAAGATTTTTTTCTTTAAATCTAGGACTGTATTTCATAGAATACCAACTTAATTTTTTTATTTCAGACTCTTTGAGCTAAAACGGGCTCTCAACAGTAGTAGTGATCTACTCTAATGTATCATAATATTAAAAAAAAATCCATTACCCACCCCCAGCAGTGCTGCTTCACTCTCTTTTGCCAACCCACATAATAGGATATTTGGAGCTTTACTTCTGTGGTTTATATTGTGAAAGCAATAACTGTATTTGAATGTGATTTTTCAAACTGCACTGTGCTTTCTTATGCCCTTCCCTTAATTCTAACAAAGTTGATTGGTTTCTCTGGGTTGGGGTGGCTGCTTCCTTAGGGATTACTTGTATCTAAAAGCCACCTCATTTCTATAAATAAGGAAACTGAGGTCCTGAGAGAAAATGGCATAACTTGGGTAATAGCGCTTTGGCTAGTTTTGTTGATGTGTGTCCTTAACTTCCTTGTAGCTCTAGTGCTGTCAGGTAGACTTCATTTATGTCAGGTTCTCTTTGGGCTCCATTCAAAGGGGCTTACTTATGGAATTATCTCATGAGATTCTGTATCTGGCTCTTAGTGATGTACCATCCACCAACTCAAAAGCAGTGAGGGGGCTTCCCTGGTGGCACAGTGGTTAAGAATCCGCCTGCCAGTGCAGGGGACACGGATTCGAGCCCTGGTCCGGGAAGATCCCACATGCTGCGGAGCAGCTAAGCCCGTGCGCCACAACTACTGAGCCTGCGCTCTAGAGCCCGTGAGCTACAACTACTGAGCCCGTGCCCCACAACTACTGAAGCCTGCGCGCCTAGAGGCTGCGCTCCGCAAGAGAAGCCGCCGCAATGAGAAGCCTGCGCACCGCAACGAAGAGTAGCCCCCGCTCGCTGCAACTAGAGAAAGCCCGCGCAGCAACGAAGACCCAAGACAACCAAAAATAAATAAATTTATATTAAAAAAAATTTTTTTTTTAAATCAGTGAGGTACCCCACCTGGGGTATCATACATATGCTTCATTCTCTATTTATGTAAGACAGAGAAGCTTAGTTAGGTTTGTAAAAGGACTAGAACAGAGGTGTTTTCTGTATGTCGCGAATTTCGGTTTAAATAGTGTTGTTGTCCAGAGAAGTTTAGAAGGGACTTTTGAGAGCACCTATTCCACTACTCTGCTCATTTTCCAGAAGAGGAAATCAAAGTTCAAATATGTGAAATGACTTGCTCAAGTTCAGGTGGGTAGTTTCTATCAGAAGCAGACTTTGGAGGCAGATTGCCTAGGTTCACATCTCAACGCTGCCAGTTCCTGGGTTTGTAATCTTGCGCAAATTAGGTATATATGTTGACCCTTAATTTTGTCATCTGTAAAATGGGAATAATAATAATTACTTGGTTCATAGGAGTTCAGATAAGAAACTGCATGTAAAGTGCTTAGCACAGTACTTGGCCCATAGTAAAGTACCATATAAATGTTGAGTTGTGATTATTGTTATTTTAATGGTGGCCAGAGGTTCTGCGTGATCTTATCTTAGTATGGATTACTGCTTTTTCATCCCATGCAATCTGAAAGACCCCAAACTTCTATGTAATGTTATTTAGTCTTTTTTTTTCTGGCTGAAGGTACCCCCTGGTTACTATAACAACGTGATAATCCACCATTTACCTATGACCTGGGCCCTTTGCTAAGCACTTTACATGTAGTTTCTTATTGGAACTCCTTTAAGGTATAGGACTATTATTACCCTCATTATCCTGACAAAGAAATTGAGGGTTAGTGCATTTACATTATTTCCTCATCATCACACAGCCAGTAACTGGCAGAGTTGGGATTTGAACCCAGGAGATCTGCCTCCAGAGCCAGTGGACATCAGTTAACAGTGCAGTGTAGAAGGAGGAGACTGGGCAGCGTCCGTACTTGACCTTATGATATACTCTGGAGATTGTGTTGTTAAAATATATTTTATTGAGAGGAACAGAGGAAGAAAAATATAGTGCCCATACGTATACTAGATTCAACAGTAGTCAATATATTCCCCTATTTATTAACTTATCTATGTATTTTTGAATTTGTATTTTTGGAAAAAAATTCAAATTATGTTCTGCTTTCTCTCTGCGTTTCTGCCTTTATCCCGCCCCTCTTTTCCTACCCCAAATTGAAAGCCACTGTATAGATTTTATATTTCCTGGCATAAGTCTGCTTAAATGTAATTTAATGTTGATTGTGCTGGTGGGTTATCTATAACAGAGAAAGAAATTCCTTACATGAATTCATGGGAGTATAAATTATTTTGAAAAATAAATATGCCTATTCATAATAAATTTTGAAGAAACATCAGTGTTTTCAACGAGCCTAGGCTACTTCTTTTGGAACCATCTTTTCAGGAAGTAATATAAATTGTCTAGTTTATGCTTGCTTTTGAATAAGGATACTATGACCTAGATTTAAAGCTAGAGACTCTTCTGTAGTTGGTTTCTTAACTACTGCTCCAATGCAAAATCACTTAAAGTCCACCCAACTCTACAAACTGTTTCGGAACTTATTGTAGCGTGGTTAATATGTGTGCCAGCAAAGCCACATTATCTATATTCTATTTAAAAGAGATATTGGTTAGGAAATATTAGAAAGTTTTCTATGCTACTGAAAACATTTATCTAATATAAACTGTTTACTTTAAAATTGCATGTTGAAAAGTACTTAGCTCTAAACTCTTCATGACCTTGCAGCAAGTTGATATAAAAATATGCTCTCAGAAATGTAATATGTTTAGATATCCTCTAAGACACAAATTTCTGCTTAAATAGCTTTCTCCACTGGTTGGCCTATTTTGCTCTCTTTCAAGGGCTGCACAAGGTGTAATATTCGTCCATTTGGAAGGTGTCATTGCTCAGGTGGATTTTGGCGTGTTTTGATCTGCAAGTGTCAAAAGATTATGGCTTCGTTACTACAATATGAAAAATCTGATGCAGCCATGTGGATTTTACTGAGGAAAGGAATGGAGGGGAGTATAGAGTAGTGGGCAGCCCATGAAGCTTGGAATGAGGAAGACACTGGTTGAAGCCTCAGCTCTGTCACTGGTGATTGGAGTCAAGTCATTTATTCCATGTTTCTTTTTCCAAGAAGTCTGCAAAAATGGAGAGAGAGAGAGAGCCTATCTTCTGGGTTTGCTTTGAGAATGTATACAAAATGTTCAAAAAATTAGATACTGTTATGACTCTTAAATGCCTGCCTAACCACCAGTAATTAGACACAGTTCGAGTTTAATAGAGGAAATATTTATTGATAGCTAGTAGTCCAGGATTAAATGCTAGTTGATGACATCTGGAAATGGAGAAGGCCTAGAAAGATGTGTCCAGCAGGGATGGAAGAGCAACGAAGGGCTCTTTGTACGTTATGGTGACTGCCTGTCCTAGAAAGCCAGTCATAGTGCTCTGAAAGTTAGGGAGTATAGAGTTAGTCACAAGGATGGTGTATATTTGTAACTACCTGCTTCTGCCATGGCTGACTCACCAATGCAAATGTGAGATTTTGGTAATTCTGGAGCTCCAAAGGCTCTGATTTGAAGTTCCTTTTCACCACTTCCCTGAAGACCATGCCTGACTCTCTGTAGAGGCCAGCATGGTTGTCAGAGATAGAATTCAGTATAGAGGCCCAAGTTTGGATCTTGAGAGTTGAGGAATGTAATATAGCCACAGCTTCAAAGATGCTTTCCTGGGGAGATTGCTGTGCTTGCAGTAGTAGCCAGCCTTAACAAGGAATTTTCTGCAACTGGTCCTTATACCTTGTACGTGGCTTGTTCTCTGGGGGTTCTGTTATGCTTCAGTTCTTTTACATTTAGTTTTCATATCCTTCAGTGTTCATTACAGGTGCTAGGCATGTAAACTTATGTGAAACCATTGTAATATTTTGACTTAACTTGATGTGGAAAAGTACTAGTGAATTAAAATAATTCAATAAATTAGCATCTTAGAATCAACACCACTTTTCTTTCCCCAGAAGCACTATTATATAATTCTCAAAAATAATGACTATATGATATGAATCCTTGTTGGCAGTCTTCAGAGGAGAGGAACAGAAATGGGTACCAAACAGCCTTTGTATCATTTGAAGTGATCATAGAATAAATGTACACAGAGGGAAGGAAACTTTGTGTACTGATATTGTTGTGTGGTTAAGACTGTTGTACAGCCAAATATCTTCATTCTTCAAGTGTTCAAACTTATTTCAAAGGCAAGATCAAATTCAAGAGAAAAAAATGTAACTCCCTATCTTTAGTAATTCAGTGCAACGAATTAAATGGACAGTGCTACCAACTGAACCAGTGTCTAGAAGTTCATGAGCACTTGGCACTTAGTAGGTGCTCATTACATGAATGACTAAACATTTAAATACAAGTTGCTATAGTTTTGTCCTTTCTACAATACAGTATATTTAACATTTTCAAGACAGATTCTCCACTATAGCATTTCTTTACAAGATGTTCACAGAATATGGAAACATAGGTGAATGTACAGAATGTTATAAAGGACATCTTCAATTTGTAAAAATAGAAAATATCTGGCTTTTCAGACTTTATGGACATCCCATAGTTTCTAGGCTGTGAATCTGTTTGTACTTTGGTATGCTAAGAAGTAAGCAGGGTTCTTGCTTTGACATTAGAGATTTTGGCAACCAATAGATGGGAATATTAACTTGTATCCTATGAGTTAAATTTTTCTTTACCTCTTCACTGTTCATCATCTCATTCTTGTGGAGTTAACTTACCCTGTCATGGTGGTCTATTTTATTCCTGTCTTCCCAAATCAAGTTATTAATACTGGAAGTGATCAGAATGAGGGTCAGAATAATTCTGACAATAATACTTAGAAATATTAAGGTGACAATTCTTTGGTCTAAGAGGTTGACAAAGAGTAGGTTATAGTAGGCCCATTCAGCTAGTCGTTCGTTTGAAGATTGTGAGATTGGAAAGCAGAGATGTAAAGGGCAAAAGACTTTCTATCTTAAATATATGGTAGAGTTTTGGGACTAGCTAGGGATTTAAATAATTCAGAGGAAACATTTGAGTGATCTGACACTCTAACCCCCTACTCAAAGTCCAGGAGACCCAGTTCTTAGGTTTCAGATAGGCAGCAATGAAAAAGGACAAGAAGTGAGTGTGCCCAGAAGCACCTCTCTTTTGCAATCTGCCGTGGAAAATTTCCTTTCCTCTTTTGGACTAGAGAAATATAAACTAGATATGCAGGGGATTAAAAATAGTGAAGACCAGTGAGGTTTATGAATAAAGTTTGTGGGGAAAGGCTGAGAGACAGTTTTTGGAGCATGAATCTTTTTTTTTAAATGTGTTTGCATTTGATTTTATGGGTAAGCTAGTCAACTTTTTGCCACATTGTTGTTTAAAGTGGTTGTAATCAATAGTAGAATCCTGAGTTCAGATACACAGTTAAGAAGGATAGCGTAAGCAGTATTTTTGTTAAGCACATATCTATTACAGGATTCCCTGATCAAAGGGATAGGATTTACATTAAGTATCTTTTGGCATCGTCATTCGCAGTCATAATCCATGTACTCCAGCTTTTGGGTATTGTATTATTTTTGATGTCTTCTCCAAATAGATTCAGCTAACAAATACATGGGACTCTGCATGTCAAGCACTGGCCTCACCCTTTGCACATAAATTATCTTATTTAATCCTTACACGTTCTTGTGAATTAGGAATTATCATCCTACTTGAGACTCAGAGAATATCACCTGACTAGTAAGGTGACAGGAGGAGTGGAAATGTAGGTCTTTAGACTCGATGTCCAGTTCTCTCATTTTATTATACCCGCTTGCCTCTTATCACTTATCATCTTTCAGTGTGTCTTTGATGTTGCACTCTTTCCCCAGATCTTCCCTGATTCCCCTCATCCCCCATTGTCTTTATAGCACTCCTTACTGTCTGAAGTGAGCTGGGTTTGTTTGTTTGTTTCTCCACACTAGAATGTAAGTTCCACAAGGGCAAGGACCTTTTTCACTGTAGTGTTTTCAGGGGTTGTGACAGTACCTGGGATATTTTAGGCACATGGGAAATGTTTGTTGAATGTGTTAATGATTTACATTTACAAATGATTGATAAGACACATACTGGTCATTTAGATGTAGCTAGCAACGTAAGAGCAGTTTCATTTTATAAACATTTACCTGGCTGCTACCAGAGGTCAGGCACTAGGGATTAAAGCTGAACCATATCTGGTCCTCTGACAGCTCCCTGAGAAACATAAATTAAAATACAGGATGATAAGTTTTATACTTGTGTGTGATATGCACAACAAAGAGAATGTATACTTGCAGAGGAAGGAATAATTAAGTTTGTGTGTGGGGGGAGGGAGGGTTGGGAAGTCTCCAGGAAAGTCTTTTGTAATTTAAAATACTTTCGAAGTTTTTCTGATTTTGAAAGTAATGCATATTCACTGTCTAAAACTTGAGGGAAAAAAAATTGCCTGTAATTCTGTTACCCAGAGATAAGTACTCTTAATGTGTTGGTGCATTTTCTGCCAGTTCTCTCTTTTTTTTATGTATATGTATTGTGTACTTTATATGGTTGAGATGATTCTGTGTAAACAATTTTATCGCCATATTTTTTAGCTTTTCATATCATTAATTTTTAAACATTTTTTATTATTGCATAATAGTCCATCACAGGAATCCACTGTAATTTAACAAATTATTTCTGTATTTGGAGGATTTAGCTTTTCAGTTTTTAACTGTTAAACATAATGCTGTCATGAACATCTTTGGGCATTTTAAATCTTTATTCAGAAGTGAATGGGTAGGGTTCCATAGACAGACCAGGGCATGGGGGTAGAGGTTGCAGCAAATATTTATTTTAAGCAGAGGGAAAAACAGGGACACAGGTAAAAAACAGCATGGTGTGTTGAGGGAGCAGAAGATTCAGCATAGGGGTGAGGCAAGTGAGAGATGAGACTAGAGATGTAGGTAGGGGCCACATCACAAAGGACATTCCAGCATTTCTGTGCCTTCAACTTTGCCCAGTAGGGACACTGAAGGATTTTTTAAAAAATTAATTTATTTCTGGCTGCATTGGGTCTTCGTTGCTGCCTGCGGGCTTTCTCATTGCGGTGAGCGGGAGTTACTCTTCGTTGCGGTGCACGGGCTTCTCGCTGCAGCGGCTTCTCTTGTTGCGGAGCATGGGCTCTAGGCGTGCAGGCTTCAGTAGTTGTGGTACGTGGGCTCGGTAGTTGTGGCATGCGGGTTCAGTGGTTGTGGCACGCAGGCTCAGTAGTTGTGGCTCGCAGGCTGTAGAGCACAGGCTCAGTAGTTGTAGCGCACGGGCTTAGTTGCTCCGTGGCATGTGGGATCTTCCCGGACCAGGGCTCAAACCCATGTCCCCTGCATTGGCAGGCAGATTCTTAACCACTGCACCACCAGGGAAGCCCACATTGAAGGATTTTAAAGCTGAGAGCCATTGTAAGGCTTTAATTTGGTGAATGAAGTGATCACGTCTTTGTCCTGGAAAGATTATTCTGGGATATGGGTTGTCAGGAACCAAAAACAGACAGGGAAACCAGTTAACACGTAAGGACCTAAATTGATTGAGAGGAAGGGACAGACTTGAGAAATGAATTAAGGGACCAACTGGAGGACTAGTGATTGCTTGGATGTGGGTAATAAAGGAGAAGGAGGAGTTTAGAATGACTGTTCAAGTTTTGGTTTAGGCAGCTGGGAAAAATGATTTAGAGGTGAACAGGCTTAATAGTGGCAGATTAGAATTTTCATGACTCATAAGCCCAGGTGGGTTTAGACTGGAGGAACTTCAGAAGAGAAAGCTATGTGTTGGGAATACTCGAGCAAGTGATTTGACATCTCTTATCCACCCATGCTTTTATATGACTCTTAATGTGTGGGAAGGAAAACCTTATTAAGATAGATTACTTTGTGGACTACTTATTAAAAGACTAAATCTGAGAGAAGAAATAACTACCGTTCTAAGTCAAGAGCTTTTTCTGATTCTAGCCTTATTTATTTATTAAAAAAATTTTTTATTGTACCCTGAGAATTAGAGTATGTGTTCGCTTGTTAGTCATCTTGTTTATGGGTTACAGCTAGGCATTGCAGAGAACTGTAAGGAATTGCTAACCAATCAGTCATATGGGAGGACCACAGGAATTAAGAGAAATGAGACCTCGCATCCTTTATTATTTAAGTTGAATAAACTCACTTGAGAGGTCAGTGTATGTTATTAGAAGGTCTGAAATATCGCTAATAAGGTCTTAGCAAAGTTGAGATTAGACCTTATGGAATTTAGTTCTGCTGTACTAATAAAGTGCTTAGTTTTTCAATGGGTGTAAACAGGATGAAATGTTTTGAAGCTTAAGATCCGTAGAGCCACAGGGAGATGAGCTTTCATGGAGCATGAAGGAGAAATGGGGACAGGATATAATATCCACCAGAGGTGTATGTTAATTCATTTGTATTTCTAGGGAGAGAAGTGGGCTGTAACCTTCATTAAATTTCCTGAGGAATCCATAACTTGAAAATGGTTAAGAATTACAGATGCTGCTACATGGCACCCAATAAATCTTGAAAAGATTTTTAAAACTTAGGCATCTCATAAAATTTGTCTTTCTCCCTCTTCATAACTCACAGGAATTTTGCCTAACTTTAATTTGAGAGCTTTCTAAAGAGAAGGGACCCAGGACTTCCCTGGCAGTCCAGTGGTTAAGACTCTGTGCTCCCAATGTACAAGGCACAGGTTCAATCCCTGGTGGGGGAACTAAGATCTCGCATGCCATGTGGCGCGGCCAAAACATAAATAAATACATAAATAAATAAAATAAAAACAAATAGAAGGGACCCAACTCCTCTTTCATCTAGCTTTTTCTAGAGCATTCAAATTACCTTTTTTTTTTTTGCTGTGTTGGGTTTCGTTGCTGCTAGTGGGCCTTCTCTAGTTGTGGCGAGCGGGGGCTACTCTTCGTTGCGGTGCGCGGGCTTCTCATTGCGGTGGCTTCAGCACGGGCTCTAGGCTCACGGGCTTCAGTAGTTTTGGCACGTGGGCTCAGTAGTTGTGGCTTGTGGTCTCTAGAGGACAGGCTTAGTAGTTGTAGCACATGGGCTTAGTTGCTCCGCGGCGTGTGGGATCTTCCCCGACCAGGGCTCGAACCTGCGTCCCCTGCATTGGCAGGAGGATTCTTGGCCACCAGGGAAGTCCTCAAATTAGCTTTTCATCATAATTTTTTGGCATTCATTTCACTGGCTTGCATATATTAAATCACATACTTATAATAACACTAGCATTACAAAGATTAGGGAAAAACCCATCATTTCTAGGTTGACTTGTAACTAATCTGGTAGGACAGAAATTTATAGGCTTATCGGTCACAGGTGTTGAATGTACTATGGGCATTTTTTTATTGGGAAGGTGGAACTCATGGGTTAATGTGGAAAGTAAATTAAGTAAAGCTTCAACTATAGTAGATGCTTATGTATTTTAATGAATAAATGGACTAGAAAGTTTTGATTAAAGAGAGGGATGTTATTCCATTTCTGGTATAGGAGGTACAATTAGAAATACTGACTTTCAGAAATTGCAGATATATGTGACCTCCTTTCCTCAAGAGGAACATGTCCACTCTCCCATTCATGTCTTTGTTGTTGCTTTTCCTACTATTATAACCTAATGAAGAGAGTAGAGAGTAGAACTGGGGGAGAGGGTAGAAATTGGGGGTTTGGGGGGTAGAGGAGCAGTTGTTCTAGATCTCAGTGATGGACCTGCAACACACCAAGAGAAGTGAAACATCTTCAGTTTTTCAAATAGAAACAATGTTGCCTATATGATTTAGGGGTTTTTTTGTTTAGCTTTGTAACCAATTAACTACTTCTAGGCTAGTGTGGAAACCTAACTATCATCTATTACTTAGTTTCTATTGGTAAAGAGCCATTTTAACAATAGAGCATTTTGGAATACAGTGTCTTTAAGAAGTTATGACATCAAGGCCTGGTAAGAAAAATTGACCAAACTTTTGCCAGTTCTGAACTCTTCTGCAGCATCGTATTCTGTATATGCCTCAATTAAAACAGAAAGACTTCTGTTAGTTTGCTCATTTGGGGAGGGAGTTGGCTGGGTTTTTTTTAAGATGACAGTTTAAGTTGAAGCTTTACCAGGCACCTTATTGCCATCATGCTCATTCGAAGGTCAGAAGGTATCTGGGGGTGGGGAAAAAGCTTTAAAATAGTTGGCCCTTAAGCTGCAAAAACACAATCTATCAATAAATACTTTGAATCATTTTACAATGCTGATGAAACATTATTTTGCAATGTTTGTCAAATTAAACTTTGAGTTGATTTTAAGCAGAATAAAGGCAGACTAATTGTGCTAATGTTTCAGGATGCTGCAAAGCAAAACTTGGTGAATGGAAAATTTTAAACTCTACTTTCAAAGGCATTATAAGTTTAGTATTTTAGAAAATTTGGGACTGGCTGGGGAGATTGATTTTTTTCATTTTGACCTTGAATTCCTCAATATTCCAAAGACATGAGCTCATCTGAAGGTAACAAAATTATTCGGTTAACGTTTTAGAGCTTACTGCCTACTTCCTACATTTTTGCCAGGGTAGATGACTCCATTTGACCTATCAACTTTGGTGTGATCTAGCATATGAAATGTTATTCCCGAACAGCTGTTTTAAAGTTGGTGAATCATCCAGGTATAACAGAAGATTTTCATTTTAAAATACAGTGGGATATTTGATATTCTAATTCTAATTTAGGGCTAGATTCTGTTAAATGTGAAACATAGAAGGAGACTTAAAGGAAATTATAGTTTAATGTCAAAAATATAAGACCTGGAGTGAGGAGGAAAGGGAGAAAAATCCCTTGATAGTGAATATATTCCTTCACACTTGAGGGATGAGGGCTGAAACAGACAAGGGAGTTGAAGTGACACATTCTGTTAGAGGGACATAAATAATAGAGAATGTATTGAATACTGAGACATCAAAGGACATTGAAAGACAGTGAAGAAGATTTCAACGAAGAGGACAAAGCAAGGTAAAAGGATGCTTCAGCTTTTGTTACAATAATTAAATATTCAAAAAGGCAGCCACTTTATCCTATCCAGGAAGTTAAGCAATTGCCCATTTTATATTCCAGTTTTATGCAAGCAAGCCATAGGCAAGTAAGCTGACATCAGGGATTTATATTAAGAAGTTTCTTCTAGGGAATGTCAGAAGCAAGTTCAAAACCCAATCTTAAAAAAAAAAAAAAAAAAAAAAAAAAAACCAATCTTTTAATCTCCTGTAGCATGATCATAATATTCATGATGCCTCTAAGATACTTCGTTTGTTCTAAACCATCAAAGAAAGATAGACTGTGTATTTAGCATAATTTGCATTGTGTGTATTATTGATTTAGTCTAATGACTTCGCACAATAGTCAGAACTGTAAAAAGACAACCTATGTAGAAAAGATGTGTTCTGTAGATCTGTGTTCTATAGAAAAAGCAGTAGAAACTATCTATACTGTGAAAAATTCTTATATACTCTTTTATGTACTTTCTCTTTATTATAAATCTAGAAATTCATGTATATGTGGCAGTGCTGTTAACTGGAGTTTGAATTCAGTATTTACAAAGTACATACTATGTTCTTGGACTGGTGTTAGGTATTGTGAAATATCTGAATCCTGTCTTTAGAAACTAACATACATGCAACGGGGCATAATAAGAAAGTAAGGACTAGATTGTGTGATGTTATTTGCCATGAATGGCCAAGTAGGGTCAAGAATAATTTGTCCTAGAATGCTTTTTTGAAAAAAGTGATAGGCAATTCCCCGTGGTTCAGTGGCTGAGACTCTGCACTTTCACTGCCGAAGGTGCGGGTTCAAACCCTGATCTGGGAACTAAAATCCGCAAGCTGTGCGACGCGGCCAAAAAAGAAAAAAATAAAATTTAAAAATTTAAAAAGTGGTAGTGTCCCATAGTTACATTTTGAAGGATAGATAGAATTTGATTGGATAGAATGGGAATCCAAAATAAGGAAAGAAAAATGAGCCATAAGTGGGGTTATTGAGCAGACTTTCCTGACTAGAGCTGGGGATTTTTCATCTTACTGGGAGATTGAGGATGGATTGGTTGTTCCTTAGGATTAAAATTAAACAAACAAATATTTTATTTACTAGATTCCACTTGGTTTTAAAAAGCATTTAGCATGTCTTTGTACATTCTACACTATAAGAGAACTTAGATTAGAAGTAGGTGAGATAAAGGTAACAAGGATGCAAAGTGGAGCTGAGAATCAGACTAATACTGATGAGACTTACCATGATAGTGACAGTCTTGAATGTCTGGCTTAGGAATGTGGGTTCTCCAGACAGTGGAGAGCCCTGAAGAGCTAAGATCAGAGCAGTGATACAATAAAAATGTATGTTTAGAAAGACAAGGCAGGTGGATTGGAGAAGTGTGTGTGCCTGCCACAGTGCAACCTGGGGGCAAGGAGACTGGTGAGAAGGCATGATAGTAATCTTGGGTTTAGCACAAATCTAGGGAGGTGTACCTGTGAGAAACCTTACAAAGGAGAATATGTCGCGAGTGCGGATGGAGGGAGTAGAGGATGTGAAGGAGTACAAGATTGTTCTGAGCTGTTATGCTTAAAACAGTATCAACTTAAGGCTACATATATATATATTTTTTTTTAATTTAATTTAATTTAATTTTTCCATCTTTCTCTTTCCCTACATGGCTTTGCCCCAGCTAAAATGTGGTGACACTGTGTTTCCCACAACATTCTACATGGAGGTCCCCATCCATTAAAAGGATTGAGGGAGAGGAGAAGAAGATGGTCTTTCCCCTTTCTCACTTCGGCACTTACAGAATTTTTCTGCCTTCTCTCTGAATTTTATCATTTGAAGCTCAAGAAGTCAAAACTGCTGTTGCCTATTTTCATCTTAAACTACTGATAGGGATATTTTGACTTCTTGAATCACTGTGCCCACAATAGGTTGAGTGTTATGCTGCCGGAGGGCTATTCAAGTAAAGATGAGCAGCAGGCACGCAATTAAAAGTGAAGATGTAGAATCGATGTAAGGTCAGGCCCTGGCAGTGAGCAAGAGTGTCTTTTTATGCTATAATGTTCCCTGTAAGACCTTCTGTTGCTCTTCCTCCACAGAATTCACAAAAGGGTCGTCTTAGCTGTTTAGCGATTTATATTGGCTCACTATGGGTAGTATATTTGAAGGCAGGCTGGAGAACAGGGTCTCTGCTTGTAATTCTTTGTATTAAAACACATCTCTCCCTTTTACATATGTATGCACACATATATACATACACCCTGTAGAGACATCTTGAATAGACCATTTAATTGTGAAGTGGTATTAATGATATAAAAGTCAAAATGTTTCTTTGATTTTGGAATACTGTTTTGTCAGTGGTCATTCTTAATCATTCTTAATTTTGTTAATATGGACGTGATTGAGTATTCATCAAGAGTGGAGAAATACTTGAGAAACTTGCTGAAAATCAAAGTAAAGCTGTCAGAGTTGCAAAATGATTGTGGTTCATCATATTGATAAATCAAGTAAATGTGTTTTTGTCATAAATGAATGATTCTCAAGTTAAGGTTTTTATTCTGATGTTCTATAGTTAGGTTGTCATAGTGTATCTGATGTCTGTCTATTAAGAAAGTCTTTTAACTTACTGATGTGGAGAACACTAACAAAGTTGAAAGAAAATGGTTAAAATAAACTTAGGTGGGATGGGTGACTATTTTGGGGTAAGCGAAAGTGTGTATTACTTGCGATTAATATGTGTACAATGGTGAAGAGTTGAAAATTGAGTCTTATGTATGGTTTTCTGTTTAGTGATTTGAGGATGTATTTAGCTTTTCATAAATATGGCCTATTTAGGTGGCTGTAATTCTGGAGTTTAAATGTCGCCATTGAAGGGAATCAAAATGGCAGGGTGTAATTCACTCTGTACTGGAAAAACTTGGTGGACTTCAGCTAACTTGCCACATTATAATCAACTCTAGACTAGGGGGTTTACCCTGGCTCCTGGGTTTAAAATGGTATTCTACTGAGTCCTGAGACTGAAAGGAAAGTAGTAAAGATGGCTACATTTGTTTTGTGTCTCCCTTAAAACCCCACCCATTTCTACTCTAAAGACTCAGTCAGGAGTTGGGTACAAATCACAAAAACAATAAGGATTCTAAAAAGTCTAAAAATTTAGATCATGTTTTCAGCCTATCTGTAACACTCAGAAACCTCAGTGAAACTGATATATTATTCCTGTTGTCTAATTTAGTGTTACGTACTCCTACTCTGTCATAGCAGGAACCTTAGTGCCCATATGATTTGCTCTTTCACTTTTCCAAGATAAGGTAGATTGCTGCAAGTGTGGATTTTAATTTAGGTAATTTAAATAACTAGACAGAACAACCTATATATAATTACTTTTTTCTAACCGTTCTTGTTATGCCTCCTCAATACAACTTATTGCATTTTACAATTCTTATTCATTGACTTTGTCAAAGCCCTGTACAAAGACCACCAGGGAAACCTGCTGATCATAAAAAGCTGGGTTTCCTGAACTTGCTGAGCCAGCACCACCTTGACAGTCTCAGGAGTGCCTTAAAAGTGGGGAAGTTAGAGTGCATAAATAAATTTTGGAGGCTGAGGTTAGTCGTAGGGTGGTTTTAGGTCAGAAATTAGCACAGTTTGGGCAGGGATTGGTTAAGTTTGTAAACTAGTCTAGTTGCTGGAATAGTCAGTGATCTTAACTTTGGAACACAGAATTCAAGCTGAGTTACCATTAAATCTATTTGTCTGTAGCTGCGCTGACCAATAGAAATAGACTGCAAAGCACAGTCTATTTCTGTTATCCTGCAAGGATAATGTAAAATTTTTAAAGTGAAAAGAATATTTAAAAAGTGAAAAGAAACAGGTAAAATTAATTTTAATAATATATTGTTTTTAATCTGCTATATCCAAAATATTTCAACCTGTGATCAATATAAAACTTAATAATGAGGTATTTTACATTGTTCATTTCATACTATGTCTTCAAAATCCAGGATGTATTTTATGCCTACAACACATCTCAATTTGTTCTAGCAACGTTTCAATTGCTCTATAGCCACATGTGGGTAGAGGCTACCATATTGGACAGTGCAGATATATGTCTTAGAACAAATGGATCTGAATGTACTGATGTTTAAAACAATTTTGTCTTAAATAGTTTGTGCTTTATGTCATGATTTGGCACAGTATATCTGTACTGCAAGTCATAGTATAGTTTTATAACTTGTGGTTTCTGTTTCATTTCTCATTTTTATGCATAAATCTATGGTTTTCCATTAGCATGCCATCATTAAAGCAACATATATATAGAGAGAGATACAATATATAATTTACACGGAGAATGTAAGGTTTTTCTTGTATGCTTGACAGACCGTCTACTAGGCTAAGCCTTTGCTTCCCGTAGGTAGAATGTTTCCTCAAATTTTCTAAAGCTAGTGAGTGTTTTGAACAACAACAAATATTGCCCAGAAATGGCTAAATCTTGCATATATTGTACAGACACTGTTTCTATTAATTTTATGTGGTGCTTTCTTTACAGTTGACAAAAGCATTTTACATTCATTCTCATTTGTTATCACTAAAGATATTCCTAGATATTATCTTTGAGCTTTTATGTTTACATTTTGAATTTTATTTATTTTTTATACAGCAGGTTCTTATTAGTCATATGTTTTATACATATTAGTGTATATATGTCAATCAAAATCTCCCAATTCATCCCACCACCACCTACCCTTCCGCCACTTTCCCACCTTGGTGTCCGTACGTTTGTTCTCTACATCTGTGTCTCTATTTCTGCCTTGCAAACTGGTTCATCTGTACAATTTTTCTAGGTTCCACATATATGTGTTAATATACGATATTTGTTTTTCTCTTTCTGACTTACTTCACTCTGTATGATAGTCTCTAGGTCCATCCACATCTCTACAAATGACCCAATTTTGTTCCTTTCTATGGCTAAGTAATATTCCATTGTATATATGTACCACATCTTTCTTATCCATTTGTCTGTCAGTGGGCATTTAGGTTGTTTCCATGACCTGGCTATTGTAAATAGTGCTGCAGTGAACATTGAGGTGCATGTGTCTTTTTGAATTATGGTTTTCTCTGGGATTGTATTGCTATAAACTTCCCTCTTAGAACTGCTTTTACTGCATCCCATAGGTTTTGGATCGTCGTGTTTTCATTGTCATTTGTCTCTAGATATTTTTTGATTTCCTCTTTGATTTCTTCAGTGATCTCTTGGTTATTTAGTAACATATTGTTTAGCCTCCATTTGTTTGTGTTTTTTACATTTTTTCCCCTGTAATTGATTTCTAATCTCATAGCGTTATGGTCGGAAAAGATGCTTGATATGATTTCAATTTTCTTAAAATTACTGAGGCTTGGTTTGTGACCCAAGATGTGATCTATACTGGAGAGTGATCCGTGTGCACTTGAGAAGAAAGTGTAATCTGCTGTTTTTGGATGGAATGTCCTATAAATATCAATTAAATCCATCTGGTGTATTGTGTCATGTAAAGCTTGTGTTTCCTTATTAATTTTATCTGGATGATATGTCCATTGGTGTAAGTGAGGTGTTAAAGTCCCCCACTATTATTGTGTTACTGTCAGTTTCCTCTTTTAGAGCTGTTAGCAGTTGCCTTGTATTGAGGTGCTCCTGTGTTGGGTGCATATATATTTATAATTGTTATATCTTCTTGGATTAATCCTTTGATCATTATGTAGTATCGTTCCTTGTCTCTTGTAACATTCTTTATTTTAAAGTCTATTTATGTTTGTTCTTTAATTCTTCTATGTGTTTGTTCTTTAATTCTTTTAGGTCTTTGTTAAACATTTCTTGCATCTTCTCGATCTTTGTCTCCAGTCTTTTTCTGAGGTCCTGGATCATCTTTACTATCATTATGCTGAATTCTTATTTTGGAAGGTTGCCTATCTCCACTTCTTTTCTTTGTTTTTCTGGGGTTTTATCTTGTTCCTTCATCTGGTACAAAGTCCTCTGCCTTTTCATTTTGTCTTTGTTTCTGTGAATGTGGTTTTCCTTCCACAGGCTGCAGAATTGTAGTTCTTCTTGCTTTTGCTGTCTTCCCTCTCTTATGTTTTTTTTAAAAAATTCATTAATTTATTTATTTTTGGCTGTGTTGGGTCTTCATTGCTGCATGCAGGCTTTATCTAATTGTGGCAAGCAGGCACTACTCTTTTTTGTGACGTGTGGGCTTCTCATTGCAGTGGCTTCTCTTGCTGTGGAGCGTGGGCTCTAGGTTCGCGGCCTTCAGTAGTTGTGGCACGCGGGCTTAGTAGTTGTGGCTTGCGGGCTCTAGAGTGCAAGCTCAGTAGTTGTGGTGCACGGGCTTAGTTGCTCCGTGGTGTGTGGGATCTTCTTGGACCAGGGCTTGGACCTGTGTCCCCTGCATTGGCAGGCGGATTCTTAACCACAGCGCCACCAGGGAAGTCCCCCCTCTCTTATGTTTACATTTTCAATGAAATTGTTTTTATAAAGGGTAGATGAGTTGTCAACAAAATCATAAAATTATTGAAATGAAAAGTATTTTTAAAAGCACTGTATATCTATTGAAGTTTTGTTCATACCTACAGTTTTTCCAAGTGACTACAGATTGTTCAGTAGTTTAGGTATTACTCCTTAAAGTCTATGTGAGGGGAGGGGTGTGTGTGGGTACATATATATAATATTTTCCCTCCTTTCTTTTGTTCTCCAACAACTTTCCTGTCTTCTATTATTTCAAGATAATTGCTGTAGATTTTTCATGTGCATTCAGTTCCACTTGAATGCAATTTATTTGCCATTTGCCTCTTTTATAATTCTGTAGTTTGCAACTTGTAAATCATGCCTTACTTTTACTTCATCATTAGTTCATGAAAAAGAAATTGAGGTTCATTCAGAACTTCCATACTGTGGTATATCACCACCTTCACTTCCCTGCATGATGACAGGGACGAATGGTATTCATTTGTTTATTTTATTTATTTCACACTTACTTGTTGCTACATTATGCTGCATAGCCTACTAAGTGCTTTGCAAATATCTTCATAGCATCCATGTAAGGTGGGTATTAGTGTTATCACCATTTTTCATATGAGGAAACTGATTCACAGGGAGGTTAAGTAGCTTGTCCATTTCTTTTGAAATGTGAGTGCTTATCAATTGCTGTGATTTACGAATTTTTACTTCTGTCCAACTTCAGAGCAGCAGTGTTATTCTGGCTGCCACTGGTCATCCCAGTGAAAAGAGTTTTTTTCTTTTTGGCTGCACTTGCATGGCTTGCGGGATCTTAATTCCCTGACCGGGGATTGAACCTGGGCCTTGGCATTGAAAGCACTGAGTCCTAACCACTGGATTGCCAGGGAATTCCCAAGACTGATTATCTTGTGTATACCATTGTAAGAATAGTGAGTTCTATCTGCTTTTTCCTTTTTATTTCTTCTTAGCTTTTCTCTCCTTTTTCCTTTCTCAAATTGTGCCTTGAAATCCCTCTTTTGAGTCTTTGCTTTTGGAATATTGTTTATGCCCCATAGTCTCATTGAATGAGGATAATCAAATCGTAGCCAGTCCACTTGCTTGCTCTTTTTTCTGTCTCTAGAAGCCATGACATATTCTAGTGACAGTAAAGGTTTGTGGAAAGAATAATATATATGTTTTCATACATAAACATGTATTTATGGTTATATATTTATGTCCATATGTAAGTTTTTTTACATTGATACCTCACTTTTTATGAAGTAAAATTCCCACAAGATTTTGGGAATAAAATTAATTTTTGTAAATTGAGCCAGTTTAAGAACCTCCAAATAGCTATACCTTAAAAGGAGGTCCTACTTTAATTACTTTTCAAAAGCAGATTAAGTGAAATTTTCTCACTTAAGTAAACAGTTTCCTCAAAACAGTGTTTGAAACACAAATTGAAGTAAAATGTTAGGGTTTTTTCAGCCTTCTATTAGATGTGGGAGAGAGATTTAAAATTACAGACAGAAAAAAAATCCACTTTAGAATTATTCATGATTTTGCTTTCCCCTTGTTCCTATGGGGTTCAGCTTAATGAATAAGAAACAGTAATATATCAATAAGAAGTTATCATACAACTCTTTTTCACACACACACACCCCCCACACCAGGAATGGTAGAAAAATAATGGTTAGATAATAACAGAAATGAGAATTATTAACTAGGAATGATTATCCACTTTGATGCAGAAGAGCGCAATGGTTTTAAGGTCCAGAATTGCCTGGGTTTGACTCCTGTCTCAGATACTTTCTGTTTGTTATCTTTTTGCCTCAGTTTTTTCCTAAAATGAGATAATAATAGTATTTACCACCACAGACTCTTATGAGGAAGAAATGAGTTGAAACATGTAAAGTGTTTAAAACTGTACTGGGCACATAGCCAGTAGCAATCAGTTCTGCTATTATTTAATTACAGGAGTTTTTGTTAGCCCTGTTGCTGGTTTAATAAGAAGAGAAAGTTTCTGGGATACGTTGAAGTGGAATTGGGCATGCTAAGTAAGGCTCAAAAGAACACCCTAGGGCTTCCCTGGTGGTGCAGTGGTTAAAAATCTGCCTGCCAACGCAGGGGACACGGGTTCCAGCCCTGGTCCCGGGCCATCCCACATGCCGCGGAGCAGCTAAGCCCGTGTGCCACAACTACTGAGCCTGCTCTCTAGAGCCTGTGTGCCACAACTACTGAAGCCCACGCGCCTAGAGCCCATGCTCTGCAACAAGAGAAGCCACCACAATGAGAAGCCCACGCACTGCAACGAAGAGTAGCCCCCGCTCGACACAACTAAAGGAAGCCCGTGTGCAGCAATGAAGACCCAAAGCAGCGCCCCCCCCAAAAAAAACCCAAAAGACCCTAATGAGGTTCAGATGAGCAAAGGTGTATGAAAATGCTTTCGGAGATGTAAAGTGCTCTATAAATAAAAGGTAATAAGAGGAAATCAGATTATTTGTTGCCTTAGTATGCTAGAGAATGAATATTTGCAGATCTAACTTAACAGATAATGGTAATATTCCCCTCCAGATCCCCAAATTTGACTACCAGGGAAAAGATTTAAGGCCACAAAAAAAAAGTCTTTAAAATAAACTTGGACTCTTTTGTGGTAGAATATTATTCTGAAATTGGGCACATTCACCCACAGATTAACCTGATACGGTCCTGGAGAAATGGTTTCCTAAGCTACATCGTTAATGTCAATAGTATTTACAAACAAGTCTTATCTATTTATAGCCTATAGCATATATTTCCTTTGAAGAATCTCTTCTAGGGTCCTTCCAAATTTCTTGAGGAAGTTGGACCCAGGTGTTTGTGAAAGTCTCTGTGCCTCTGGCCTTCCTTTTCTGGAAGCATATTTGATCTCTCTGTCATTTGTGCTCCCATAATTCCAAGCGCATAGCTCTGTCACTGCATTTACCTCATTATATAGTAAGTATCTGTAAACTAGACAGCTGGCTTATGGACAGACTATGTATGCCTCACTTAACCTTTTAATCTTTAATGCTTGGCATATTAAAGTTTTCAATAAATATATGTGGAATAAATGAAGAAAGAGTAAAACAGCCCTCAGCACACTTGGCAAAATCTTGTTAGCACTAACATTTGAAAGTGATAAAGAAAGCTGTTCTTCTAAGAAATATTCTGTGATGTAGGTATTTTAGAAATTCTGATTGAACTTCCCTTAATCTAAATTATTGCATTTTACTGTATAATCTCTAAAGTACCTTAAACTAGCGTGACTAGAATGATACAGGCTTCAGTTTGAACTAAATTTTTTTAACCTTCCAAATACCAAATATTTTAATAAATGTAGATGCTTTGCATTTTAGGTACTTTAATGTGTTCACCTTAAATGTGGTAACATTTAAATGGAAGATTAGGCTAAGGGTTTATAGATGTTCTTTTCTTCCTGGAATTCTTACATAACAAATGATTTGTGTGTGGTTAGCCTTCTTCAAGGATTACCTGATTTGTATTAAGAACTGAATTTAAGATTTAGTTTCCTCATCTGTAAAATAGAGATTATAATATCTATCACATAGGACACTTGTAAAGATTAAATAAAATAATGCACTAAAGTACTCAGCACAGAGTCCGGCATATATTAATTATCTGTTATATGGTAGCTATGACCGAATAAATTCTACAAGCTTATTATGAAAAACAGTATACCTCCGTTTCCCTCTCTACAGAGGCAGATTGGTAGCTATTTTTATAAACCAGCATTATCTTATGTCAGAGACAGTCGGGCATAAAGGGGGAGTAAGCCAGTTCAAATTCAGAAAGAATAAAGCTTTAAAAATGGTTAAGACAGGGCTTTTGACCATTTATCCTATTATATTTGTTTGGTTACTCAGTCTGTTTTTATTATTGGTCTCATCTGGAATCGGATGAGATTGTACAATAAACTTGAGAAGCAGGGTTTGTTTTTTTTTCCCTCCAGTATTTTGTATTAGAATTCTTTAAATGCATACTGAAATAGAGAAAAAACAGCAAAACATAACAACATAACATGACATAGATATGGTCTTAGCAATAACTTTTTTGAGATTGCTTTATATAATTTAGGGAATTCAACAATTATTTTGTTTTTTAATATAGTGAAGATAATAGAAAAGATTAATATATAGCTTAATAATATAATTTATTGTTGCCTTATGCATGGTAGCTTTAAATGTTCTGGTTCTGTGTAAATATTTTATTTGTTGATTTTTTTTTTTTTTTTTTTTTTGTACGCGGGCCTCTCACTGCCATGGCCTCTCCTGTTGCGGAGCACAGGCTCCAGATACGCAGGCTCAGCGGCCTTGGCTCACGGGCCCAGCTGGTCCGCGGCACGTGGGATCCTCCCGGACCGGGGCACGAACCCACCTCCCCCGCATCAGCAGGCGGACTCCCAACCACTGCACCACCAGGGAAGCCCGATGATTTTTTTTATTGTGGTAAAATATACAAAGGAGGTTTTTTGTGGTTTGTTTTTTGTTTGTTTTCCCTTCTGCCATTAGAAGAGAGGGGTTTGGAAACTGAGAAAAAAATAATACTTCTCTTCTTCTGGTTCCAGTCCATCAACGTGGAGTGAATTTTTTTGGTACTCACCATGTTCCTTGCTTAGAAAATAAACACACAGCACATTGGTGACCTCTCCAGTGGTGGCCAGGGAGTGACAGTGAAAAGCTATATTCCATAGCTCTTAATCTGTGTGTATGCAGGGCACGGCATCATTTGCTGGGCACGGCATCATCTGTTGGTTTCTGAAGTGGGAAGAACCCTAAACAGGTGCTAGCCCAAACTGGCAGAGTTGTTACTTTATTGCTTTCATTGCCATAGGACTATTTGCATAAAAGCAGCTGTGTTTTGCTGATCAGTTTTTAAATACAGGGATCAAAGGATAACGGGGCTACAGCAGAAGCGTTCACATTGCAGCCCCTGTCAGATTCTGGTGAATCTGTGAATTCTGCTGTGTTGCCTCACCTAACCATTGAAGCCAAACAGCAGTTGAAATGAATAGAAGCAGGGCATACTTTGGTGTTTATGGATATAGCTGTCTTTTATAGTCTAATAGTGCCTTTAGGTAGATGTTGGAGCATATCATTCTTTTTTTTTTTTTTAAAGCTTTTTAACTTTTAATTTTATTTTTGGCTGCGTCGGGTCTTAGTTGTGGGATCTTCGTTGTAGCATGTGGGATCTTTCATTGTGGCGCATGGGTTTCTCTCTTGTGGTGCGTGGGCTCCAGAGTGTGTGGGCTCTGTAGTTTGCGGCATGCGGGGTCAGTAGTTGTGGTGCACGGGGCTTAGTTGCCCCGCAGCATGTGTGATCTTAGTTTCCTGACCAGGGATCAAACCTGCCTCCCCTGCACTGGAAGGTGGATTCTTAACCACTGGACCACCAGGGAAGTCCCTGGAGCGTATCATTCTTTTTTTTTTTTTTGCGGGATGTTGGCTTCTCACTGTTGTGGCCTCTCATGTTGCAGAGCACATCCTCCAGACATGCAGGCTCAGCGGCCATGGCTCACGGGCCCAGCCGCTCCGCGGCATGTGGGATCTTCCTGGATCGGGGTACAAACGCGTGTCCCCTGCATCGGCAGGTGGACTCTCAACCACTGCGCCACCAGGGAAGCCCAGCATATCATTCTTAAAAGGTTATAAAATGGGGTGATCTGAGTCTCTGAAGGACAGAGTACATCACTATAAGACAGGAACCTCTGGGATTAAAAAAAAACTCATCAGAAACAATGGATGACATGAAAAGATGCTGTTTGTGGTTAATATAGCTAATAACTGCTTGTAGGTCTCTGGAGGAATATTACAGACATCCTTAGAAATATAAATGGTACATATTGTGACGATGGATGGCATTAGTTATTTACCAGTTATTTACTGACCGCAGGGTTGCCTTTTGAACTTTACTACTATGTGGTTTAGGTTTCATTACCTGGATCCTTCAGTGGCTCCTGAATGGAACAGCTGGAGTCAAGACTTTGCCTTCCTTCAATTATAGCTCAAGAAAGTTATTAGGTCTCTTGTCCTGTAACTAAAGTAAATGATTTGTAGGTAGAATCAGAGTTCCTATTAAAACCTTAGGAAAGCTTTCTTCTTTCTTTAAATAATAGCTTTATTGAGATATAATGCATATACCATGAAATTCATTCACCCTTTTAAAGTATACAATGCAGTGGCTTTTAATATATTTACAAAGTGTGTGTCAGTCATTACTATCTAATTTTAGAACATTTTCCTCATCCCCAAAAGAAACCTGTACCCATTAGGTTTCACTCCCCATTTCCCTCCTGACTTTCCTAGCCCTAGGCTATGACCAATCTACTTTCTGTCTCTGGATAATTTGCCTATTTTGGACATCTCACATAATTGGAATTATACAACATGTGATTCTTTGTGACTGGCTTCTTTCACTTATCATAGTATTTTTAAGGTTCATCCATGTTATAGCATATCAGTAGTTCATTTTTTTTATTGCTGAATAATATTCAATCATATGGATATACCACAATTTGTTTTATCTGGTCACCAGTTGATGGGCATTTGCGTAGTTTCCAGTTTTTGGAAAATAAATAAAGTTGTTTTATGAAGTTTTTATAAACATTTGTGCAAAGATTTTTGTATGGACATATGTTTTTATTTACCTTAGGTAAGTTCTTAGGAGTGAGGTTGCTAGGTTGTATTGTTAAGTGTATGTTTAACTTTATAATTAACTCCCAAATTGTTTTTCCAAAGTGGCAGTACCATTTTGCATTCCCACCAGCAATTTTTGAGACTTCTGGTTGTTCCACATCCTAGTCAGCATTTGGAATTGTCAGGGTTTTTTGTTTTGTTTTGTTTGAGATTTTAGCCATTCTAATAGGTGCACAGTTGTTAGTTTTTTTTGTTTGTTTGTTTTTTCCGGTACGCAAGCCTCTCACTGTTGTGGCCTCTCCCGTTGTGGGGCACAGGCTCCGGACACGCAGGCTCAGTGGCCATGCCTCACGGGCCCAGCCGCTCCGCAGCATGTGGGATCTTCCCGGACCGGGGCACGAACCCATGTCCCCTGCATCGGCAGGCGGATTCTCAACCACTGCGCTACCAGGGAAGCCCACAGTTGTTAGTTTTAAATGAAAATCTTACAGTATGGAACCATCAGGAGGATGATTTTAAATGCAAAGCAAGCATTTACTGAATGCCTGTTATATGCCAGGCCCTCTACTGAGTGATGGAAATACAGAGAAATAAGATATATCTCTGCTCCCATGGAAGTTACAGTTTATTGAGGATGTCAAGCATTATTGCTAACTATCTGGGGTTAAGATATTGGGGAGGGGATCACCAGTAGAGTTCAACTATACCTAGAAGTGGGCAGTTTTGTGGAAGGATTTTGACATATATGATCAGTAAAAAGAAAACAATATGAGGAACCTTATGTACCTTTGCATAATGTTCTAAGATAGGTTTTGGTCGTGAAGGTCAAGCCCTTCCTACGTTATCATGTCCAATAATCAGGACCTAATAAGCTACTTGGGATAATATTCTGATGCTTAACAGTTTGGGGGCAACACCAGCTGGTCACATATGCACAATAACCAGGGAAAGGGGAACTTTAATTTTTTGTAGACATTGGAACTGCTCTTTTGACCCCTGTAGTTACTGTTTTCCCTTTCTGTGTCCATCCTAGGTCTGGCTTTCTGCCTTTTACCTCACACACTGCTAAACTGTATAATCACTCCTTTTAAGAGTGCATATGGGGGGGCCTTCCCTGGTGATGCAGTGGTTAAGAATCTGCCTGCCAATTCAGGGGACATGGGTTCAAGCCCTGGACTGGGAAGATCCCACATGCCATGGAGCAACTAAGCCCGTGCGCCACAACTACTGAGCCTACACTCTAGAGCCTGTGAGCCACTACTGAGCCCACGTGCCACAACTACTGAAGCCCATGTGCCTAGAGCCCGTGCTCTGCAACAAAAGAAGCCACCGCAATGCGAAGCCCGCACACTGCAACGGAGAGTATCCCCTGCTCGCTGCAACTAGAGAAAGCCCACGCACAGCAACAAAGACCCACTGCAGCCAAAAATAAATAAAATAAATAAATTTATATAAATAAATAAATAAATAAATAAAAGTGCATATGGGGACTTCCCTGGTGGTCAAGTGGTAAAGAATCTGCTTTCCAGTGCAGGGGATGCAGGTTCGATGCCTGGTCAGGTAACTAAGATCTACATGCTGTGGGGCAGCTAAGCCCATGTGCCTCAAGTAGAGAAACCATGTGCCGCAACTCCAGAGCTCAGGTGCTCTGGAACCCGCCTGCCACAACTATAGAGCCCACACGCCCTGGAGCCTGCGTGCCACAATAAATAAATAAATAATAAATGTTTTTAAAAAAAAGTGCATGTGTACTTAGCTCTGAACTGTTTACCACAGTCAGAAGTGGTAGCAATAGGCATTTGTACTTTTTGTCCAGTTGACCCCTTCAGCATTCACCCAGCTAGATCTGGCCTCAGTATGAAGGTCATTTCAGGTGAATAAGATTCCAAGAGTCATGTTTCCCTATGTTTGATAAACTGGGCCTCTTATCGGACCTGTGTGGCAAACGATTGAGAAGAGCTGTGAAGGATGGTTGGAGGTGGCATGGAGCGGGAAGAGACTATGAAATTGCTGGGTCGCGCCTCAAGTTGTCATGCTCATCTAATTTTTGAGCATCTCTCAGAGCAGGTCAAACTATTTTTTGCTTTCTTTTTTTTTGCGGTACGCGGGCCTCTCACTGTTGTGGCCTCTCCCGTTGCGGAGCACAGGCCCTGGACACGCAGGCTCAGCGGCCATGGCTTACAGGCCCCGCCACTCCATGGCATGTGGGATCTTCCTGGACTGGGGCACGGACCCGTGTCCCTTGCATCGGCAGGCAGACTCTCAACCACTGCGCCACCGGGGAAGCCCCATTTTTTGCTTTCTTAAAAACTTCTCAAGAACCTTAGCTTCGTTTGCTGTTATACAGCAAGGAAAAATATGATCTGATAAAAAGTTTAAAGTGATTGGAAGTCATTCTCCTGAAGGAAAAGATGAGAGTCAGGATTTCTTTATGTACGGCTATATCCTCTAAATTCTTGAGAATTTCTTACATGGAAGACTGGGTTTAACAATAATGTTAAAAAATATTAAAATTCATAGCAGGTGCTGATCAATTTTTATTTTTTTCTGAAGACAGAAAAGAGAGAGTTCAACTTTGTAAGGACTTTAGGTTGGCTATAAGGAGCATTTGCTTGCTATTGAGGGACTGAAGGAGAGTCTACAATCACGTTTTCCAGAGAGCTACAAATATGATAGTCTCATTTGGGATGGTTAAAATTTACCATTGACTGAAGGACTTGCTACCTACTGAAGATGGGATGAAAATCTGCGTTTGAAAAGTTTTTTTTTTTCTCTTCCCCATAGGTTAGCAACATTGATTTTCTTTTATTTGGGAAAGATTTTAATCTTCGGGCAAATGTTTGTCAAGCTGCTCGGTACTATAGTAAAGCTCAGTTTGATACAGGAACCTCATGCTTTTGATAGGTTCTGACAAATAACAGCAGTAATTGGTTTAGAACTATAAATTCCTAGACTTCTACTTTGTGATACATAGAAATTTTATATTACTAGTCATCTAACTGTTTCCTGCCCCTATCTAGTGTTTGTTATTAAATGTTTTGTCTGTTCTTTCTGGTACTCTTAAGCATATTCTGAGCTTGAACTCACTGCATGTTGATCTTTTGGATATATTGCCTCTGAGTTTTACTCAGGGCTGGCAGGTTCTATAGATCCTTATGTTCATTAGTAGTGGTGTCCTTCCTAGAAATCAGGGATCAGGAAACGACTGTGCCAAAATAGACCACGCATGGAAGAGATGCAATTAAAGGAGCAGAACAGAAATTTTGAGGAAATTGAGGGATAGGAAAGAAATCTCAAAATCAGAAATTATTTTATAGAATATACACTGAGATGATTACTTGGTTCTTTTAACATACTCACTATGCATTTACCCTGTAGGAGGCATGTGTGTATAGTTGGGTTGGGGAGAGGCAAGAACATATATTAAAAGGGACCTACCTCAGAAGCACAATATTGGTCAAAGAAAGCAAGTTGCAGAACAGTATGCTTATTTTTACATTTAGGAAAAACATAAAACAATATATATTTTCTATGTATATGTGTGTCTATGTCCATATATATGTGTGTGTGTGTGTATATATTTTTTAACATCTGAAAGAATATGTGCCAAATGTATATAATGGTCTGAAGAGAGTGCAAGAAGGCAGGAGGATTGGAGACTTTCGCTTTTTCTGTAATATTCATTGTGTGTGTGTGTTTGAGAAGAATACGTTCATATTTTAATTATGTAATTAAATATCCATTTAAAAATAAAGAATATTCATTACCCTTAAACAATGTTTATAGTGTAGGTGGGGAACTGAGATAGTTTCAAATAATGTAAACTAATTAGAAAATAAAAGCAGTAGGGTAGAAATTCAGGAATGGCTAGTTTTGTGGGTTAATTCTCTTTTATGGGTTGAATACACTTAACTTTGAAATGTTTTATCCATATGTACATATATTGAAGCCATATGATAAATAGAAAAACCTTCCTTCAGGAATTCCTCCTCTTTTTTTTCTGTATCATTTCACAACCCCATTTATCCTTTGCTAATAACACTTTCAAACATCTATCCTCCTTTTGACTTTTTATCTTGTCTGTGCCCCTTTGTTCCCAGCCAGGCTCCCATTGTTTATGGGACACACGGCAACTGATCAGTGTAGAGCATTGGAGCATCACTGGTGTGGACTTGAAAGTCACAGACCTGGGTTCACATCCTGACTTCTGACCAGCTTTGTGACTTTGAGCAGTTATATAACCATGATTAATTTTATCATTTGGTTCCAGAGCTGCTTTTTTCTTCGGATGTTCTTGGCCCCTTGCAGCTTTGACCTTATATCTCTAGGAGAGGAAATGTCTGAGGATAAGCCAGAAAGGGTAGAAAAGGGTCCTGGATTTCTCTCCCAAGAAAAAGGCAGGTGAATGGGGTAGGGCTGGTAGAGGCAGGCCTGGGGCTGTCCTGGAGGGTAGATCAAGCTACTACTTGAATTTAACTGGTTGTCAGTAGAACAAGGGTCATTGACCAAGGGCAAGTGAGGGTTAGGTTGCCTGTGTGGAAGGGTGGGATAAAAGAGTCCTGTCTCTGATTGTGTCAGTATTAGGCTGAAGTGGGTGTTTGTGAAAAGCATTTAAGGTGAAGAGAGTAGGAGGAAGTCAAGGAAGCAGTACACTGCGAGTCCTTAAGAGCGCAGTCTGGATTTAGCTGAGTCCTGGCTCTGCCTCTTACTAGCCTTGTAACCTTGAGCCAGTTACTTATCTCTTCAAGATTTAATTGCTTAATTTATAAAATGGGGATAAAAGTTACCTACCTCATAGAGTTGTGAGGGAATACATTTAGCATTCTTAGAACAGTGCCAGGCACGTATTAAGTACTTGATAAATTTATAAATATTAAGTCAAGCTACGGGAAGAAGGAAAGCAGGCCTAATGAACTGTATAGTGGGGGTTGCTGCCTCTATGTACATCTAACTGATGACATCTGTCCTTCGTTATCTCCAGATAAAAGAGTCAATAATAGGAATCATTATTATTATTTTTTTTTTTCCGGTACGCGGGCCTCTCACTGTTGTGGCCTCTCCCGCTGCGGAGCACAGGCTCTGGACGCGCAGGCTCAGCGGCCATGGCTCACGGACCCAGCCGCTCCACGGCATGTGGGATCCTCCCGGACCGGGGCACGAACCCGTGTCCCCTGCATCGGCAGGTGGACTCTCAACCACTGTGCCACCAGGGAAGCCCAAGGAATCATTATTTATACATGTTCTAATACTTCCTGATGTGTTTTCTTGTTCAAAACACACTTAAAAAGATGTTTTCCTTATTTGTTATTCCCTATACCTGGAAACAAAACTTATGAAAAAGAAAGACTTTAAATGATTATTTGCCACTTGTAACCTTTGCTGTTAAATGATAAATTGCGGGCTTGTTTTCTCTATGCATAATTTCTGTTGAATTTCACTGTAGATGTTTTAGTTTTTCTGTCTTTTTTGTTTTTTCTTTCCAGTTAATCAGTTATTTCAGCAACATTTACTACTTACAAATCTAAGAAGGATGAATCGTATGCAAATATAAATTGATGAAACATAGAATTAATTTTAGTGAGAAAATAAGTTTCTCAGTACTTATTGAAGTTTGTTCAGTTAAGAAGCCTACACAAATTCTATTGTGCATTTCACGTGTTTCATCTGTTGAGCACTAGTGAACCCTGTTAGGTTAGCATCCATGAACCTCTAGGTTCTAAAATCTATGTTCCAGTACCCTGAGGTAGCATCACAGAAGTCTCTTGGTGTTTTCCCTAATATTCCAGTAGCCACCACAGTACAGATGCCTTGTTGTATGTTTGTCATATAGCACTGAAAACAACCATAAAAAGAGAATTATCACCCCCATTTTATAAATGTAGATAATCAAGGCTTAGAAACTTGTTCAGAGTGACATGCCAGCAAGTGGCAGAGCCAGAATTTGAAAATTAGATGTCTGATTTCAAAGTTTGTGCTTTTAAAAACTAGGCCACCACCTGCTTCTCTCACCCACAATCAGTTGGAAGACTGCAAAGCTGACCCTTGGCGAAGTGGCCGGGCTTGTTTATTTCTTGCTGCTATCTAGTCTCTCCCATCACTTTACTGTCCTAATTTTGTGATCAGATTCATGAATGTAAAGGCTTAACTTGGAGAATCATCCAGTCCAGTGGCTCTCGAATCTAGCCAGTCATAAGAATCACCAGGACATTAATTTCTTTTAAAATTACAGTTAAGTTGGTTTTAGCCAGAGCCCAGGAACCTGCATTTTAACCATTCTACATGTGATTTTAACAGTCTGACAGGTTTGGGAACCACTTCAATTACATGAATCCCTTCCAAATACCCCCAGCAATTTTCCTGACAGGTAGTCATCTAATATCTGATAGTCTTCTGACAGGAACTCACTACCACCTTGCTAGGAAGGTTATTTCATTGGTAATTAGATGCAATGCTATGCTTCTATAGGGCTTTCATTTACTGTCCCATATGGATTGGATTAACTTCTTTGGACAGATTTTTATACTCCTTAGATATTGGCTTGGAGGTCAGATCCACGTTTGAATCTTCTCTGAACCTTACCTTCTTTGTGTAAAAGGAGTATGTTATTATCCACCTTGAAGGATAATATCAAGAGTTAAATGAAAAAAATAAACTGTTCTGGCTGGAAAGGTACTAAAATCAGCCAGATTTTTTTTAGTTTTATAAAAAACTATAGTTTTTTTTATAGTTCCAAACAGCCTTTTTTTTTATAGTTCCTTCACCTCATCAGCCTTTTTGGAAATAGTCCCACGTCTGCAGGGTTCTAGTTAGAAGTGTGGATATGTATGATAGAAGGCGCTTAGACACATTCTCGGATTGTCAGTGCCAGAAATAGGCTGTCATTTTGACTACTCATCAGCACACTTTTTTACCTCTGGCTTTTTCTTTGGACAGAGAATGTGATACTCATTCTTAGGGGTACAAACTTGCGTTTCTGGAAATTCAGCTTTACTCCATAAGTAATTGGAGTTTCCACTGATAACTTGAACCCTAAAGCAAAATAAATGATGAGCAGCAAGACCCTAAAGGCAAAAGAAAAGACCTTCTTCAATTATATAGAGACCAAAACGGAGAACCAAAGAAAATATTCCATGTCTCTTCCTTATCCATCAGTAGAGATAGGTAACTGCTGAGTGTTAGTTAAAAAGGGAAAAAAATGGGGTGGAGGTAGAAAGGAGTTGGAGGGCAGCAGTAAAGAAAGAAATGTTGAGCACTTGCTTTTTGTCAAACATAATGTGAGTAAAATGAATACTTAAGTAATTTCACCCTAATCCTCACAGGTAAGATCCCATTTTACCAATGAGAATACTGAAGACATCGAGAATAACTAAGACAAGCCTCATGCCTGGTTAAATGTCAGGTCCAGATTCAAGACACCTAGGATTTTACAGAATGTGATTTAAAAAAAAATGTATTATACACACACAAATATATGTTCTTTAAGAAATAGATGTGACTTAGTTTTTATTGTATACATTCCTTTGTTGAAACACCTGTCATGCTCTAATTTTAATTGGTTATGTCTCCCTCTACCAGTTACTTAAAAACAGGGACTAGGTTATAACATTCATCTCTGAATCACCAGGGCCCAGCCCTACACTTGTGCATTAAAGGCTTGTAAAAATGAAATATCTCTCTGTGGCATTTGATAACATCTGTGCCCTCCACCCCTACTCCTCATGTGTGAGTCAAAAAAAATATATATATACTGTTGGAAGGGATGTTATAAATAATCTAGCTCAATCCTTTCATTTGTATAAAGGGAGGAATTTCAGGCACAGACTAGAGATCATGATGTACCCAAAAGCTCCTAATTGATTGTAGTTCTAGCACTCTTGCGTTCTGGTTCTCAATTCAGGGCTCTTCTTCGGACCTGCATCCAAACTTACTGCATTCATTCATTCAATAACCCTCTGGGTTCCTTCTCTGTGCTCAGAGTTGAGGAAGTGCCACCTTCCTTTCTGCCTCCCTGGATGGATATACAGCCATGCTTTCCAGAAACCAGAAGAAAACAGCTTCCCAAGATTTTAAGACTTAAACTAGAAAATGATCATTGTAGCTGAGATTTTTACCTGTTATATCCCTTTTTGCTCATCAAGGCAGTCATTCTGTTATTCTGTTGCTCATAGGGGAGGAGAAGTGATCATTTGCAAAACTGGATAAACTTTTCAAGACCCTGAAAATAATCTCTCGTTGCTGTGGTTTGATTTGGTGTGGTTTTTGATGTTTATGACTGTATTGCTTTTCTTTAGCAAAAGCAAACTAAATCTGTTCTATAGTATTAAGTTAGGCCATGAACTGCATTTCCTTTTAGGCTCAGACTACTAAAAATAATTTGTAGGTGATGCTCTCCCATGGGCTTGAGTGAAATGCAGTAGAACAATTTATTTCTTCACTTAGTTTGTGTTAGCTCTCTGTTTTCAAAATGTTTTTGAATCTAACATCATGAAAACATACTACCTTGGGTTAAAGTTTTTTTCCTGTGAGTGCTTTTCAAAAGGTAGTTTTAGTACTTTGGACACATTTTAATTTTTATAAAGTATATGTAATATATGGAACTTATCAGTAATAATTATTAAAGATACCCAATGAAATTACATTGAAACTACAGTCACCTTTTGATTTTTCAGGGAAGTGATTCTGTTTGTAGACTGAGAGTTCTTAGTTATGGTCTTCCTCTAGGGAAAAAAAAAATCTCTATTCATTTGAATAGAGTATTCAGTTGATAGTAGAGGGAGGGGGGTGAAGCGTGGAGGGCAAAGCCAATTCACTTGACTCTTCCTTTTGAATTTACTTTTTTAGTTCATTTGAGAGAAAATTAGTCTGAAGTACTGGGACATATATTAAATAATTATTAGGGTAAAGGATACAATTTAATTAATTATGGAAACTTGTATTAAACTTAATGTTGCCAAGTCATTATTCTTAATGAAAAGAATGTGTTATTAAAACTACCTGGAATTTTGACTCACGTCATCAATCCATGGCAAGAAGCAAATGATATGGTTATTAATTTTATGAAGTAATTTTATGTATTGTCTTGTTCTGTTTTTATTTTTAGGACCGGAGTAGGCCCTATGACACTTTTAACTTGCACTCGTTGGAGAACTCCTTAATGGATATGATAAGGACTGATCATGAGCCTCTGAAAGGTAAACACTACCCTCCCAGTGGCCCACCAATGAGTTTCGCTGATATAATGTGGAGGAATCATTTTGCAGGTTAGGAATATTCATATGTCCATTCCTTGCTTGGTGTTTTAAACAAAAATCAGCTTTTTAATAATTGTGGTTTTGTTTCTGTTTCTTTTTTGTTTGTTTGTTTTTGTTTGCTTCTGTAAAGCATTGTGGAATGTATTTAAAGTTGATTTTTTTTTAAACCTGGGTTCAGCTACCTACCATAATCAAGGTTGTTTGCTTTAATCATAATGTCTGGCAGAAGCATGTGTTGGGTAGCTGAGGTCATGGTTTATAGCATGAGACCAGAAGCCAAATTTTTTGGGCTTTGTGCATTTGAAATGTTTAGCTGGACCTGGATAATTCATTTAAGTCCAAGTATACTGCAAGGAAGTATGAGATTTAATCTCCAAAGACTACTTCAGAAAACTTTGTAGAAAAGCGTTTCATTTTATTAAAATACAATCACTTTCCTAGTGTAGGAAATAACGCTACACAGACTTAAGAGCAGACAATGACCCTTTGCATTCTCTAAGGCTAAACACAAGGAAAATGTTTTGGGTTAAATATAAGGCAGAAAGTCCCAAGGTCAGCAATATTAGGACTTCCTATATTTAGAGCCCATGTAAATTCAGAATAGAGGCTGATGTTACATTCATGATTACAGATAGTTCTTATTATGCAGTACAGGACTTTTCAGGGGCCCTGTGATATTTTAAAATACTGAAATGGAAATTTTCTGTGGAAATAGCAACCGTACTTGGGTTTAGAGCCTAACTATCTGAAAACTGGAAGCGTTAGCCACAAGGATGCCTGTCTTATATGAACCCTTATGTCCTCTAGAGTTGTGAGGAATTTGAACCCCTGTGGTTCTCTGCAGGCTTTTATATAGGGTATGACTGACTGTGAACCTGATAGTCATTTCCTCATGCCACACCAAAAATCTGTTTCATCATTTTCTTGTCACACTCATGATTTTCTGCTGCTTTCCTCAATTTCCAGTGAAAAGAAACTAGTTAACAGGCTATGAAGAAAATAAAAGATTTTGAGAAAAGCTATATTTTAAGTCCTTCAGAAGTAGGAAAAAAGGCCTCTCATTTAGTCATTGTTATATTTAGTCACTGTTACCACACCTTTCTTCAGTAAAGATTAGGTACATGGTAATTTCACTTAGAAGTGTTTAAAAAAAAATCCAAAAAACAATATTCACAGACTGTTTTGTGTTTTTAGTATCTTCTAAGGCTACATTTGTCTTCCTTCTCTACCACGAACAGCTGTAAGCCCATCCTAATTATTCTAAAATATTCAGTCCTTGTTCTTTATGCATACCTGTTTTATCTTGGTCTGTATTCTTCTAGCAATAAAAGATTATGAAAGGATCTTAGATTATAGTCTGTAAAATAATTTTCTAGAATTTTTTGAATATTGATTAAGCAGGAGCTGTTCTGCCCTGTTGAGAGTAGCACTGTCAAAGTGTAAGGAGGGTACCTCACTATGGGATAATGTAAATACCTTATTCTACTTGTGATGGCTCCTTTTTTATTTTATGTCCAACTACCTCTGCATAAATTTCTCCACTACACTTGCAAATGTGAGGTTTCATCTATAAAAGCCTTCTGAATTGTACTTATAGATATAATATGTCCTAATAAGTTGGAAGGCACTTAACATGTACTTTTTTACAGCCTCAATATGGTTACAACCGCCCACATTGATTTCCTATGAATGGACTACTTCCCGTGGTCAATTACATCACCATGTTATTGTCCCCTGGTTAGGGTGTTTGAACTTCAGGCTTCCCTTTTCCAGCTGGGAGACTTTTACGTTTGGTTTATGGCACCATGTGTTTGATCCTTATTACTTCTAAAAACATAATTATGATGCTAGCGTTTTAAGGGAAAGATTTTCAGTAATATTTGATTTTTTAAAATGGAGCAAAGTATAATAACTAAAAGATAATTTAAAAATAAGAGAAACATTGTCATGATGTATCTTTTTAAAATATTTTCCATATAATAAACATTATGTTTTTACCTTGTCTTTATAATTTATTGATAGACCTTAACTTTGGACTTTTAGGTTGTTTCCAGCTTTTTCTCCATTATAGGTAATGCTGCCATGGATGAGTTCTTGCACGTAGCTTTTTCTTAAGGTAAATTCATAGAGAGGGTCTCTGGCTCAAAAGATGTAAATGTCTAGGTGAATTGAGCTTTAAGAGAAAGGTGGTAGGATAGGGGAACTACCACATGGCTTCTGTATGAGTCTGTCCAGAAACACTTCCCCCTATCCATCCTGTTCTTCCTCCTAGCTTTAATATCCTCTTGTTTTACTTGAACATTATTTTGAGGGTCTTAAAATTCAAGTTAGAGAGTCATTGTTTTCTTGTGTGCTTATTTGTTTGGGTGTTTTTCTATGGATTTAGGTTTTCTTTAGAAAAAAATACATTCTTGCTCATTGTAAGAAATTCAAGTAGTACATAAAAAGACAAAAACGAAAGTGAAAAAACCACCTGAGACTTACTACCTAGAGATAACAAAGATTATTATTTTTATTAATATTCTTCCAGACATTTTATATTCTCTGTATAGGAAATGAAATTTCAACTCAGCCTTTCTGACTTTGTAGTCATTCAAACCGGGGTTTGAATTCTGGTTCTGCCTTTAGTTAGCTATTGATCTAGATAAATTAGCCTCTTTAAAGCCTTAGTGTCTTCATCATTAAAATAAAGCACCTACTTCATAGAGTGGGTGTGAAGGTGAGATAAAGTCCCTGACACTAGAAACTGCTCAAAAGTTATCTGTGATTTTTTTACCAGCAGTGGTAGTGGTGTGCCTACTGCCTGGCCTGGGTAATAAAGTAAACCTTTATATCCCTACAATATTTACTTCCTTCCAGCTAGACTGTAGCTAAATGTTGAAAGCTTTCGAATACAAGTTGTCAAAATTGTGTATTTGCCATAGATATAAGTAGTGATTCTTGAAGGATAAACATTCTGTCATTATCAAAAACCACCTAAAGGAGAAAGAAAAATAATCCTCCTAAGTTTTGTTGGCTTTACAAAATTTTATACCTGAATAGTGTAAAGAAAGTATAATAAAGTAGAATATCACATTCATGAAAAATAAAAGTACTTCATGATGTACTTAAAGTGAACATGGTGAAAATAAGTTCACAGTGATATTTCATTGTATAAATGTATTCAATAAGAAATCCCTTTATTCAACTGTTCTCTTGATTCAGGCAGAAAAAGGGTTAGTGGGAGAAATGACCGAATAGGAAGTTTAGGAAGTAATAAAACTTGTTTTAGTAAAGAGCTTTAACAGTTTTCCAATCATATTTCTACCTATACTAGATCAGCCTTAAAGATGTTTGTAGGAAATTAAAAAATTTTTTTAATTAAAAAAAACCTCCTCCCCATGTTAAAAATGTCAAGTAATGTAGAGAAAAAGTCAAACTGAGCTTTTTTCACAGAACCCTGAGGAATGTCTTCTGCAGTGTTGCTCAGATCACAGAACGCTTATTTAAACAAAAATTAATTTAAATAAAATAAAAACTAATTTTGGGGGGGCTTCTTAGATCTCAAACTACAGTTCTTGATTGTAGCAGAATAACATTTTAATAATTACCTGTTGTCTCTTACCATAACTTAGGTATGACTTCTCCTGTCTTTCATTTGAGAAAATGTCTCCAGGACATGAGAAGGAGGGTTTTGAGAAGGGTGATGAACTAATAAAAACTATCCCTTATTTCTTTTCTAAGTACAGAAATCCTTGGGTCAGTAGAGGTATGAGTGAGGCCTGGGTGGGAAGAATTGTCCTCTGCCCTCTTTTCTAGTGGATGCAGGGAATGCCAACTCTCCTCATGATTATGAGGATTAGGGGGATTTCTGGCATCGGGAGAGTTAGGATTAGGAAAGGGGAAAATGTTCCTCCCTGCACCCTCCTTACAACTGTCCCCCGGCTTGCTACCGATGATGAGGGTTCACCTAGCCACTGGGGAACGCCTCTGAAAACCCAGGGACGTAAGGTTTGATTATTCATACCCTCTCTTGGGATTATTATTCAAAAAGGACAAAGTGATGAGAGAGAAGAAGAATAGGGAAAAACCAACACAGTGCATTGGGCAGGGTAGGTGACATTATGAAGCAAGGTCCCATTGCCTGGCTGGGGTAGTACAATATAGCAGAGTCCTTGGCAAAAAACAGGGAGGAATCACCTTTCTCTCATCCCGTGTAGTCTCCCTGTTATAACAGAAGATTAGGCTTGGCTGGGCACTTGGGGGTAGTGCCTGATGAAACATTTTTGTATATTTGAATTTTCTCTTCCTTCACCATTCATGGAACTGAAATTTGAAAAATGAAAAGAGCAGGTGTCAGCTGAGAACTGATATCGAAGGGTTTGTTTTTCAAATGTATACTGAATCTGGGAAAAAATAGCAGCTATCCTCTGATAATAGTTCTTTAAAACATTTAAATTGACAGAAACTTGGAAGAAATAATGCCATCCCTTTGGTATTATAGAGGCATTTTTCTTTATTCATCATAATTTAAATTTAGTATTACAGAGCCTTTCAGAAAATTGGTCCCTTTTGTGGAATGTTGAGGTCACCTTGTTTTAGAAAAAGTGCACCTTCATTACATTTAGTTTATTCAGAAAAATATAGAGTCTCTTTACGTACTTGAATTATTACTCCAGTTCTAATTTTGTACTACCTCCCTTTGGCCCATATCAGTCTGCTTGTATAAAAGTTTGCAGATCCCAGAAACTGTTAGGGCACAGGTTCGAAGTTAGCAAGAAGTCATTGTTCCTCTTCTACACAAAAGGGAAGACAACAGATAGAAGTTGAGTGATTTTGTTTTTATAGGTTATTCCCATTAATTTGCCCAATGATCCTTTCAATGTAGCACTATAATCACCTGAGAGTAAGAAAAAGGTTAAGGGGTCTTTAATCCTGGGTACTACCTCTGGAAATTCTGATTTAATTGTTCTAGAGTACAGCCTGAAATGAGGCAATGTAGGCACAAAGGAATTGATAACATACCAAAAATTATTCACAACTGGTATGCAAAGAAACAAGGATTTGACCTCAGGTCAAAGCTCACCTTTTTTGCTTCGTGGTTCTTTGGAACACATTTCGAATATTATAGTACCATACTTTCATAATTTTTCCTTAAAAGGAACTTGAAGCACCATTTTATTGTGTTCTTACATATCACATTATTGTACCTTGTAGATACTTTTTCTGAGGGACTGTCTCTTCAACTTTATAGAGAAAATTAGTAGGAAATAGAATCTAGTAGAATATGCATTGTCTTATAACGTTTTCTAGAACACAGCACTCACATTCTGTTATGTAAAGGTCTCCAAAGGACTTGACTTTTTAGAACATGTGGGGATGATTAGAGAAAGATAGTTGCTCCCTATCTCATAAGGAATTGCAGAAGTGAAGAGGTGACTTTCATAATTAGTTACAAATTAATAAAAATTCCAGCTTTTATTTTGGACATATGAAAGTATGGGTTTAGTTTGACTCTGAAACTTTGAATAGCAGTAGAGGCAGTTTTTTATAACTAACATCTTAAATATAAATATGAATTGAGCTTATGAGACTGTGATTTTTACAGTCTGAATAGCCATATGTAACCCTATTCTCCAACCTCCCCCTCCATCCTCTCCCACCCCCATTTATCAGGCCTTGTGCAGTGGGGAAAGTGGGACACGGTCTCAGATTTCCACAGCATCATTTAACTCAGTAAAACTAAGTATGCCTTCCAGTTTTCGAAACCTTATATTTTACACTATACTTAAAAGATAGCTAGCTGACAAGAACAATTTAAAAATAGCAGACCATGGACAGGTGACAAAATGTCACGCTGGCAGCACCAGACTGCATTAACAAAAATCACCAGATGTCACACACTTGATTTCTATTTTCACAGCTGATTAAACAGCAGTATTTGTTGGACAAAAGGAAGAAAAAAGAAATGGCCTCATCTGAATTTGGAGTCAGTTTTTCTTTGGCTGTTGGTATTTTCTCTCTCCTTCAAAATCCCATAATAACTGTAAAACTTAAGGCATACTATATAATAAAATATTATAAAATAAACCTAATTTTAGAAAAGAAACCTTTATACATATATACTTCCTAAACTTGCAGGCTATAAATGAAAATGTTAGCAGAGCTTGTCTTTGATTGGTGATCTTGTTTTCTTCATTTTTCTGTATTGTCTAATTTTTCTCCAATGAAAATAAATTGTATTTTATAATCTAAACATTAATTTTTGAAGAGGTAGAGAAAGTAGCTTAAAGAAGCCTTAAGTGGTTTACTAAAAAGAATTTGGGAAAAAATTAGATTACATTTAAGTAATTGGTTCTGTTGGTTCTGACATTGAACTAGAGTTTCGTATAAAATCTTTGGTTGATGATCTTGATCTAGAGATCATTAAAGTCAGAGGCCAACAGAGTTAGGAAGGATACCAGGAAAGGCAAAAGAATTTTCTGCTTTTCAGCAAGTAGTGATGCCTTCATCTACAAAACATTGCCTAAGGCTCTTGTTTTGCCGCATCTTTAGAAAGACTGAATTGGAAGTTATTGGTGTAGGATAGAGGATGATAATTAGAAAACTACTGAGCTTCTTTTCAGTTTCATCTTGCCAGGTTGAAAAGTCCCAAGACCTGATGGAAAGAGTACAAAAAGGATCCAACTTCTAGAGGACTGCAGAGAGGGGCATCCCTTAACGTTAGAGAACATAAGTAGTTCCAGAAACGTATAAAAACTATTATTTGATATAGTGGTTGTAAACTACATAATTCTTTACCATAAATGATTGTAGCACAGGAAATAAAAGAAGTTGAATGAGCTAAATTTGGGCTTGCTTGGATTGCTTGAAAACCCGTTATTATTCTGAGAACGTTTAGGGAACATCCCTAGTTTATAGGAACAACACCCATATCTGAATATTCCTAGGTCAGAGATTGAAAGACCCTCTCAATGTGCCATTTCCTTAAATTCTGCTCAGCAGTGATTGGGTTTTTTCGGCAGACTTTCCAGTGACTGGTTGCTTATTGCTTAGTTTGAATACCTCAGAATATGATAAGTAAATCACAAATAATTAATACATCTTCCTTTTCCCCAAGTAATTAATATATCTTCTGCTCTTAAACCTGGAGGCTATTAGTTGAAATATCTTATTCAGACTTGTCATCTTATAGAACAGAGGCTGGCTAACATCATCTGTAAAGGGCCAGAGAGTAAATATTTTAGTCCTGTGGGCCATATAGTTTCTGTTGCACATTCTTCTTCTTTTTTTTTTTTTTTTTTTTTTTTGGGGAGCACAGGCCCAGCGGCCATGGCTCACGGACCTAGCCACTCCACAGCATGTGGGATCTTCCCGGACCGGGGCACGAACCCGTGTCCCCTGCATTGGCAGGCAGACTCTCAGCCACTGCGCCACCAGGGAAGCCCTGCACATTATTCTTTGTTTTTTAATTTCTGTGTTTGTTTTTACAACTTTTTAAAAATGTAGAAATGATTGTTGGTTTGGAGGCAGACAAAACAAGTGGCCAGCCCCCTGTTACTATAAGGACAAAGGTCTGGACACAGGCATTATGCCCAAGGTCGTATAACTAGTGAGTGGTAGGGGCAGCACAAGAACCCTAAATTTTTAGGCCAGTCATTGTCCCCCACTATATCTGTTATATAAATTTTACATCTTTCTTCTGGTCGCCATTCTGATCATTATGTTGCATTTTTGAGCCACCGTGAAATCTTTATCTTTTAATTCCCTCTAAGCTTCAAGTTTGTATACTTCTTTGAATTCATTATTTTGCCGCTTGAATTTGAAGGGCAGTATGAATTGTTTAAATAAAATGCTTAATCCAGGGAGTGGCATGTTTAAATTGGAATGTGGGAGATGTGTTAATTTTTCCTATTATAAGGGAAGCTTCTTTTTTGTTTTGTTTTATTTCTTTGTTGTTATTGAGACTTTAGCTTTGTTTTAAGATTTTTCATGTGTATGTTTTATGACTTGATTTAAAACTGTTTTAACTGCTATGGCCTTTGATAGCATTGTTATAGATTAATCTGTTTTAGTTTCTTGTAATGTTCATATTGTACAATGTATTTATGATTATATTAAGCATTCTCTGTGCTTAAAGTAAAATTATTTTATTTTTTAGGACGCATGGGAATAAATTTTCATCATCCAGGAACAGATAATATTATGGCACTTAACAGTAAGTCTTCATATGAAATATTCTGTAAAATTAGCAGTTAAGTCTATAGCATGTAATTTCCACTTTCTCAGCTGTTCATTACATTTCGGCCTTCACTGAGTGCAGTGTAGACCATTATTCTATACCAGTGCTTTTCAAAGTGTGGACCCTGAACCAGCAGCATCAGCATCATTTGGGAACTTATTAAAAATACAAAATCTCAGGCCCCATTACAGATCTGCTGAATCAGAAACTTTAAGCATGGGGCCCAGAAATCTGTGTATGACCAAGTTCTATAGATGATTCTGATGCAGGCTAAAGTTTGAGAACTGCTACTGTAAACCAGGGGTTGACAAACTACAGCCCTGTGAGCCATATGTGGCCCACCGCCTGTTTTTGTAAATAGTTTTATTGAAACACAGCCAAACCCATTCATTTATGGATTGTCTTTGGCTACTTTTGTTCTACAGTGGCAGAGACAAAAAAACCTAAACTCTTTATTGTTTGGCCCTTTACAGAGAACTTTGCTGACCCTTGCTGTATACCACTGTGTTAGGGGGGAGGAAGGAGGGGAGGAAGAAGGAGGGAGATGATAGAGAGGGACTGGGCTAGAGAGTGTGAATAAATAAATCAACTTATTGTAACTCATAATTTTCTCATTGTGGTAGATAGCCAACAGGTGCTTCAAACTGGACGTAAGGGGTTTCCCATTAGTGGAGTTTGCATAGGAATAGTGGCGATAACTTTGCTGCTTAGAAATGGTTTTGTCAGTATACTTGTTGGATTGGGTTCTGGAGCATCAAAACCTTATTAGCCAGAAAGTCATTGTATTAATACTGCAAGAAATATCTGGCTGGCATCAACTCTCCTTCCTAGTGTCTGTGGACCAAATAGCTTTGCAGAAGAACAGTCTCTAAATGGAAATTGTCCCTTGTCTAAAGGACCATACAAGCCATTGAATCCCTCAGGATATAAGTTTTCTCCTCTATCAAATGAGTGATATCAGGTTGTCCCCTCTCATCCTCCCTGACATACAAGCTGACTCTCAATACACATGGAAGACCTGCTGGGTAAATCTACGGTTGTCTACAATATTACCCCTTTTCTTCTTGCTTGAGTAAGGATGTTGAAATGCCATTAGTGTTCCTTAGGGCATATTTTAGGTTATCTCTAAAATATATATTCCATATTTCTTTTGGTTCTGACATGTAGCCTACCTTCCAAGGAGCACTGGTAAGAACCAGCACTGCTGGCATTGTTTGATAATGCAGGTCCTAATCCACTCCATGCATATTTTGTTCTAAATAGCTAGCATCTCCTCTTTTTGAGGGTCTTGGAAACAATGGGAGTTCCAGACTATCCACCTCTATTTTCTGATTTCTAGAAGAAAGATCACTTTACAGTTAGATTCTGTTACCTCTAACTTTTTTTCTAAAAGTAGGTATTTTTGAGGTGAGGATTAATAAACATGCCTAACTTGCCAAGCCACAGCAATTTTGTGAAACTTTGTGAAAACACTTCAGTTAGATGATGGGATTTAGAAATGAATGTAAAAGAAAAGAACAGTATGATAGTGTGTCTGCCTGCAGGAATAAGTGTGTATTTTAGAAAAGACCTAATTTGACATGGTGTAAGTCCTCTTCTGCAAGAGGGAGAAGATATAATTTATGATTTTCCATGTAAAAAATGAAGCTAAAGGACACTTTTGTTTTTAAAAGGTTTTGATTCTCTTTGATTTGATTCTCTTTAATCTCAGCTTTTAAATAAGAGATTTCATTTATGTTCTTTCCACTTTGTACATGTTGTTTAAATCCCCCTTTCAGCCTTGAAATTTCTTCATCCTTAGTAAGAGATGAGGAGACTGAATTAGGTCATCTTAATGATTGCTTTCAGAATGAAGATTCTGTGATGTTGTAATATTTTTTAAAGTACCAAAAGGGTCATTTTGCCAATATCTATATCATGTTGATGAGTTATGCATATTTCAACATAATGGCAGATACCAGAGCACACCTATCTTCAAATGACTCTGTGGGTCCTGCCCTATAGGCTCCTCAAAGTAAACCGTAAAAACCACTGGGGTTTGACATTTGCATACGTCAGTTCTCTTTCAAAGTTGACTTCTACTTGAAATGATCAGAATAAACAAAATATCCTCCTTGGTAGATACTTGTGAGGTCTACAGGTTTTGACAGATTTGCTGTGATAAAGCTTTTTTTCCCCTTTTGTGTAGTTGGGCCCAGCCCATCTGGTGACATATGTATGTAACACATGCACAAACACACCTATGTATTTTTTGTCTTCCCTTTTATGCCTACCATTCGTCAGCTCAGCAGTTACTGTCCTGTGACTGGTCTGTCCTTATTTTCCCTCAGCCTTCATATAGATGAGGTCACAAATCACTAAATCTTTATTAATTCAGAATTTACAATTATTGAAAGGGGCTGGGTTGAAGTTGAACTATATTTTCAGACAAGAAGATACTGGCTAATAAAATTTAAAAGAATTGAGTCAAGGGTTAAATTTTTTAAAAAAGGAAATGTGAGACAGTTGTAGTTCCTTTCTTATTAACCGTTTTTGGTATGCAAAATTGATGCTTCCTAACTCTGTTCATAATGCTGCCATTCACCATGTCTTCAAAAAATCTCCCATTCTTTCACTTCCTTGAGCTCACCCAAACCCAAATCTCTCCTGAAAATACCATGTTGTCAGCTCTCCTGACTTGATGAGACAGACAGCGGTGTCAGGGTGAGCATTCTCACTTCTCATTACTACTGCCCAACTTTAATTAATTAATTTGTTTTTAATTAATTAATTTGTTTTGGCTGCGTTGGGTCTTCGTTTCTTCATTGCAGTGCGTGGCCCTCTCACTGTCGCAGCCTCTCTTGTTCCGGAAGACAGGCTCCAGACGCTCAGTAGTTGTGGCTCACGGGCCTAGTTGCTCCGCGACATGTGGGATCTTCCCAGACCAGCACTCGAACCCGTGTCCCCTGCATTGGCAGGCAGATTCTCAACCACTGCGCCACCAGGGAAGCCCCACTACTGCCCAACTTTGAATGGGCCAGTTTCCCATTTTTCGGTGTTTCTAGTGCATGTCTTCCACCTATACCTTCCTCTCAGAATCACCACTGCTGATGACATCTAGAAGCCAGAAAATGGAGCTTGGGAGAAGACGGTAGGAAACCAACTGTAGAAAACAGTAAACCTGTAGATATTTAGGGTGTGGAAAGACTAGCAAAATTTGTGTAAAGCCAAAGACTCTCCTGATTTTTGCTACTCAAGACCATGAATTTAGTTAAGAATTAGCAGGCCAACCTTTGGGGAGGAAACTAAGAGACACATCTAAATTTTGGCTGTTACTGAAAATTTTAGTCCTCAAGTATTGTAGAATACAGAAGTGGAGATGAGAAGAAATTCTGATCCATCAGTAAGATCTGCCACTTGTTTGCTATTTCCAAAATACAGTTAGTTCTGAAACAATATGCCCCTTCCATTTAAACAGTTAATGTATTTTTTCTTAACTTTCTAATAATGCCCTCTTTTCATCCTCTTCACCCTTATACCAAAGATACTAGAAGTTTGCATAATGTATTTTTATTTTTCCTGCTGGAGAAGGAAGGAGGCTATGAGAGTGCTTCCAGCTATATCTGTAGTAGTTTTATCAGCAAGATTTTTTCTAACACTTAAGGGTAGTTTGTGTTTTTTGTTTCTTTGATTGTATGTGGGTTTTGTGTATGTGTGCGCGTGTGTGTATACCTGCACTCTAGGTATAGAGTTGAGTTTAGCAGTTGTGGGCTTGTATGGGATTGATGCCTGACTTGGTGCTTTTTCCTCTATTATGATGATCCTCAGAAAAGGATATTGGTGCTCCATCATTAGTCAAGTGACCAAATTTATGCTCAAGTTAATGGTCAAATCCAGAATGCCTGGTCTTGTGATTTACTCTAGGAGAATCACTGCTGAGTATATCCACTTTATTCCTCTTGACTGGTCAGCTTCTCTTTTTTCAAGTAGAGAATGGGCTTGGAAAAACTGAAATATCAGGAAGTTGCTTGATGAGTACAACGTTAGAAACGGGGGAGCAGTGTGGCCTAAGGGATAGTATCACTCAGCTTCAGGGAGGTATCTTCCAAGTAGGCTGGAAGGCTTGTGAAACCTGGAGATGAGCAATAAATTAGCATAGCCATGAAAAGCATTGTTTAGAATCCAGCATATCTGGTCCCACTTCTTAGAAGCTGTATGACCTTGGGGCCACATTCTTAACTTCTTTGTCTCTGGTTTCTTCACCTGTAAAATGGAGATAATGATCACTAAAGTGGCTATATATAAATCTTGTAAAGTTTAGCATTGCGGCCTAGTAGATAATGCTCAGGTGAACTGCTGTCATGATTGCTTGTATGAGAGCTTTAGTGCTGCCTTTTATTTTATTTATTTATTTTATTTATTTATTTATTTTTGGCTGTGTTGGGTCTTCGTTGCTGCATGAGAACTTTCTCTAGTTGCGGCGAGCGGGGGCTACTCTTCATTGCAGTGTGCGGGTTTCTCATTGGGGTGGCTTCTCTTGTTCTGGAGCATGGGCTCTAGGCACTTGGGCTTCAGTAGTTGTGGCACGTGGGCTCAATAGTTGTAGCTCGCGGGCTCTAGAGCGCAGGCTGAGTAGTTGTGGCGCCCAGGCTTAGTTGCTCCGCGGCATGTGGGATCTTACCGGACCAGGGCTCGAACCCATGTCCCCTGCATTGGCAGGCAGACTCCCAACCATTGTGCCACCAGGGAAGCCCTAGTGCTGCCTTTTAAAGATTTCCTTTTCTTTGCATGTTAGACTTCCAAAACATATCTTACATTGTTTGTGTTTAGATAGAGGTTTTCCTGATGGAATTTAAGACAGCACACCTACAAATCACTAATAGGCTAGAGTGGCTGTCCTGCAGTATATTACCATCTCTTTTTGTGTGAATCTTTTTTTCTGCGTGAAATGCTTCCTGTCTCTGTCTCCTGACTGAAACATGCACTCTTTGGGGCTTAGAGTTGCTGTATCTTTCATGATGTTTGGCACTTTTGAAGATGCTCTGCAGTCATGTTTGGAATGTAAAATGGGATAGTCATTTTGGACAACAGTTTGACAGTTTCTTAAAAAAGTTAAACATACACACCTACCATAGGATGCAGCAGTTCTATCTTAAGAATTTACCAATGTCCACACAAAGATGTGTATGTGAATGTTTAAAGCAGCAGTATTCATGATAGCCAAAATTATAAATAATCCAGATGTCCCTTAACTGGAGAATGGATAAACAAATTGTGGTACGTTTGCACAGTGGAATACTATTCTGCAATAAAGAAAAGCGAACTGTTGGACTTCCCTGGTGGCACAGTGGTTAAGAATCCACCTGCCAACGCAGGGGACTAGGGTTCAAGCCCTGGTCTGGGAAGATCCCACATGCCGCAGAGCAACTAAGCCAGTGTGCCACAACTACTCAGCCTGCGCTCTAGAGCCCGTGAACCGCAGCTACTGAGCCCATGTGCCACAACTGCTGAAGCCCACGCACCTAGAGCCCATGCTCTGCAACAGGAGAAGCCACCGCAATGAGAAGCACACACACCACGTCAAAGAGTTTCCCCCACTCGCCGCAGCTAGAGAAAGCCTGCGCACAGCAACGAAGACCTGCGCACAGCCAAAAATAAATAAATTAATTTAAAAAAAGGGACGAGCTGTTGATTCATGCAACAACATGAATGACTCAAAATAATTATGCTGAATTTAAAAAACTAGACAAAGAAAGAGTACATACTAGATGATTCCATTAATATAAAATTCTAGCAAATGTACTCTAATCTATAGTGACAGAAAATACAACAGCTTTAAGAATATTTTGAAGTAATATTGTCCCCCCTTTTTCAGAGGAGGGCTTAGATTCTTGGAGGAGTCATGTTTAGATAAGGATGGCTTCTGGTTGAGCAAGTCTCTGAATCTCCGAAGTCTCTCTTTAGTTGAAAAAACCTACAGGAGGACAGTTATGATACTCTAACTACCTCATTATTTTTGTGAGATGTAGATGAGATTAGGCACAGGTACAAATAAGGTGTTAGTATTGCTACATTTGGAAAGTAGGGGGCATAGTCTTTTTAGAGAAGAGGGTCTAAACAGTAGTTTTGTAATGTAACAGAGGTTCAGTTTTATTTAAATTAAAATTTTTCATGCAATTCATTTTTTGATATCTCTCAGCTTGTAACTACAGCCTGTTCCAAGTTATGAAACGAATAAGAAATTTGAAGTGCTGTTAGATTATACAAAAGTTATGTGCCTTATTTGTCAGCTGAACTATAAAGCCAGTAGAGCCTTATACATCAGTAGGTATCTTCTACAGCTTCTTAATAATTGCAACCTCTAACCCAGTAATTTGAACTTAATACAGCTAAACTTGCTATCCCATATGATAATTATGAAATAAAAAATTTGTTTCCACAAGTCAAAAAAAAAAAGAAATTTGAAGTTCCACTTTCGCTCTGACAGGGAGGGATGATTGTTTGCCGTCACTCTTCCTTATCAAACTTTTAAAAACACTGATAAATTGAGGAGTCCTAGAATAAAACCTTGGATGTTTGAAGACTTAAAATTTTAATATCTTTAAAAAAACCCAAAAAGACATTCATCTGCTTGAGAAACTCTGAGGTCATTGATTGTTAACACCTTGTACACAGCTGATGCACCAAGAAACTTGGAGCTTTAGATCATGCTGCCTTCCACTTTTTTCCTCTTATTAATGCGTAGAAAATATTTTAGAAGACTTCACTTCTATTTCTATTTGAACTGAGGGCTGCCAGAGGCAATGTGAAAGGGTTTTGGTATGAACTTTGCATTTGGCAGACTCTGGTGTGGCTGCCGAGACTCCTCTTCCCCCTCCCCGCTCCCTTTCATTCTCTGCTGAGAGTGAACTCCTTGGGGAGCGGCTCAGCTGAGAGGAAGTGGCAGAGGGAGCTGAACACATGATGCTTTTATGCCAAAATGGGAATAGAGCCAGTTTTGCTAGAATTTCAAATGGAATTTTCCAAAATTTGAAGAGTACATTGTATTTCTGCTCACCATGAGTGGATATAAGTAAATAGTTTTTTGTTTTTTTTTTTTAGCAGAGTAATAAGATAGTGAAGGAATTATTTTGAGATTCTCAGATTAAAGACTTTGTCTTTGAGTATTTTGAACTTTTGGAAGACAAGATCCCTGTTTCTCTCTGAACAGATTTAGAAGTAAAATTAGTATATAATTGTGGAATGAATATATTGTAAATGATGGCTAATTTAAAAATGCAGAATAGTAATCAGAAGGACATGTAATGATCTACGCTCAAATTTCAAACTATTTTGGGTAGATGCTGTACATGAGCATGGTAGGGGACCTGAGGCGTTGTTGTTTTGTTTTGACCTTCTCATTTTACAGATGGGGAAGCTGAGGTTCAGGAGACTATGTGAACTGGCTAGGGTGACATGATGGAGCCAGAACCTTCTGGATCAGAACCTTCTGCCTCCAGGTTGAGGGTGATAACCTTTGCTTTAAATACTTAATTGTTAAGAGTGGTTATATTATTTTTATACTCGTTTAACACACACAAATTCAGTGTCTCTGGGAAAATCATTTTTCTAATATTACTTGTCACCTTGTTTATGCTCTGAATGCTTAATGAATCCTCTTTTCCTGAAAAATAGAGTGATATTCCTGGTCTACATGGCCTGGCATTGAATATTGTAAAGAAGTGAACTCTGAAATTCTTGACTTACTTTACTGGATTTTGGAAGAAGTTCTTTGTGTGTGTGAATATGTCTAAAGTGTCAGGATTTGGGTGCTTCGACCTAATAATAAAGATGCAGGAAACTGAAAAGTTACCTTTTTCCTGTGGACCTCCCTGTTTGCTTTGTCCACTTGTGTCAGCAGTAGAACCTGGATTTCTCTTTTATAGCACTCATCACACTTGTGATTAACTATTTTAATGTTGCTGTTTCACTTTAATATGTATGCTTCAAGAGGGCAGAGAATGAACTTCTTTTCATAGCTGTTTGTTGGTTTCCAGTGCAATGCCCAGCCCATAGAGTAGGTACTCAGTCTGGAAGACTGGAAGAAAGGGAAAGATATCTCAGAGAGACTGTGCAAAGCACAGTATAACAGCCTTAGAGAATATCTAGTCCACCTTAGTTCCTTCCTAAAGATTTGTTTTAACGTTTCCTTTTGGAAGATGGTACTAACATATATGGATCTAGCAATTAACAGTTTACAAAGTGCTTTCACACACCTGTCTCTGCCATTGTAATGCTTAAAATGGTTTGCCAGTGCATGGTCAAAATTTTCCTTGAGCACCAATTTCACCCCAGAATTATTCTCTTATCCAAACAAACTATGGCTGTGTGATAGAGCAATATATGAAACTGAATGCAGTTTTTCAGATAAAGCTGGAGACTTCAAAAGATTTTCTAGATTTCAGCAAGTTTTAAGAATGCTTTGTGATTTGTTTCCTTCTGCTATTGGGGCACTTTGATAGAAAACAGAGAATCATGGTCATTCCTTTCATCTTTATTGCATCCTTGTTTAAAACATGGCAGTGTCCTCATTTTCTAAAAAAGGTAAAGGAGCTTGCTGATGTCATACAGCCAGCAAATAATCATCTATGACTTGGACACACAGATTAGCCTGCTAACCAGTCCTTTAATCCGAAAGAGCAGTGATGTCTGCTCTTTTGGGTTTTCCCAAAAAGATCACTCAGGCTTCCTTTAATAGCAGTTAACTAAATAATACTTTATTGATTGTAGAGAATTAGTGCATTTCTGAAAATGATCAGTTTTAATTTTACAACGTAGTCTCCCTTATTAGTGGCAGGAATTTTAACACACTGCCTCTCAGGCCTCTAGTATATGCAGACTGGAAATCTGAGACTTGGACGAAGACTTGGTATGCCGGTGATCCGGAGGGAAAGTTAAGTACCTGAAACTTTGCCTTCTTTTCTTCGTTAGCCTACACACACACATACCTTTGTTATCTGACTAAAGTTGTTGTTGTTTTTCCAGCCTAATATAGTGGAAATAATGTAGTTTGGAGGGACCAAAGCTATCTGAGCTTAAATCCTGGACCCATCATTTGTTTGTTTCCTTGGGAAAGCTACCCATATTTTTTATTTTAAATGGACACATTAATCCCTTCTTTACCAGCAATAAGGTTAAATGTGCAATGCTCCATTACCAAACCTGGCAAGAAATACATACCTAACAAATGCTAGTCTCTGATGCTTCCCTCTTCTACCCATTTGCCCCCTTTTTTTCCTTTTGAGTTAGCAGTAATTCTTAATCCTGGCTCTACAATCAAAATAGGAACCAAAATAAATAACCTATATGGGAAAAGAATCTGAAAAAGAATGGAAATATGTATATGTGTAACTGATGCACTTTGTTGTACACCTGAAACTAACAGAACATTCTAAATCAACTATACTCCAATATAAAATAAAAAATTAAATTAAGAAAAAAAAGGGACCAAAATAGAAAATACTTGTGACCCCATACGAGAGACTGTAATTTAATAGGTCTGGGAGTGAACCTGGTTGAGGGGGGTGGGTGGAAAAGACCACAGTTAGAGGTAGTTACCTCTTGAGAAATTCAGTGCTGCCCCCCTACCCCTTTCCAGTGTCTATCTTTATCTGAGCATGAAGGAATCAAACAGTATAAGGATTGTGCTCTGTATTCCCTCCTATTGTTTCTTTCTGCTCAAGGCTTGGTCTGCTTTTATTGTTCCCTGAGGTTTTTCCAAGTCCAGGTTACTAGAGGAAGTTGTCTTTGAGGGGTCAGGATGGGTGAGGGGAATGAGCAGTCCTCTGTGTTGCCAGAGTTCATCCCAAATTCTCAGGTCCATTCCTTTCCACAACTTTGCTCCACGAAGGAGCCCTCCTTCCTGCACGAGAGGAGCCTTGTTGGTAGGGAGGAGACGAGGAGGCTGACTAAGGGGCCTGGGCACAACGGCACCCGTTTTGTTCCCGCTCTCTCCCCTCTGTATAATTTCCTACATTATCTGGGGGCTCAGACATGTAGGGTTAGCAAGTATTGGCTGTTCTGAACAATCTAAAAATTGAGTGTTTAAAGTTTGAAGAGACCACAAGACACCTTGGCATAGTGAAGACTTTGGTATAGTGAACATATGCCAGATATCTGGGTGCATGGAGTAGGCATTTTCAGACCTGGTTTGGACAGACGGGTCTGTGTAAAATATAAAATATTCTGGTATGTGATTAGGATCCGTAGAACTTTGCTTGATTTTCTTGCTTTTCAGGAGGGCAGTTAGTGTGTCATTTAGCAATGTGCTACTGAGATAAAGGTAAGGTGGTAATTAATTACTCTCAGTGGAATACTATTAGGGCACAGGTGCGAGGGTGCATAGGCACCAGCTGAAACAAATGCACATGCATGCCCACTCTCTCCAACCAGTGATAGCAGTATCATGCAGACATTCTTTTTTTTTTTAAAAAAAATATTTATTTATTTATTTGGCTGCATCGGGTCTTAGTTGCGGCATGCAGGACCTTCGCTGCAGTACGCGGGATCTTTCGTTGCGGTGCACGGGCTCTTCGGTTACGGCGGGCAGGCTTCTCCCTAGTTGTGGCACATGGGCTCTAGAGTGCGCAAGCTTAGTTGCCCCGCGGCATGTGGAAGTTTAGTTCCCCGACCAGGGATCGAACCCACGACCCCTGCATTAGAAGGCAAATTCTTTTTTTTTTTTTTTAATTAATTAATTTATTTTTGGCTGCATTGTGTCTTCGTTGCGGTGGACGGGCTCTAGGCGTGTGGGCTCAGAAGTTGTGGCTCACTGTCTCTAGCGTGCAGGCGCAGTAGTTGTGGCACAGGGGCTTAGTTGCTCCCTGGCATGTGGGATCTTCCCGGAGCAGGGATTGGACCCACATCACCTGCATTGGCAGGCAGACTCTTAACCACTGCGCCACCAGGGAAGTCTCCATGCAGAGATTCTTTACCTAGGTTTATTTCCAGAGAAATCTTGTCAGACATACAAATTTTAAATGATCTTTCTCTGTTTTAATGAGAAATTTAAGACATGGACCTGGAAGTTCTGAAGTGATTACTTTGATAACATGTCACATATTGAGAGATTTAATTAGTAACCTATACGGTAAATGTAGTTCAGAAATTAATACTAGATGTGCATGGACACTACAAGATGCTATAGTGAAGCCTTGGATTTACCATTTTGGACAAGATTGGAAAAATAATAGTGGATGGAAATGGAAAAGGGGATTAGGAGTTTCCTAGGAAGCAGAGAAGAACAGATGTTAAAACATGTGGGGGCTTCCCTGGTGGTGCAGTGGTTGAGAGTCCGCCTGCCGATGCAGGGGACACGGGTTTGTGCCCCGGTCCGGGAAGATCCCACGTGCTGCGGAGCAGCTGGGCCCGTGAGCCATGGCCGCTGAGCCTGCGCATCCGGAGCCTGTGCTCCGCAACGGGAGAGGCTAAAACAGTGAGAGGCCCACGTACCGCAAAAAAAAAAAACAAAAAACATGGGTATCTAGATTCTTATGTTAAGTGGATAGGTGATTATATTTTAATGATACTATCAGAGGAGTGCGTTGAATTGGTGTGACTGGAATGTATGGGTCTGATGTATGGAATAATGGGAATGAGGATCTGAAAGGTGGTTAGAGATCAGATGGTAAAGGTCCTTGATTGTTCTTATGAGAAGCTTGGACAGGCAAGTACTGTCTTACTGGAAAATTAGGTTTATCTGAAGGAGGATGTTCAGGATGATGTGGGGTATGGAAAACTATTTCTTATGAGGAATAGCTAAATATAACTTCATTGTAGAAAAGAAAACCGAAAGGAGATAAAGTAATGACCCTCGAATAAAAGGCTGGTGTCTGTGGCGAAGGATAATAGTGAGGCAAGTATAAGAAAGAACTTTCTAACTAGAAAGAATTGTCCTACCATGTAGCATGAGTCTTCAGTTTTTCAGTCATGTTCTATGGAATCTCAGCACCCAAGGAGGTACTTTAAGGACTACTATGGGGAGGGATACCTGACAGGTGGCGCTCCGAATCCCTGTGCTGCTTCAACCTGAGCAGCCTTGTTCAGGGAATAAATATCTCATATTTATTGGGGTTCATTTGTTGGAGGAGAGAGGGTTCTGCTACTTAGAAAAAAGTTTGAAAAGACTGAAGTGAGCCTCCTTATTCTTTTACCTTAACTCTTGATTAAGGTATTCTAGCAGAACCAGGGAGAACATCTTTGTGTTGGTTATAGAAGTAATTCCTGTTTCGTTTGGGACATTGATTAAAGATCTGTACGTTTCCTATAAGATTTTGTAAGCAATGAAACAGAATGTTGCAAAAGTTCAGTTGTTTAGAATGTAGGGCAGTTTCATATGTTATTAATGACAATTAGATTTTCTGACCAATCCATAAAAACACCTATTAAATTCTGATCTTAATTCATAAAATAACAGCTTTAAGTATAGTGATTAATAGAAAACAGTAGTGCTATGGTAGTAATAATGAAATAAAACAAAAAAAATTTGGGTGAGAAGTTTCTCTTTATTAATCTTGGATTATGATACTAAAAGCAAACTCTTGGAGGATGATAAGTTTTTGGAATCCTAAAGGGAATTTCTGGGTACTTTCAAGGATTATACAGGTTTGAAATACTGGCTTTTCTATCTTGGTGGTTAGGAATAAAGGCTTTTTTTTTCAAATGTCCATTGACTGGTGTATTACTTTACTAGGGATGCCATAACAAAATATCATAGACTGGATAACTTAAACAAAAGAAATTTGTTTTCTCATAGTTCTGGAGACTGGAAGTCCAAGATCAAGGTGTTGGCAGGGTTGGTTTCTCCTGAGGCCTTTCTTCTGGGCTGGCAGATGGCTGTCTTCTTGTTGTGACCTCACATGGCCTTTTCTCTGTGCATGGGCATTCCTAGTATCTCCTCTTCTTATAAGGACACCAGTCCTGTTGGATTAGGGCTTTACCCTTATGGCCTCATTCAGCCTTAATTCCCTCGTAGAAGACCCTGTCTTCAAATATAGTCACATTGTGGGTTAGGGCTTCAACGTATTATGAATTTTAGGGGGAACACATTTCAGTCCCTAATAACTGGTGAATGGATCAATTGTGGTATTTCCATACTATGGAATACTACTCAGCAATAAAGAGAAACAAAATATTATCACATGTGATAACATGGATAAATCTCAAAAACATTATGCTAAGTAAAGGAAGTCAAACACATTGATTCCATTTATATGAAGTTGTATAAAGGGTGGACAAAACTAAGAAAGCAGACTAATGATTGCCGGGAGCCATGGTTTGGGGGATAAGATCAACAGCAAAAGGGCACAAGGAAATGTTTTAGGGAGATGAACTGTTCTAGTTTATGATGGTACCGGTTGCATGGCTGTGTATGATTACCAAAATGGATCAAACTGTAAACTTACAATGGATGAGTTTTATTGAATGTACATACTACCTTAACTTAAACGAGAAAAAGAATAAATGCTTTAGAGCCGGTGTGGACCTGGATTCCATCCCAGCTCTGCTGTTTAGGTAGCTGAATAACCTGGACCAGTCATTCTCTTTGGACCTTAGTTTGCCCATCTGGAAATATATATTATGGTAGTTGCTTTGGGAATTAGAACAGACAACATTAAACATTCAGCATATAATGCCTGGAGCATGGTAAATTATCAGGTTATTATATTTTACTTTATGGTATTTCTTTTCCTTTATGAAGTATGTAAGCAACACTAGTATTATACTTGCCACTTGTTAATGTTACTTTTTAAGCTTGCAAATGGAATGGAAAGATTTTTCTGAGAAAAATGGATAAGAGTCAAAGAGAAGAGGGTGGGAAGAAGGGATTTGAAAACATCCAAATACTTTATGGGAATGTAGTAGATGAAGATGTATTCCATCCGTTCAAGCATCATTTCTACCTGCTAAGTTTATGTTATGAATAAATTGACCTTTTCAATTATAATTTGCCAGATTTGAAAATTGCTGGGCTAAAACTATCTCACCTGCCATTATAAAGACAAAGATAGAGGAGGGGCATATATGGGACAAACTCCATCACTCCTGTGCTTTGGGAATTTACAGTCTGACTAGGGAAAAGGGGATATTTTTGTACTAAATTTAAGATCTTAACCCATCTTAGGTAGAATTTTTTGCGTGACTAATACTTAGATGGAAGTTGAAAGGGACCATTAGATGTTCGAATAGAATTTAATTTTATATACTGAAATGGTATTCAAAAAATAAGTTTACAAGGTGTTTTTAAGAAACTGATTTTATTGCAAGGAAGGTGATTAACAATTTGTTACTACAGTTAACTTTTAACAGCCTTGACAGATATTTCCAAGCCAGTTAGTAAAATGTACTAAGATCTCTGTATCTTGTTCATTTGATTTCATAAGTATGGCATCCCAGGGTGCTTAAGTTCCTGAAATGGGTGCATGCTACTTTGATCCACAAGAGAATGGAGATCTCTCTCTCTCTCTCTGTTGTGCCATGCACGAGCGTTTTTGAACCTCTGTGGTAGAATCTGTGTATGATGTTACTTGGCTTACAGAAACATCAGCAACTTTAGATGAATCCATGTAGCTGAAGATTTACTTTAGATGTTAAAATCAGATTGTAAGTTGCCCTTAGGGAATCACATGTGTGAGTGCAGCCATGTAAAACTGAGTGCAGGCCAAGACGTAAGGAGTAACAGATGATCCATTTTACAGTGATGCCTCCTGTGCCTAACCAAACACCATACAATTAACGTGAGGTACTAGTCATTGATCATGTAAACTTATTTTTAGAGTAACTGGCATATCCCACTGCAAAGTACATGTACCATTTTATATTATTCTGATGAATTGAAAATAAGTCTAATTTTTTTCAGTTTTGGATTATTCAGGTTTATGATTTAAAGACTACAAAAATGTTAGCATTTTGGACCTTCTACGTTAATCTTACAACCTTTTATCCCAGTGAATCGGTCTAAAATGTTTGTAATATTTTGTTTTTTATTAAAGTATAATTATATACCAAATAGTGTGCAGATCATAAATATATACTGTAGCTTGATATATCATCACAGAATTGAACACAAATTAACCAATACCTAGATCAAGATCAAAACGTTACCAATACCCCAGAACCTCCCCTCAGGATCCCTTTTGGTTAATACCCCTAGCCAAGGGTAACTACTACCTTGACTTCTAGAAATTGACTGTAATTTTTTATGAGGTCTAAAGTTGTTTAATACATAATGAAACAGTAAAAAGAATTTTATCTGTAATGATGATGATTGATAATAAAGAATTAAAGTTCTTGGAGGAACTAGTTCTTAGACTTTGAAAGTATATCGTATCTTGGCATATCTGGTATAAATCTGTACTAGCATAGAATATATTATATACCCAGAATTAGTCACATTATTTCCTTTTTTTCTATGTGGGATTGTTTTGTGCTGGCTCATGCTAAGTTTATATATTCAATAGCCTTTCTTGTTTAAAAGTCATATTTGTTCTCAGGGGAAAGCACTACTTTTGTGCTCCCAAATTTCTCTCCTTGGTGTCCTCTTCATTATCTCTCCCTCAGGGAAGAGTTTGATTCTAATTAGTCTATTTGCAAATGGCCCTCATGAGCAAAATTTTTTAATATAAATTTATTTATTTATTTTATTCTTGGCTGCATTGGGTCTTCGTTGCTGTGCACAGGCTTTCTCTAGCTGTGGAGAGTGAGGGTTACTCTTCCTTGTGGTGCACGGGCTTCTCATTGCAGTGGCTTCTCTTGTTGCAGAGCACAGGCTCTAGGCACACAGGCTTCAGTAGTTGCAGCACGCAGGCTCAGTAGTTGTGGCTCGCGGGCCCTAGAGCGCAGGCTCAGTGGTTGTGGTGCTCGGGCTTAGTTGCTCCGTGGCAAGTGGGATCTTCCTGGACCAGGGCTCAAACCCGTGTCCCCTGCATTGGCAGGCAGATTCTTAACCACTGCGCCACCAGGGAAGCCCAAGATCACTACTTTAAATTGGCTGCCTATTCCATATTCCATCTTTGCCTCCATATTATCAGAGCCTCCAGACTGACATGAACCAATTTTCTGTCTTCGATTAGAAATGGGAAAAAGAGAAGAATCTATAAAAATCATGAACTGTTTTAAGGAAGCTTTGATTATAACTCCCAAGTAACTGTGAAATACTGATGTATTTTTGCAGTTTCAATGTGAGAGATAAATAAAACCTCCTCCAAGGCAAACAAACAAACAAAAACCCAAAAAACAACTCCCAAGTATGCCTTTTGCAGCTCTACCCCGTCCCAAGTTTGGGGTGCTGCTCCCCACCCCCATGCCTGTCTGGGTCTGTGCACTTTGTGTTCTCTATTACCTGAATGGTTAGCAGTTGAAGACTTGAGTGAACAGCATTTTCATTTATCCTTTAGGGATGTTAAGGTCTGATGAGTCATTTGTACCTTAGTATTGTAATCAGATTCTTTTTTATTGAGTATCTGGCCAGAAATCAGATATAATGAAAGAATAGGAATGTGTTGTTTGGGAGAGAAATGAGTAATTTTGAAATACAGAATGTTTGATTTTCTCTCTAAATAGAGGTTTTGCCTTGGGGGGTGTTGGACAGCATGACATCATTGGGGATGGGAGAAGGACAAAAATAAATGGTGGGACATCAAAACTGGTTTTCATCTCTTTTTTTAAGTGTTGTCTATTAGTGTTAATTCACCCATGTTATTATAAGTGAAGTAGGCTTTTGTGGGGGACCCAGCTAGGAAACTACCATTTATTATTCTGGGAAGATGAACTTCAGGTTCCAAATAATGAAAAGTGTAAAAGTTCCTTAAAATTTTATTTTAGAATGCATTCCCTTTGTAAGTGATGCAAACAGTAATTGCTATGTAAATTCAGAAAAGGTGTTTTTCGTTGAGAGTTATACCGAGGGACAGAGTTAGGGAGTAAGTAGGGTTTGAATAATCCTTTTTAAGCTGGATAATACTTTATAATATTTGTGTCATGGGAAAGTGAAGAGGCCAAAGGTGTATCAGTGGGGTGAGTACGATGTCTGAAGAAAAATGGAAACTACAAGAAGATGAGGTTGGCCAACTAGTATTTCAACTTTCTACCTGAAAAGTCTGAATTCTTTTCCTAGGAGAGAAGTAGTTTTATTTAGTTCTACCTTATACTGGGAATGTAACCCCAAATTATCCTTGTTTTTTAGTTTAAATTTAATGTGATAACATTTCATGCCTTTAAAAAATGGATTAGAGTTCTCATTTATTTTTTACAGAACTCGGGGTTTCAAATTTGAAAAACTTTGCGCTTTGAAAGTCATTTTAGATGACAGGATCTCCTAGCAATATATGTATGATGCCACAGTCTAGCTTTATTAAACATTGTAACAATGCATTCTGTGGGCCTTGAGTTTTGAGGGGGAAGAAAATCTTTAAAGTGCTCTATTCTTCAGCATAGCCCGGGATGTACCCATTGCCTAATCCCTTTCTACTTTTTCAGTTCACTTTCTAGATGAAAAATATATTGTTTTCCCTGCATTTGTAATACTGTATGGAAAGTAACTGAGGAGGCTAAGAGAAATGTCACTGAAAATTTTACAGAAATACATTTTGTAAAGCAACAGCTAATTGTGTATAAAATTTCTATACAGTTTTCAGGGGACTCTGAAGTGTGTGTGTGTGTGTGTGTGTGTGTGTGTGTGTGAAGAAATTTAGAATGACCACCACACGCTGCAGATTTTATTTAGAATGAATGGTTTTATCTTTAAAGTGATGTCTGGTGGTAACATATAGTTCAAATGAAGATTTATAAATCAGAAAAAAATTTTAAAGAACTCTATCTATATCTGATATAGATAATGGGCCACAATGTAAATCCTTATAAGACTTGTGAAACTTAAGCACCCATTGTATCTTTTCCAGTGGCTGCCACATCCAGTTGAATTTCTCTTTAAGATTGTGATTTAACTTGTGCTTCATAAAGGTTTTTTTTAATATAATATGTATGTAGTCAAGTTGAACAGTATCTCCAGATTGATTCTGAGAATACTTAGAAAAGGTTTGTGTGAATATTTTTTTATTTCTAAATTCACCATTTTGATACAAATACCCATGGTTTTCTTCTGTGTTTACATGCAGCCAGGAGCTATGGGCGAAGACGAGGTAAATTTTTTTTTTAATGAGATCTTTTGCTTGCCAAATTGTGAGTAAATATGAGTGTGTGCGTGTTTATACCCGTGTGTGTGTAAAACAATAATTATTGTATGGTATGATGTTCTAGCTTAATTATTTTAGCGAAATAATTCTCTTGTCACTTTCATTATAATTATTTTTCATTAGTAGGTAATTTGTTCTTTTAATCCTAATAAAGACATAGCAAAGACTATTTATAACTGGAAGTTTTTGATATATGGTTTATTGTGAATGATCTTGAGGGAATAAAGGCCAAGCATGCGTATTTTGTTGTTGTTCTGTGCCCACCGTGTTCTTTTCACACTACGTAGAAGACAGAAGTTAGGTTTTAGAGGGCAGTTCTTTATCTTAGTAGGTTGGCTGGTGAATTTTTTGTGTGTTACATCCAGAGGCAGATCTACCTTGAAGCTAAATGAAAGTTAAGTTTCAGGTATCCTCACTTTCATGGGTCCCCTCCAAGATTTTTACCTTATCATTGTATTCTTTTTCTTAAAGAGAGAGCCTCAACTTGTATGGGCTCTAAGCCCCATAAAACTTGCATTCTCTCCTGGCCACACCCAGACAAAATAATATTGCTTTCATTTGTGTATTGCTGTAACCTTTCTAAAGCATTTCCATATCTGTAATTTGTTCAAATAATTTTATGAAGTAGGTAGGGTAAGTCTAATGTAGTGGAAAGAGTATGGGGTTTAGGGTCAAAGACTTAGGTTGGAATCACTGCTTTATCACTAACATCTGGTATCCTCATCTGTAAATTATGAAGTAATAAAACCAGTCTTTTCCAACTTCAAGAATGTTAGTCAGTGAAGTTATGGTATGAAATATGGGAGAGGAAAACTTATCCATGAAAACTGAAAGCATTCCATAGATGTCACTTGCTTTGGTGCTTATTTGCAGAAGTTGGGAGAGATGAAGTAATTTCCCCAACTGTGAGATCTCAAAGTCAGAGCCAAGTCCAGAACCTTTGTCTTTTGGCTACTTATTGGGGATGTTTATCATTCATCAGGCTGTCTCTGACTCTGTAATTGAGTCCTGAAGATAATAATATTAAATTCATAGTATTTATTCCACAGTAAATGTTTGTTGAATAGGTGAATACTGGCAGAACCTAATATGTGTTTGAGTTACCAATGAAACCTTCTATCATGATGGAATCATATCGTCAGTTTTGTTCTCATGTGGTGGTGAAGAAAAACATTTGTATAGTTGATTACTTTTTAACCATGGAAATAAAGATCATTTAACATTTGTTAATCTTATAATTTTACAATTTCAAGTGTAGAAAATAATATTACTAGAAATCATTTTGTAACATATATTTTAAAAATTATTGCTAGGAAATTGATGGCTCTCGGGGAGGAATAGAGAAGGACATATCGCGGGGGTAGACAACAGGGACTATACTCTTCTTAGGCACTGATCAATCACCAGATCTTGTCAGTATTTTCCTTCTAGTTTCTCAGGGCTTAACCCTCCCTTTCCATTCTATTGTTTCATGTCTCTGAAACACCACTTTGTCCTCACCCTTGTTCTCCATTCAGGATCCCTGTCATCTGGCTTCTCCCTGTTTCACCAGCCTCATCATCTCCATTTTTTCCCCCCTCACCTTCCTCTGACCAATCCCTGTGCTTTCCAACTCTCTAGCTATTGCAAATACTGTCCACCCTTCCTCTCATTTATTTAACTAAAACCTATCTTTAGTTCATGCATTCAAGCCTAACTCGAGCCTAACCCCTTCCAGGAAGCCTTGCCCAGTGGCCTTACAGGCAGTGTTTTCCTCTGCTTCTGTTGCCTTACGTTCTTTCTGTCTTTTCTGTATGCCCTGATTCTTCAACTGGAGATAGGTTCTTTGAGGACAGTTGTCTCTTGTGCCTAACACTGTGACCTACATATAGTTAGCACTTATTAAATGCTTATTGATGAGGATTGTTTGGAAGTAAAACCCCATATCTATGCAGACCAGAGTTTGGCATTATATTTTTTCAAAATTATTTTATATTTAAAAATCATAGTATACTAAATACTAGACATCAAGAATATAAGATCACCTGTAGTTTCTAAACTCCTGAAAAAATATTTACTCTTCCTCTTTCTGTGTTACCTTCCCCATCTTTATTTGTAAGGTTTGACTTAATCGTTTTCAGAAGCCATGATCATCTTTGCATCAAGTGCTAAACACTGCCTAGAATGACCTGGTCACTGCTCTTCATAAGTCTGCAGTTTGATAGTTGTAGATGAAGAAGATAACAGCAAAAGAGAGAGAGTGAGAGTGTGTGTGTGTGTGTGTGTGTGTGTGTGTGTGTGTGTGTAAAGTTGAAAAAGAAGAGTCATCTTTTTAAAATGTAGTGACAAAGTCATATGGGATGGAGCAGGTGTACCTCATATCCACTCTCATTGCTTGAAATATACTCATCTGGGCCAGCATTACATAGTATAAATTTGATGATCTGGCAGATTTCCTCATGCCATTTATTTGTGTGATCAGGGATTATATTAATGCTTGATTTCTCTCCTCCAAACAAAATTTAGACTTTTCTCCAAAAGCATAAAAAGTGAACCTGCTGATGTGTGTTAACTGTAACTCATATTCTGTGCTTTACATACATTTTGGTAAACATTTTAGGAGGACTTCCCTGGTGGCGTGGTGGTTGAGAGTCTGCCTGCCAATGCAGGGGACACGGGTTCGAGCCCTGGCCTGGGAAGATCCTACATGCCCTGGCAACGAACAGTAGCTTCTGCTCTCCACAGCTAGAAAAAGCCCGCATGCAGCGGGGAAGGCCCAACACAGCCATAAATAAATAAATTAATTAAAAAAAAAAACAACAAAAAAAAACATTTTAGGAAGAGAAGGCAAAGAGAATTATCTGTGACAGTTTTGAGATCTGTCAGCAAAAATTCGGCAGTGAAATCTTTCACCTCTCCTGGAAAAGCTTCCTGGAATAGGTAGAATTTTAGGAACTATTTGGATGATGGAAGAGGAGTAGGAAGCAAAGCACGCCAGGTATCTGATTCAACTTAAAAGAAAGCTTTGAGGTGAGATTGGCATGACCAGATGCTTGGAGCATATGTCTGTGAGTAGATGCAGTGGGGACCAGCTGGAGAGGAGAAGTTGGCAGTGAGATGGTCTGTGCTGCCCTGATGAATGGTTTTTGACACGGATAATGTCAGGCTTTAGAAAGAGAGTTTCGTGATACAAGTAATGAAAACAGGACAGAACTTGGGCATCAGTTGACAGCTTGGATGGGGAATCAAGTGTTGGAGGGTAGACTCTTTGGCAAATCAAGCGCTTCCAGTAGTACAGTTGAAGCAGTAGCAGTTGGGAAGAAGGAGAATTCGATGTGAAAGAATAGGATTTGAAAATGAATCTTGATTGTACATAAAGTTTTAAAATATTCAATTATATTTCCCATTGATACCCACTTTTATTTTAGAGACGGGTTTCAGTAGACAAAAGTTGATTTCCCTTGTGGAATCAAAATGACAGCAAAGAATCTTAACCTCTTCTTTGCAGAGTGTTCTTTCACAAGTTTTTTTTTTAACATCTTTATTGGAGTATAATTGCTTTACAATGTTGTGTTAGTTTCTGCTATATAACAAAGTGAATCAGCTATACGTATACATATATCCCCATATCCCCTCCCTCTTGCATCCGCCTCCCACCCTCCCTATCCCACCCCTCTAGGTGATCACAAAGCACAGAGCTGATCTCCCTGTGCTATGTGGCTGCTTCCCACTAGCTATCTATTTTACATTTGGTAGTGTATATATGTCCATGCCACTGTCTCACTTTGTCACAGCTTACCCTTGCCCCTTCCTGTGTCCTCAAGTCCATTCTCTACATTTGCATCTTTCTTCCTGTCCTGCCCCTAGGTTCTTTAGAACCATTTTTTCTTTTTTTTAGATTCCATATATATGTGTTAGCATACAGTACTTATTTTTCTATTTCTGACTTACTTCACTCTGTATAACAGACTCTAAGTCCATCTACCTCACTATAAATAACTCAATTTCATTTCTTTTTATGGCTGAGTAATAGTCCATTGTATATATGTGCCACATCTTCTTTATCCATTCCTCTATCATTGGACACTTAGGTTGCTTCCATGTCCTGGGTACTGTAAGTAGTGCTGCAATGAACATTGTGGTACATGACTCTTTTTGAATTATGGTTTTCTCCAGGTATATATATGCCCAGTAGTGGGATTGCTGGGTCATATGGTAGTTCTATTTTTAGTTTTTTAAGGAACCTCCATACTGTTCTCCATAGTGGCTGTATCAATTTACATTCCCACCAACAGTGCAAGAGGGCTCCCTTTTCTCCACACCCTCTCCAGCATTTATTGTTTATAGATTTTTTGATGATGGCCATTCTGACTGGTGTGAGGTGATACCTCATTGTAGTTTTGATTTGCATTTCTCTAATGATTAGTGATGTTGAGCATCCTTTCATGTGTTTGTTGGCAATCTGTATATCTTCTTTGGAGAAATGTCTGTTTAGGTCTTCTGCCCATTTTTGGATTGAGTTGTTTGTTTTTTTGATATTGAGCTGCATGAGCTGCTTGTATATTTTGGAGAATAATCCTTTGTCAGTTGCTTCGTTTGCAAATATTTTCTCCCATACTGAGGGTTGTCTTTTCGTCTTGTTTATGGTTTCCTTTGCTGTGGAAAAGCTTTTAAGTTTCATTAGGTCCCATTTGTTTATTTTTGTTTTTATTTCCATTTCTCTAGGAGGTGGGTCAGAAAGGATCTTGCTGTGATTTATGTCATAGAGTGTTCTGCCTATGCTTTCCTCTAAGAGTTTTATAGTGTCTGGCCTTACATTTAGGTCTTTAATCCATTTTGAGTTTATTTTTGTGTATGGTGTTAGGGAGTGTTCTAATTTCATTCTTTTACATATAGCTGTCCAGTTTTGCCAGAACCACTTATTGAAGAGGTTGTCTTTTCTCCATTGTATATTCTTGCCTCCTTTATCAAAGATAAGGTGACCATATTTGCGTGGGTTTATCTCTGGGCTTTCTATCCTGATCCATTGATCTATATTTCTGTTTTTGTGCCAGTACTATACTGTCTTGATTACTGTAGCTTTGTAGTATAGTCTGAAGTCCAGGAGCCTGATTCCTCCAGCTCCATTTTTCTTTCTCAAGACTGCTTTGGCTATTCGGGGTCTTTTGTGTTTCCATACAAATTGTGAAATTTTTTGTTCTAGTTCTGTGAAGAATGCCATTGGTAGTTTGATAGGGATTGCATTGAATCTGTAGATTGCTTTGTTTTCCTATGCAGCTGCAGCCCCTGTTAGAAACTAGCCTGATAACTAGTGTCATACATGATCTTTGCCTACACATTAAACAGCACACTTGATTAAAATATATGTTGTGTTTTCATTTCACATGAGTTTTTATGGTCTCTGGGAGACTTTTGTCCATAAACAGAGATGTTGGCTATGCCAATGCTTTAGATGTTTAACAGAATTTCTTAGTTAAAGAGCAGCCAGGAAAATATGAAAGATCTTTTTAAGTAATGTGAATGAGCAAATGGAAAGAATGATTGGAGTCACTTTACTGTTGGATTTACTGTGGATTGGTGTTACTATTGTAAAATGTACTTCTGTGTATATTTTTTTTTTCCTGTGTATATTTAATCCATAAAAACTATTGAAATTAATGGATGATTTAGTCAATAAAAAAGGTTCTAAGAATCCAATAAAACAAACTTGTGTATCAAGTTGGAGTTAGGTCTTTCTGCCAAAAGCCTGCCCAAGGCAGGAGAGATCAGCTGTATCAGTGAGACCATGGTACAAACATGCCATCCTGCTAATTCAAACTGGGGTTATGTGAGCTTTCTTGTCTAAAGGAATGGATGGTCCCAGAATGAAACATGAACAGCTGAGGAAATATCTGAGTGTTCATAGCTATAGTGTCTGAAGTATTGCTGCTTATAATAATAGGAAAATTTTTCACTTTTGCAAGTTGCTCTGGAAGGAGCCTAAACTAATAATGAAGGAGGGGTTCTGGGCTGTCCACCCTAATTTCATTCATTAAATGTTTGTTTGCCCATTATGGGTTGGATGAGATGCTAGACCCTAGCTGTCTCTCTACTGAGTGTTCACTCTAGTGGGGGAGAGAGAGGTAATACATCAGTATTAACAAACATTTTTATACTCAAAAGTTGTGATAAGTACTAGGCAGGAAAAATGGGAGGGTCCCTTTAAGGTAGGATGGTTTTCTCTGAAGAGATGTTATTTAAGCTCAAACCCAAAGGATGGAAAGGATGGAAAGATTTATTTATCTTTAAATAAATGTTTTATTTTGGAAATTTCCAAACATGCACAAAAATAGAATTGTTTAATGAACTGTGTACCCATCACTTAGCTTCAATGATTATCAACATTTTTGCCAACCGTGTTTCATATGTTCCCCGTCCTTTTTTCCCTTAGAATATTTTAAAGGAAATTCCAGACATCATAATACAGCTATTTTAAGAGGCTTGAAGCATAGTACTGATAAATGCTACAAGATTGATAAACCTTGAAAACATTATGCTGAGTGAAAGAAGGCAATTAGAAAAGATCACATGTTGGATGATTTCACTTTTATGAAATGTCCAGAATAGGCAAATCTATTGAGACAGAAAGTAGACTAGTGGTTGCCTAGGGCTGAGAGGGTTCAAGGAAAATGGGGAGTGACTGCTAATGGGTTAGAAGGATGAATTGTATAAAAAGTAAATTATTTCTTAATAAAGCTGTATTAAAAAGGAGTGGTGGGGGAGGGGAGAGGCACCTGAGGCAAGAAAGGGCTTTGTTTGAGGAAGTAAATAGAGCCCCGAATGGCTGAGCTTGGTGGGAGAGAAGGGAGGGTGTATTAAGATGAGGTTGGAGGAAGGAAGGAAATCTGATCTTGCTGGGCTTTAGCTCCTGGTAAGAATTTTGAACTTGGTCCAAGTACAAGAGGAAATCTATGAATGTTTTAAAGCATGGTCAAGTGATCAGTTTTATGTTTTTAAGAGTACTCTGGCTGTTGTTTGGAGTAGAGTGAGAGAAGTGGGTTGTCTACGTTGGAATGATGGTAGTAGTCTAGGCAAGAGATGCTGCTGCTTTAGGATAGGATGATGGCAGTGGAATTGGAAAGAAGTGAACAAATGGGGTTTTATGTAAGAGTTTTGTGTAATAAAAGGAATGCTGGGACTTCCTTGGTGGTCCAGTGGGTAAGACTCCACGCTCGCAATGCACGGGCCCGGGTTTGATCCCTGGTCGGAGAACTAGTTGCCACATGCATGCCGCAACTACGAAGCCCTCTTGCTGCAACTAAGATGTCCGTGTGTCAAAACTAAAAATGATCCCGCATGCCGAGATCCCGCAACTAAAGATCCCACAAGCCACAACGAAGATCCTGCCACAACTAAGACCTGGCGCAGCCTAAATAAATAATTTTTTTTTTTTTAAAAGGAATGTTGTTGCCCCCAGAGATTTGAAACCTTTCATCTAGTTCAAATCTCTCATTATGTAAATGAGACTCAGATAAGTGAAATGTCCAAGGTCATAGAGTAGAACAACCTAGGCTGGAATCTGACTATCTTGACTTATAGGCAGTTTTTTTTTCTTAAGGGAGACATGCTTCATAATCCATTAAAAAAAAAAAAAATCCCCAGAGTGACTTATTTCTGAGCGCCTTGTAAAACTAAGATGGAAAGGGCCAGGCTTGGAGTGGAAATATTAGGCCAGGAGTGCCCTGGAGCTGCTGGATTGACAGCAGAGACGTGGCAGCTCAGAGGTGAGGTCCAAGCAGTTTTAGCAGCACAGCATGGCTAGTGGGCTTTTGTTTTCCCCTCATAAGCTGCAGGAAACGGAACCTCCTGGGGAAGAGTTATCTTCGACAAACCTTCCATGCTTAACTAGGCTTTGCAGGTTTCTTATTTGGCCCTTGTCTTCCAAGTCTCCTTTAGCTTTTTTTTTTAAAAATAAATTTATTTATTTATATATATATAATGGCTCGTGGGCTCTAGAGCACAGGCTCAGTAGTTGTGGCGCACGGGCTTAGTTGCTCCACGGCATATGGGATCTTCCTGGACCAGGGGTTGAACCCGTGTCCCTTGCATTGGCAGGTGGATTCTTAACCACTGCGCCACCAGGGAAGTCCAAGGCTCCTTTAGCCTTAAGTCATCTCTACATCCAGAGACTTTTTGTCCATTTACTGGACCAAAAACTACATTCTGCTTATTAATTGAAAATAGATATCAGAAAACCAGACCATTGGTGGAAGAGAAAGCCAAATGGCCAAAGTGCAGCAGTTGAGAAGTATTTCTCCTGTTTCTGTTGAAATATTGAATATGAATATTTTATGTGAAAGTTTCATGAGATTCTAAAGCAGATTTATATGCTAGGTACATAGAATATAATTTTTGGTAAGTAACGTGACTTACTTAAAACATTTTGGTCTTGGGGAATGCCTTTTTTTTTTTTTAACATCTTTATTGGAGTATAATTGCTTTACAATGGTGTGTTAGTTTCTGCTTTATAACAAAGTGAATCAGCTACATACCGAGCTGATCTCCCTGTGCTATGCGGCTGCTTCTTGGGGAATGCTTTTATTAAAGAAAAGAAGTATGTCAGAGAGATACTACTTTAGTGAAGCAGGGCCTCTCATGGGATACAGTTTGGGTACATCCTCTTAAGTTTCAGTTTCTAGTAATGCATGTCCAGGAACTAAAATTATACCAGTCTTCCCAGGGACTGTTTGTCATGGGAGGATAATTTATGCCAACCAAATGAATGCACGAATACCAACCTCTTTAGTCTACTGGACAGATCGGAATACCAGTGTTTCATCTTATCATGGAGATGGATGTAACAGAAATATAATTTCAGTGGCTGATTATTTTTCTGCTAGTTCAAGAGTCACCTCTTCATAATAAGGCACTAAATTCATAGAACAGCCCTTCAGGAGCTTATAATTAGAGCATAGGGAAATAGATGGTTTTCAGGCTTTGGAAAGATCAAATGAGCCATTCTGTCCCACATAGGAGTAATCCCGACAGTATTGTCAAAGTCCTCCTATCTCCTGTTGATATGAGTTAGGTAAATGCTGCAAGTTCTTAGTCTACCCTTCTGTCTTTTAAATGCTTCCTGCATACTAACTTTTTGTTCCATCAGTACTTGAGGCAGTCATGTTACAGTAAGGTTGACTAGATTCTAGATTTTGTATTCCATTCCTGAGCATATACTTTTTTTTTTTTCTTAAGTCTTTATTGAATTTGTTACAATATTGCTTCTGTTTTATGTTTTGGTTTTTTGACCCCAAGGCATGTAGGATCTTAGCTCCCCGACCAGGGATCGAACCCTCACCCCCTGCATTGGAAGGCAAAGTCTTAACCACTGGACTGCCAGGGAAGTCCCATCGTATACTTTTCTTAACTTGATTGAACTTGGATGTTTCCCAAGGCTCCATACACTTCACACAATGTCTCTTTTAGTGGCTGTCTGCTACAGACAGATAATCTGCATTTCAGTGGTTCTTAAGTTTGAGCATAGGAGTCACTGAGGAGATTTGTTAAAAGTGCAGATTTTCAAGTTTGACCTCCATGATTCAATTTAAGTAGATCTGAGGATTGAGTTCTGAGACCTGTATTCTTAGTTCTTTAGCTTACAGTTAGAGAAACATCATGTATGTGTGAATTCTTAGCAGTTTCATTTCCAGGGGCAAATTTATTACTAAAGTCTACGGTACTCTATATACTAATAATAAGACAAGTTTGGTTTTAAAACCTTGGAAAGTTTCTTAAGTACCCATAACCAATTTTTAAAACAGCCCAAATTTTTGCAATTAACATTTGCTTTTATTTTCTTTGCCAAAATACTCCGGGGAAGCTGTGGTTATGTTGGCCATGCAGAAAGAAAGTTCTCTTTGTTCCAGAATGTCTTGAACATCCGCTGCTTCTCCTCACTGATCTGGTTCAAGACTTCCTCATCTCTCAACTGGACAGTCACAAATTTGTTCAGAATTTCACCCCATCCTCCCTCTCCCTGGGTGCAGATTGCTAGTGGAGGTGATGTAGCTATTGTAGGATTTGGGGTGGAGGGAATAACATGGTCCGGGACATCTTAGAGACGTCATTCTGACAGGATGGAAGATGGATTAGATGGGAGTATCAGAGTCTTCAGGGAGTGAGTGTGGTTTTTTTTTAAAAGCTAGTATTAGAATGAAATAGCAAATTTGGAAAATGTGGAAATTTCCTGTTGCTTTTGTAATATATACTGTAAAACGAATGCTTGAACAAACAGAAGGAGGAGAAAAGGTCTCAATTTTCTAGGAACAGGATCCCATCTCTTGCCGTCCTCACACCTGTATGTTGTGTGCCAGTATTTATTTGCACATACTGTTTTCCTTTCTTGTCTACTGCCTCGCTTTTAACACTTACTGAATACCTATTTTATGTGCCCTTATTAAGACATGAAGATACAGTGGTGAACAAGATTAAATTGGTCCTTGTCCTAATAGAGCTTACAGTTTCACGGGGTTGGGAAACGAGATACCAAATGAAAACCCGTATGATAGCATAATGGTAATTGAGGAAAAAATGTTAGGAAAAGTGCTGTGAGTAGATAGAAATGGGCATCTAATCTAATCTAGAAGGTCAGGAAAGTTCTACCTGAGTTTCAATGACTTTTCAGCTTAGACCTGAAGAATTAATAGGAATTAACTAGAAAATTGGGGAGTTGAGAGGAGGGTGTTTGTTTTGGGTGGGGAGAACACCTTGTCCTTAGGGCCTGAAGCAGGGAGGAATAATCAGGAATTTCTAAAGAGGTCTGGGTGATTGGAGGTTAGTGAACCAGAGGGAGAGGCAGCAACTATGATGAAGGAGAGGTAGGCAGAGGCCTTACAGTTTACAGTGTTTTTGTACTTTATCCAAATAAGGGGTAAGGGGTTTTAAGAATGGGGTGAAGAGTGTAGTTACATGTTCAGATTAATATTTGAAAATGGTGACTTTGGCTGTTTTATAGAGAAAGCATTGTGGGTACAAGGTAGAAATCAGTAGACTAAACAGGTTGTTGTATAGCCTCATAAGGCTGTTCAGGGGAGAGATGATGGCAATCTGGACCAGGGTGTTAGGACTGAAGGTGGAGAGAACTAAATGGATTGAAGAATTATTTTGTAGCTTGAGTTGGTAGGACTTAGTGAGAGATGGACTAGATGTGGAATATGAAAGAAAGGGATGTCAGGGATGACTCCTAGATTTCGAGATTGAATTGAGTGTGGATAATAGTCATTTTTATTGAGATTGCAGGGGATGCTAGAGGCGCAGGTTTGGAGGGAAAGATAAGAGCTGTTTTGAAAGTTCTTTTCTCTGTGGATTCTTATTCTTCACCTTAGAAACTCCCACTCCCACAAGATTCTGCTCAAAATTGTCCTCCTGTGAAATCACTATAAAGCCCTCCCCACCCCTTGCTACCTTTTTCTGTAGAGCAGTAAATTGTGCCATTGTGTCACTTGGTAAAGTCTTCTCTTAGTATTTCTCTATTTTATAATTATGTGCTTGCCTATCTCTCACCAGACTTGATTTCTTTGGCAGCGACGTCCAAATAACTATCTGTCCTGTTCCTGGAATGTGGATAAACATTTCTTCAAGTGTTTGCCACTGAGTTATACATGTATGTTAAAGTTTCCTTTATCTTAAATCCAAGTAATGCTAGATTAAGTGATTTTACTGCAGAACTTTTCCCAGTCTTTGTATTCTTTTTTTTTTTTTTTCCCCAGTCTTTGTATTCTAATATGGCTTGTGAATCTCTGGGAAGGGCATAAGGTGTGCAGTATTTTCCAATATTATTTAGTTCTCCCAATCCCTCCCCCACCCCGCCACCAGCTTTTGTTTTCTGAGCATCTCATGTTACTAGTGTTGAGGCTAAGAGGCGGGGATAGGAACATAATGTGGGAAATGCTGATTTGGGTGTGTGAGTAGGCCTAGGCACATAATTCACTGAGCGTGGACTATGTGAAAAGCAAATCCGAGAGCCGTGGGAGAACATCTCTGGATGTTTTGGGGAAGCTCGTTTTGCCTATAGTTGCTGCAGATCTAGTTCTTTTACCCCCAATGAACAAAACAGACATCAGGGGATGAGAATTTACTGTCTATTGTTTGTCCTTGCCAGGCTAAAAATGCTAGGTAACACGAGGTGACAAATTTTGTTCTGTTTCTTTGTAGCTAAGCTGGGAAGAGCTGAACAAAAAATTCTTTGGTCCTTTTACTTATTAACTCTCAACATCAAAACAGTGCCTTTCTTATACCACCTGGGTTGTTCATAAAATAAACAGAATTATATTAGTAACTTTTTTACAGAAGAATTAATGTTCAGTATTTTTCTAGGGCTATTTATATTCTGTTTTAGAGAGTTGGCTGTAGTGATGCAGAACCTAGGTCTCAGGGAAATACAGAGAGGAGAGACTAAATAGGGAAGACAGTGTCCTGTTTTTGAAGAGTGTATGATTTATTTTAGAGGGGAATTTTTCTTTTTTTCAGAAGTTAGAGAGCTCAAGATATTTCAGTTTTAGAGTGGATCCTAGTGGAAACCTTTACTAGGAACTCACTGACTCAAACAGGAAAAACAAATATATATATATATATATTTTTTTTTTAATAAATTTATTTTTATTTATTTTTGGCTGTGTTGGGTCTTCGTTGCTACATGCAGGCTTTCTCTAGTTGGCGGCGAGCCGGGACTACTACTCATTGTGGTGCGCGGGCTTCTCACTGCGGTGGCTTCTCTTGTTGCGGAGCTCAAGCTCTAGATGTGCGGGCTTCAGTAGTTATGGTGCACGGGCTTAGTTGCTCCGCGGCATGTGGGATCTTCCCAGACCAGGGCCCGAACCCATATCCCCTGCAATGGCAGGCGGATTCTTAACCTCTTCTGCCACCAGGGAAGACCTATATATATTTTTTAAACTTAGGTTTTATTTTGTGATGCCAGATGGCATTATTATGTTACATTTATTGACAGACTTTAACTACTGGCATCTTTCTTATGTCATGTGGAGTGGATAGGGCCTTTACAGACTTTATTTGGCTATAGAGTTAACAATAGACATTGTTTTTTTGAGTGATATAAAATACAGCTTAGATTAATAAAGATGTCATAACCACATCTACATCTATACTCCCATATCTTAATTTACATGTCTTCATTTACTTGCCCCACCCTTTTTTATTGTGGATGTTTATTTCTAAATTGGAGTAGCTTGGAATGGCAGGGAAAACTTGATCATTTTTAGTACTGCTATCAGAGAAGTTACCAGCCTCTGTCATCAGTTTAATATTCCATCAGCTATCAGACCCAGTCTTTAGACATGAACCTCTGAAATCACCATAAAGAACAATCAAAATCTGTCAATAAAGATTACTTTTCCATTTATTTTAAGAAAACCCTGGGGTAAGGAAAAACAACTGCTGAATACTTTTAGCAGCAGTGATAGGGACTGTATGAGTAAAATGTACTAATTTTTTTAGCAGCGAAAACAGCTGCAATTTTTGACGCTTCTTCCTTAATATCGATCCAGTTGTTTCTGTGCTGTACATAGCTTTACACAAAAATGACACTCTAAACTTGTCTAGACCTGGTAACCTGCAGTCGCTTATTCTATTGAAAAAGTCACAGCTCAGGATATATTTTTTGGAATGCTTCACTCTGTGCTTCAACTCCTAATAAAGCATGTGTTGTACAGGAAAATAATTTTAACCATAGAAACTCCCACATTTGTTTCAGGTCGATCCTCTCTCTTTCCCTTTGAAGATGCCTTCCTGGACGACAGTCACGGAGATCAGTCCTTGTCATCCGGCTTAAGTTCTCCCACTCGCTGTCAAAATGGGGAGCGAGTAGAACGCTACTCTAGAAAGGTGTTTGTTGGAGGCCTTCCCCCTGATATCGATGAAGGTACAATGCACTCACTTTCTAATGACTTTATAAAGGCCAGGTTTGTTATTTGTGTGATTTGACCGTACCTCTCTTCTTGAAGGCAGCTTCAGGACGTTCATATCATGGTGTCAGGAGATGAGGATATTTGATAGATGGGGAAGTGAGAGATTGTACACTTTAGGTCTGCTCTTCATACATAGCAGTCTTCAAGCAACTTCCCATTTCCTAGTTATTTGTTTGGGGATACATTTTAAATAATAATGAGAGCTAATATGTATGAAACTCGTACCACAAGCCCATTGTTGTGCCAGGTGCTTTACATTATCTTGTTTAATCTCCATAGCTACCCTGTAAGGCGTCTCCTCCCAGCTCTGTTTTGTGGGTGAGGAAACTAAGGATCAGAGAGAAACAGCTTATCCAGGGTTATGCAGCTAATGGCGCAGCTGGAATCAAAATCAGTCTGATTCCAGAGCTTTTGCTCCTATCCATCACACCATACCATCTCATATTTTAATGTAGATACCTATTAATGAAGCACCCCCTCTTGCCTTTAAAAGAATGAAGACTTATTGGAATATTTCCTAATAACATTTTTGAGATACTGCCAATCCAAAAGTGAGTTTCACTTATGCCTAAAGCCAGCCAACATATAGTAGGTTGTCAATAACTATTTGTTGAATGGACAAATGAAATAGAATTGTGACAAAGTTACCTCAAGGGAAATAACAGTGGCTCTAATTCTAAGGCTTTGGATCTGCTATAAAAACATTGTTAAAGCAGAATTGTTTTGCCAGTATTATTTAAGCTATGATATTTCTCTGATTTATCATGATTTTCTTTTTTTCATAATGAGAGAAGAATAGTCTCTAAAAATAGTTTTACTTTAGGCTTACTGCTTTAAGGTTGTACATTTTCCTCTAAACTATTCTTCTACTAGTGTTAATCTCATCCATGGATTGGATTTTCCTTTAAGACCAAGTTTTTGATCATGGCTGAGAGAGTGGCAATTTAAACCTGATTAGGAGCTTAGTTATAACCTTCTGCTTTGAGTCAAAAGTCAGAAGGAAAAGATAAATTTGTTAAGCTATAACTTTTGAAACATTTTCTTTATAGGCTGTGTAGTAGGTATGTATGAGAGAAAAAGACCATTGGCTTTAGCTTTCTCTTATCCCTAAATAGAATTACCTACTTATTGTCCCTACTCCTCACCAAAGGAATAATATTTCTAAAACAATCTTAATAATAATCTAAGATTAATAATCTTAGAGATTATTTCACCACACAAGTGGAAGTGTATTTTAAATATTTTGTGTATTTTTGCCTCTTTTTCTAAAAACAGAGAACATTCCTATTTTTAGAATCTCCTCTTTACTTGATAGAGAGGTCACCTTAGCTAATGTCAGACTTTTTTCCTTCCAAATTCTTTATATCAGGTTTATTGGAAGTGAAGAAGGGAAGTGAATTATAGTTAGGAACACATTCTGCATTGTTGAAATACAATGGTATTTCACTTAGTAAGTTTGACTTCTGTAAAAATGCTTTAGAATATAGCTCTCAAAACATTTTAAAATAGGACTTCCCTGGTGGCGCAGTGGTTAAGAATCCGCCTGCCAATGCAGGGGACACAGGTTCAAGCCCTGGTCTGGGAAGATCCCACATGCCGCGGAGCAACTACGCTTGTGCGCCACAATTACTGAGCCCGCATGCTACAACTACTGAAGCCGGCGCGCCCTAGAGCCCGTGCTCCACAACGAGAGGAGCCACTGCAATGGGAAGCCTGCGCACCGCAACGAAGAGTAACCCCCGCTCACCGCAAATAGAGAAAGCCCACGTGCAGCAACGAAGACCCAACTCAGCCAAAAATAAAATAAATAAATAAATATATTAAAAAAAGAAAAAACATTTTAAAATAAAAAGACATATTTTATGCTATTCTGTTTGCAGTATTATTTTCTCTTCTGCTAAGAGTCCTTCTTTGTTTTGTAGATGAGATCACTGCCAGCTTTCGCAGGTTTGGACCTCTCGTCGTAGACTGGCCTCACAAAGCTGAAAGCAAGTCGTATTTTCCTCCTAAAGGTAATGCGCTTAAAATGTCTGCACTGCCTGCCTATTGGAGAGCTAACATGATAACTCAATAAAAGGCAGCCTTTTAACTCTGAAAACAGCTGTTGACTTTTTCCCCCCAATTAAGAAAACATTTTAATGTTGATCATCTTTTTATATTTTACTGTTTCCACTTGGAGACTATTCTCCCAGGGGCACACTGATTGTTTCGTGGCATCTACTTTTATTGACAGTGAGATCCTGTGAGTTTATTGTGAATGAGCCTTGGCTAACTTTTCATTAACTGAGAGAAGAGATCCAGGGTTTTGAGGAATGTCAGCAATGGAAAAGAAAAGATCGTTTTGAGTCAAATTTTATTAGTAGCCCATAGCCCTATGGTTTTATAGATCTTATACACCCCAAACTTGGGAAAGCTAGTGACTGAAAAATGACATTATATAAAATTACTTTTATCCATGTCTGTATCTTAAGTGACTTAGCCTTTTAACAGGTAGAGGGCACACTAATAAAGGACTCTTTACATGACCTTGCTTCCCTTATTTTTTATTTTTATTTATTTACTTTTTTTGCGGTACGCGGGCCTCTCACTGTTGTGGCCTCTCCCATTGCGGAGCACAGGCTCCGGACGCGCAGGCTCAGCGGCCACGGCTCACGGGCCCAGCCGCTCCGCGGTATGTGGGATCTTCCCGGACCGGGGCACGAACCCTTGTCCTCTGCATCGGCAGGCGGACTCTCAACCACTGCACCACCAGGGAAGCCCTTTCCCTTATTTTTGATAGGCTTTTTTCTTAGTTTATGAGGGCATGAAAATATATCACTTTGTTTATAGTTTGTCATTTCTGTGGAATCTAGGGAACTTTTCTGGTGATATTAATTCTACATATGTTCCTAGATTTATACTGAAGAGTGTTTTGAGTTAAAGAGAAAGTTTTCTTCTTGTGTTATGTTCTGTATGTTTCAAGGATGTCCTTCATCTCTAAGGAATGGGGTTTTGATGTGTATTATTGTATAACAGTACTCACCACAAGAAGATGGAGTCAAAATACTTGTCCTTCCTGGGCCTTGTATAGGAATCAAATTATAGCTTAACCTAGGAAAGGCAGGAGCTTCCTTTTATGTCTGGTTTATTAGATTTGTCACCTGTACTTCTCTCCACTCTCTTTATAGCCTATGAAAAATAATATAAGGCTGTTCGTTTGCTTTTAACATTCTTCTGTTAATCTTCAATAATTTTTAAAATTAAGTTTTATGTTAGTCAAAAAAGATAAAGATCATCATGCTGATTATTTCAGTGAAGGAATGTATTCACTTTGTGGTGCATGTATAACACTAAAGAAACATGTTTAAAACATGTTTTTAAGAATGCTAATGGTTTGTTAAATCAGAATAGTAGTATTTCAGTGAATGAATGAGTTCACCACCCTGTGCTGCATGTAATACACTCTGTAAAGTCACATGTATAACAAGATGTTCCTGAGAGTACTAGCTGCACGTGTGAATGAAGGCAGTGTTATTTCAGTGAAAGAATGTATTCACCACACTGTGGTGCATGTAACACACTCTGTTAAATGACATGTATAAAAGATATTTCTAAGAGTACTAGTTGAAAAAAAAATCATTCTGAGAAGGTTATAAAAATGATTCTGGGATAAAAGGTGTCAGGTGATCATTGTAAAAAATAAAAATGAAGATAAGCACATCTATGGTCATGTCCAAAGAAAATTATCCCAAATCTACCTCTGTCAGAGATAATCACTGTATACATTTTATTAAATATCCTTCTTATATCTCTTTATGAATATATACATTTATATGAAATTTAAAATTTTACATAAATGGGATCACACTATATATGCTGTTTAATAACCTGCATTTCCCCCCCAGCAATGTCAACATCTTTCTGTAAGAAACCTATATTATCCTTAATGACCTTGTTTTATTTAATCAGTCCTACTGATGGTCATTTAAGTTGCTTTCAGTTGTTTTTTCTCATGGATGATGCTTCAGTGAATATCCTTGTGCCTTCATTTTTTTTTGCTTTTTTCTAATTACCTCTTAGGGTGAATTTCCAGAAGTGAGGTACATATTTATACATACTGCCAAGCTGCCCTTAACAAAGGTCATACACATTTATGTTCCCAGTAATAGTACCTGATTTGTAAAACTTTGTTTTATTGAGGGTCTAGCGATATGGCTCTTTTTTGATCTTTGCCAATCTGATGGTTAAAATAACGTCTTTTTTGGCATTTTTTTCTCTTACTGGCCATTTGAATTTATTATTTTACTTTCTTACATCAACATCTCATTTCCCTCTGGAATTTATAATGGAGTGAGTCACAAAAAAGTATCCAGCTTTATTTTTCCCGGTATCATGCCAGTTGTCCCAGCAGTCATTTATTGACAGTTCCATTTTTTCCTCATTGATTTGAGTCATTAGAATTAAGTATTGCTTGGAAGATCATCTCTTCTGTTTCCCTACACTGAATTTCAAAGACTTAGTTTTAAAAAAAGGTAAAGAATTTCATTAGTAATTTTGTTTACATGTTAGAATGATAGTTTTTTGGATATTTTAGATTAAAGAGAGTATATTAAAATTAACTTCTCCTGTTTCTTTTTAACTTTTTAAATGTAGATATTGGAAAATTTTAAATTACATATGTGACTCATATTTATTGGACAGCACACCTGCAGAACACGAGTCAGCAAACTATCTTTGGCCTGTGAGCTAAGCATGGTTTTTATATTTTTAAGGGTTGTGGAAACACACACACACACACACACACACACACAGAAGAATAGGTAACAGAGACTATATGTGGCCCTCAAATCCCTTTGCAAAAAGTTTATTGACTCCTGTTCTAAAATAGCCCAGAGAATTGTTCATTTAGCTTCTGAGACATCCAGTGACAAAGGAGGCAGTTTATTTCAGAGGAAGTCTGTGTATTTGCAGACCTAACTAATTATTAAATTTTGTTCTTCTATTGAAGGTGGTCATTGTAAAAAGTAAAAATGAAGATAAACATATATGGTCATGCAGTCTTTACCCAATGGTCAATTGTGTTCGATAAAGTAAAACTGAGTCATTATTGTGACATATATTTCTCGGTACTTAAAGAACTGTCAGTTTCTCTTTAAGTCTTCTCTTTTCCAAGCTACATATTTTCCCATCTCTAGTCATACCTTATGCCTAATGGATTCTGGACCACCATTATTCTTGTTTGCCTTTTCTGTGCATATGTCTTCTCTACAATATCCTACTTAAATTTGTTTCTGAGAGTTGAAGAGAGAACATTTGGGTTGGTATGAGCAGTATAGAGTTTAGCAGCTCTATGAACTCTGTGGTTTTGGTACCACTCCTATGTAACAGCACAATAATAGAGAATTGTAGAACGTTAGAGAAAGTGCCCTTATTTTATAGCTGAGGTTAAGTGTTGAGATGGACTAGGGAGAGCCAGGCCAAGAAGAGAATCTGGATCTCCTGATTCTGGTCCTCAGGCTTGCATCCTCCGAGAGCAGATTGCCTTTCTGGTGATTTTGGGGTCAAGTAGGAGAAATAATTATACTGTTGGCTCCTGTTGTGTTTTGCTCTCAGCTAAAGTCTGAAGGTTTGACCTAGTTTGGAAGGACCTAAAGAAATTTGGTGTTATTCCAAGATTGAAGTAACTTTGAGAATCCATGCCCATTGCTTTGAACATTGGGAACATCTAAGTAGTTCACCCCAAACTGTTCTGTGCCTTCTTAATAATACCTCCTCATGCTGTTTCTATTTTTCCTTAAATTCCTTAGGTTTTAATTCAGGTCAGTGCTTTTTTGGTAATCCCCCTCTTGCCGATTATAGTTTTCTTAGGTCACCTCAGCTTGGCCATAAGGCACAGTTCCTTTGGCTGTATGCTTTAGGCTTATGTGTAAATAAGAGGAAAATATGAACCATTCACTATTGAGTCCTCCTGTCTTTTTCTCAGAAAGTGTATGCCTAATGAAATAAACAGAACCATTCATGTATCCAGCAAGTATACGTGTACAGATGTGGAGTACGGTTTGTAAAACCATGGCCATTTCTGTGGACTGTGGAGAACTTAATATCCATGTAGAGAAACAGTGACCAAGCACGTCAGCTGTCCCCTTAAGTGTTGTTGGGCCAGCAGAGTGGGAGGTGATGGAGACTGGGGTTCTCTCCAGCACAAAGCCACTAAGGCATTTGATCAACTCTTTGAGGATATGCAGAGCCCTCTGGATCATTTGTCTGTGGGCCACAAACAGGTAATTGCTTGGTGTTCTCCAGAGCACCTCTGAGAACCTGGAGGCAAAAGAAGGCATGGAAATCAGATCGTGTCTTCATGATATGTTCTCAGACCTCCTGAACTTAGAGTCCTGTGGGGGAAATTAAAGAAGTCAAATAGTCACAATATACCACAATTATAAACTATAATAGTTCTCTAAAGGAAAAAATGGAGAGTGCGGTGACTCTAAAAGGGGGACATCGACTTAGATTGGGTATATGGAGAGAGCTTCTTTGAGAAAATAGCGATTAAGTAGACCTGAAAATTGAGGAGTTAACTAGAAAGCGTAGGGAAGCAAGTTCCAAGCAGAGGAGTACCATATGGGAAATAGTGAGTATGAAAAGGGCTTTATTACCTTTGAAGAAATGAAGGGAAGGAAGTATGGTTGGAATGTTATGAGGGTGGAGAAAATGACGTGAAAGAAAGTCTTGAAAAAAAAGTACGATTATTTTCCCTTCCCTGAATTGCTGTAGTCCCCCAGAGAGAGTAGATACAAAGGCATTTGTGTGGTGTTTGTCTTTGGGGTAGAGACAGAATAGAGTTGGATCAAATAGAAATATCAGTTTAAAATACTTTCAAATTGGGGCTTCCCTGGTGGCGCAGTGGTTGAGAGTCCGCCTGCTGATGCAAGGGACATGGGTTCGTGCCCCGGTCCGGGAAGATCCCACATGCCATGGAGCGGCTAGGCCCGTGAGCCATGGCTGCTGAGCCTGTGCGTCCGGAGTCTGTGCTCTGCAACGGGAGAGGCCGCAACAGTGTGAGGCCTGCGTACCGCAAAAAAACAAACAAACTTTCAAATAGCTATTGATAAAGCTGAAGCAAAGTCTTCCTTTGTGTTTTCTGCCTTTGGTTCTTGATGATGAAAAGAAATTCAACTCTAATCAAAATATTGAGGAAGTTTCCTGAGATTGCATTCTCATGCTTTTTACTTCTGGAATAGTAGAGTTGGAGTTGTGAGTCCTGGAGAGAGGGACGTTCTCCCAAATGTTAGCGCATGAACCAAATCCTGCATTCATACAAAATACTAATCAACATCACTATGTTTTTAGTAGGTAGTAAAGAGTACAGGCTCTGGAGTCAGCTGCCTGGGTTGAATTCCTGTTCCACTACTTGCCATTGCTATATCTTTGGGGTGATTATTAATCTTCCTAAATCTCTCTCCCTCTCTCTGTCTCTTTTTTTAAAAAAAATTTTTAATTTATTTATTTTTATTTTTGGCTGCCTTGGGTCTTTGTTGCTGCACGCAGGCTTTCTCTAGTAAAGTGGAAACAATAATACCACTTCTGGGTTTATGAGGATTAAATGACACAGTGCGCATAGGATACTTTCTTAGAGCTCAGATATCATTCAAGACTTTTGTTTTTCTTTTTTTTTTTAAGCAAGGGAGAGGTTAGGTTTAGTATTTGGTTTTGGTTTTTTAGCCAGGGTCAGCAAAACCATTTAGCTGTTTTCTGTAATCAAGCTCATAAGAAGTAATAAGGACCATGAACTCCTAAGATAGTAGCATTGAGGTATTACTAGAATGAAGGGAGAAAGGGACCAGTGGTCTTACTGATAGAGTAAATCATGATGGTGATAGATTTGATGGCAGGGTTGTGCTAAAATTCCTTCCACTGAATGGGAGAATCGTGACACTATTGAATGTGAGGGAGTCAGCAGAGGGAAAACCAGTTTGGTGTAGTGTTGAAATGTTTGAAGATCTGTAGAGTTTGGTATGTCCTCACATCTTATCTGAGAGGAAATTCCTAATGGGCAGTTGGAATTGTGGCTAGGGAGTTTCGGAAAAGAGTCTGGAGCTGGAGATACACATCTCTTGCGAGTCATCTTTATAGCGTGGAGGGAAAAGAAAATGAAAAGCCATTAATAAGTAGGTTTTGTCAGGAACCAGAAAGAAAAAGAGGACATTGCAGTGGAGATGCAAGTGAGTGAAGGACTTGGGGTATGTCTGTGGCTATGGAGGTGCAAGGAAAGAAGCTTCAAGAAAGAATAGTCAGCACCATCAGATATCACAGCGTTATTGAGAAGTCCTTCATGGAATAGAGTTGCATGTGGCCCTCTTGTCAAGTACATGATCATAGTAATTTCTATTGTTATCCTAATTCTAGGCCTTAATATTTTAATGAAGTAGTAGAAGCAGAACAAAGCAATCTGGCCACAGTGAACAAGTGTTATATTATAAGCAGTTAGAATAATCCTGCCTCCCTAGTGGAGCCAACCATCATCAGTTTTGTTTCCCTCCAGTCTTTATTCATATATATCTTTTTTTGTGGGAGTGTAATAATAGCAGAGATACAGTTTTCCATTCTCCTTCCTCCCAAGTTTCTGCTTAATTTTCATATTTTTTAAGTGGCTGCCTAACCTACTTCTGCACCATAATTTACTTGCTTGTTGGTTATGTAGGCTATTATAAATAATGCTTCTGTTAATATATCCTTTTGTGTGTGGTTTTCCTTTCATAGTATTTTCTTTAGGAAAAATTTGCAGCAGAAGCTTAACCAGAGTTAAAAGAAATGAAAATCTTAATGACTCCGGATTTGATATCACATGGCTTCCCAAAGCAATTTTCTTTATGAAGTTTATGCTAATTTGGACATCTGCAGCACATTTTCCGAGTCAGATAAATGGTACATTACAGTTGTGGACTTACCTTTTTGCCTACGTGTTTGGAATATAATGGACCCCTGCAGAAGCCAGGAACCACATCGATATGAATCTTGTACATGAAACATTTAAACCTTTTCCTCTTGGGTCTCATCGGTCAAGTCCTGGGTGTTCTTTGACATCATCTTCTGTCCTTCTCTGCCTTACCTTCTATGGCCACACTGACTCCTTTGCTATTCCTTGAGGTAAACTGAGGCTTCTCGGGCTTAGTACTTCCTTTTGTCTAAAACCATCTTCCCCCAAATTTCTGAATGGACCACTCCTCTCTTCCCTTAGACAGGCCTCTGCTCAAATGACACCTTCACAGGGAGACCTTTCTTGACTTCCTCATCTCACATAGCAGCCCCTCTACCCTCTTACTCTCTGTACCTCTTACCCTCATTTTATTTTTCCTCAAAGTACCTATTTTATCACAACCTGAAAAAAATTATATGTGTTTTTCTGCTTTCCAGATTGGAATGTAAGTTTTATGAGAACAGGGATTTTTATGTTTTGTTCACTGCTCTATACTCAGTACCTGCATCAACGGCTAGCCCTCAGATGTTTGTTAATGGATGAATTTTATCTTTGCAAATGATGAGCTCATTGCTTGTAGAGTCCATCAAATTTTAGAGTTGCCCTAAAGATCGTCTCATTCTAATTCAACCTTCATTATTTTTTTTTTTTTGCGGTACGCGGGCCTCTCACTGTTGTGGCCTCTCCCGTTGCGTGTGCTCCGGACGCGCAGGCCCAGCGGCCATGGCTCATGGGCCCAGCCGCTCCGCGGCGTGTGGGATCTTCCCGGACCGGGGCACGAACCTGTGTCCCCTGCATCGGCAGGCAGACTCTCAACCACTGCGCCACCAGGGAAGCCCCAACCTTTATTTTAACCTAAGACTCAAAGAGGTGATATGTCTTTTCCTAGGACCACACAGCTCTTATTAGACAGACTTGAACTGGGAAGACTAATAGTTTATACTATTTTACCTGGTGAATTACCAAGAAAATAATTTTTGTTTTGCTAGGGTATATAATTTGTGGGAAAGGAAGATAGGTTTAAACTGTATAATCTGATAAATTATGCTGTTATGTACAGGGCTGGATTTTATTTAAAAATTAGCAACTTAAGCTATATGACCCATGGCACACTTTCATAGCTATTTAAAAATGAAAGTGATCTTTGGCTTTTTCCTGAATTCTTGTATTCTGTTGGCCACACTGACATAGCTGGGGTATTTCCAAAGAGCTGGTTTAGGCTGAGGCTATAGGCTATAGGTCTGAGCTGCCCTTTAGCTATAGCTTAACCATGGGATTTTGCCTCTGGGGTGATACCACACCATTTCTGGACATGAGGATCAGAGGGTTCTATTGTGCTCCTTCAAATTGGGGAAGTAGTTATGAGTGACAAGGAAAGCCCAAAAATAGGAGCTGTGACACAACCAGGTGTCATGGAGACTGTGCTAGGGGGTGGCAGGCTGCAAGGATTTGAACAGTGGGAGCTATTAATTCTTCATTGTAATGTTCCACATTATCATGACTCAGCTCTTCTCTGCATGTGTGCTCCTCTCTGTGCTTCCAGTGGGCAAATTGTTTTCATATTTCTAGTCGGAGTCCAGAGGGAATCTGATTGGTTCCGTTCATCTTTTAACCCCTTGCTATGACATAGGCCATCCTAATGGTAGTGGCCTTAGAATCCCTGACTGCTTAATAAAAAATAAAAGAAGCAAATGGTTTAGCTCTGCTTCCTTGAGCATGGGACTGGGAATGTGGCAGCTAGGAAGGTAAGTTGGGCAGGGCAAACTTTTATGATGGTAGATGTGCTTAGCATCACCTCCTTCATTGCCCCCTGGGAGAATAGCGCATGTCCAAAGTTGCTGTTACTGGAGCTACAAAAAAAATGTCTACCTACCCTGAGCCTTCTACCCCTGCCTGGTTCTGAACCAAGCAGCTGCTCCTGATACTGCCAACAAACAGTCTTACCTCTTGTGGTGGGGCTGGGGCCAGGGAGAGGAGCTGGCATCTCCTGGGCAGTGAGCACAGCTACACTATACCACTGTTGGCAGAGACCTCTGGGGCAAAGGCGGGGACAGCAGCCAGCTGCAGATGTTGGACAGGCGATTGGCCACATGGCTCTGAAGCTGTGTTAAGTCGATGGTGCTGGCATCCTCAGCCCGTATGGAAGCCAGCTTCAGCCCTAGCAATTCAGGTGCACAGCCAGGTGGATCGAACAGTAACAGTCATGCATATTTATGCGAGAGTGACCCATGCCTTACGCTCTGATGATTCCCTCCCACCTTGAGTAAAGTGTGTACTTCTAAGTGGCTGTTTCTACTGGTGATCACGTATGTCCTGTACACTGGTCAGGCTGACTTGACTGCCAGTCCTTGTGACCAAGGTCATGCAGGCATGGAAGTTTATACAATACCAGCATGGTTCGTGAACCTGGCATAAGCCGGGCCACATGGGATTCAGATTGACTTTGATCTGACCAGCTAAGGAGATGTTGTTTGAAGAACAGGAAAGAGGACTCTACTTGAAATGGGCAAAATAGGTCATTGTGAAGCTACAGTGGGCTGGATTCACAGCATCTCTTTCCTTTTTCCATCAGTTTGTCTAAATCTGGCTTTGGAAAGGAAAGTTTTCAAACTTCACATTTTTTTCCCTTGTAGCGTAACTTGGATGAAAATAAGTCAGTGTTGTTTTAGGCCCAGATTCCAAGTTTTTCCACCTTCTGAGTTATATAAACTGATCGAGTTGGGAACCTAATGGAGTTTTAGCGTGTACTTAACATTTTGCAGTTTGTAAGCTTTTGAGTAATACTTGGCCCCTTTTTTTTTTTTTTTTTTTTTAATGCAGGTCCTGGCTTATAGTACTCATACTCTTTGGTGAATTATGAATCCTATATTTTAATATTTGACTGATTGAAGTTTTTGCTCTCCGGATGGATTTTCTCATAAAAACATGGAAACTGTATTGCAGAGCAGCAAGAGTGGACTTTTTGTTCTGTTTTGTCCTGTTTTGAACAGATGGAGCAGCATTCTATTGTTGCTTTTAAAAGCTTAGCACACCCTCAGTTTAAACTGTTCTATTAAACATTTCTCTCTTTTGCGTTATATTAAAGAGGAACTGTTAGAGTTAGTGTTTGATTTCAAAGCATTAATAGTTTGAGGGACTGTATAAAACGGAACGGGCAGAAGGAATGTACAGGCCACAGGACAAAGATGAGCAGCCACTTAAATAACATAGACATCTTGTACTGTGTCACAGCAGTACTTGTTATGCTATCCCCAGCCAGAGGTACTGGAAAGGGAGGGATGCTTGTTTAGTTCAGAGAAGCCAAAACCACCCCCATGAGAACGTTCTTTTGAAGAGAGTAAAATTCAGGAACTGAAATGCCAGCTGCAAATTGGGTAGGCTGAGGCAGAGAGAATGTTTTAGAAGAGGGCGTAGCTTGGGGCAGGACTTGCTGACAGGAATTGGATAGGGCTAAGGCTATGAGCAAGAGAGACAAAGAGAGGATGTATCATTTGAAAGAGTTCAGAATGGGAAGCTGACTGAGAGGATCTGGTGAAACATTTTGAAAGCTGAGAGCAAAGACTTAGGTTGTCTTTCAAAATAGAACGGGATAGCCTTCATCCTGAGGAGAAATGGTGACGCCAAGAAAACCCATTGGCAGCAGCATTAAGAACTCATCAGAGGAGCGTTAAAGTGCAAGGAGGAGAAATTAGATTGTCAGAGTTCAGGCAATCTACAAGCAGGGCTGGACTAAAGCTTCATCTTCAGGGAAGCGTCTACTGGGTTAAAATGTAGAATTTGCCAATTGTCTGATGCTGCATGAGGCAGAGCAACAAGCAGTGGGGCAAGAACTAGATATTTGTGGACTTAGACATGGGTGCCAGCAGTTACCAGCTAGATGACCTTAAGCAAGTTATTTAATCCCTGAACCTCAGTTTACTCATCTGAGTTAATACTGCTCATTGTTATTAAAAGGATTATGTGAGACAGTGTACATATGCACCAGCACTTAGGCTTCATAGAGGTTAAATAATATTAGTGTCCTTCCCCCTGATGAAAATACATTGTTCAGTAAAAATAAAGCTGCCCAACTAGTTTGACCAGTTCCTTCCCACACCCCCAGTCTGATCTCAGTTTTCTTGGTCAGGTGCTTGTTAGAACTGACTGTGACTAGAACTGACAGATTTGGCAGACTTCACAAGGACCTCTTTATATAGGGAATGTGTGGTTACGTAAACAGAGCAGACTTTAAGCCCAAATGCCCCAGGTCACTGCCCTGGACTGCAGGACTTTACTAAAAACACAGGAAGTAGACTGCCAGTTTTCAACTCTGGGGTGGTTCTACCCATCAGACTTGTTTTCTTGTCCATTCTCACCTTCCCCCACCCCTGCCTGCCAAGTAACAAGCCCACCAAGAAACAGTGACTAGTGTAATAGAAAACACAAAACAGGCTTGAGCCAAAATGTTTGAGCCTCAGCTCTTTGTAGTAAATACAATCAAAGAAACATGTTTGGTTCTGAATCCAAGGGGAATGTTTAGGCATCCATGGACAGTACCTGCTGAGCCATCTCTACATCTTAATTAGGCTAAATCCTTCCCTTGAAATGTCCTTATCCAATTTTCCACCTAAGATCTGGCTCCTGTGCCACCACCGACAGAAAGTCTTCCCTGATTTCTCTATCCATGTCTTCTTCACTGAAAGATCTGTCTTCCTTCTATGAAATCCAACTTTTAAAAATACACTTAGAAAATACTTCTAAGGGTCCTGAATGCATTGTTCCTAAATTAGAGTTCTCTTTATACTTATTCTTCATGACCTTCATGTACTGGTTTATAAATTTCTTGAGAACAAGGACTTGCTCATGTCAGAATTCCCCTGCATTGCTTAGGGTGCATAGTAAGTGTTCAGTCAGTCTTGGAGATCCGAGGTTCTCATCCAAGAGAAGAATGAATAAGGAATCCAGTTCAGAGACTTACTGTGTTCTCCAGGCAGCAGACGGGGTTGATGAGCTGCTTCATCTCTTCCCACCTGGTACCCCCAGTCCTATACTCTTAACTAATGCACACTGCTCACTGTTTTCCAAATAAGCCAATCTTTGGCCCTTTGAAGACTTGGCCTGTGCTGTTTCATGAACTTGGATTGCCCTTGCTTCCTAGAAAAACAGTTGTCCTCTAGCCCATATGTGGCCTTTACTGTATGACTTTCCCTGATGTTTGGGCACCTCTGCTCCATTTGTCTCTGACCAGTGTTTTATAGGCTATAATCCCAACTAGCACTTTTCTTGTTGTTTCTCAGTCACTTATTTACAGGCTGAGTTTTTCCAGGGCAGGGTTCTTTCTTGACTTATTCATCTTTTTAACTTCAGTGCCTAGTATCCTGCCTTGTACCTCCTAAACATATTTGGTTCTATTGAATTGAATCCAAAGGCAAAGACTCCTGAGGCAAACCAGGTAGGTCCTCTGACCTGAAAGCCAAGGTCAGGGAGAATGTTTGGAACAGACTTCTTGTGCCAAAAATGTCTGAACTCATTCAGCTCTGGCTGGAGAGGTGCCCTTCAGGTCTCTCTAGGAAGGTCACAGGAAATCAGGGAGCCTGGATTCTGTGCAAGGAGCGATCTCTCTCTCTGTCCAGACCTTGGATCCTTCCTTCTGGGGCTGACCTCCTGTCATCAGAAACCAGTCCTCCCTTGTCAGTCACCGTTTTATGAATGTAGCCATAGCTCAGGGCACAGCTCTACAAGTTGGAATTGTTTTTCCATTGTAGTTGCTACTTAAAACATATAAATCACTAAGAGCATTAGTTGATTTTAAGAACTATTAGGTCTTTCAGAAGACCACACACCTCTTTCAAGAATAAGAGAGTATATTACCCTCTTCTCCAGAGAAACCTGTGGTTTCGATTTTTTTCCACAGATTTTTCTTTTGAAAAATTTCAAAATGTACAGAAAAGTTGTAAGAATAGTACAGTGAATGCCTATACTGCCTTCCTCTAGGTTCACCAGTTGTTAGCATTTTGCCACATTTGCTTTCTGTTTTTTTTTTGTCAGTATATGTATATATACATACATAGTTTTTGATGAATCGTTTGAGAGTAAATTGTAGACATTAAGACCCCTCACTCCTAAATGATTCACCATATGTCTTCTGAGAACAAGAAGTATCCAGATTATTCTAGTAATGTCCTTTAGAGCTTTTTTTTTTTTTTAAATCCGAGATCCAGTCACAGTCTAGCCATACATTTAGTTGTCATGTCTCTTTAGTCTCCTTTACTTTAGATACTTTCCTAAGCTTTTTGTCTTTTGTATCATTTGAAGAGTTCCTGCCGGATGTTTTATAGACTGTCACTTAATTTGGAATGATAGGTTTGTTTCCTCATAATTAGATTCAGGGGCAACACTCTTAGCAGATGACGTGCTGCACCGAGAAGGACATAATACGACAGGCACATGATGTCAGTTTGCCCTGTTGTTGGTGATGTTCGGAGCGATCATTTGGTTATGGTGCTGTCTGCCAGATTTCTCCACTGTGAAAGTACCTTTTTCTCCCTTTGCAAATACTTATTCATCTTCAAAGTGATACCTTAAGATAGCACGAGTATCTTGTATCCCCTCCCAGATTTACCCAATGGTTTTAGCATCCATTGAAGATACTTGCTTAAGCTGATGATCACTGTGATGGTGATGTCCATTTTATTAAAGTCTAATTTAGTGAGATCTGCTCTTTAACTCCCTCAAGAGCCTTCATTCTAAATATACAACTTAAAAATACATTGAAAACAATAAGCATCTTTACTAAATATGATAATTCGATTGACCTAAATAAACTAAAACTAAACTTCTGATTATTTTGAAATTCATCATTTCAGCTCTGCTTAATATAGTTTTTTTTTTTTTGAGCTGAGATTATTTGGTTTTATAGCTCTTCTTAATATAGTTTTGGTGGGCTTTAGAGCAAATATATCTGCATAGACCTTAAATTGTAGGACTAAAGCACAGGTGACCACTTCATGCCACTAAACCACTGTCAAATGATCACTGTCACAAAAGTGACAATAAATAGGCAGGTATTTATTTGCTAGTGATATTGAAAACTTTATCTCATCATTTTTAGGTAAAACAGTATAAGTTAGTGGATAAAGAATGAGGGCTCTGGAAGCTGACCTAAATTTCAATCCCAAATTTAATCTCTAGGTTTTAATCTGAGGTATCCCTTAACCTCTCAGAGCTTCAGTTTCCTCATCTGTAAAATGGTAATAATAACAACTGTATTTACCTCATAGAATTACTGTGAGGTAAAGTGTTTATTATTGGCAAAGTGCGTCACACATTGTAAGCACTTAGTAACTGGTGTTTGTGGTGGTGAAGTTGGTGGTGACTGTTTTTTGTACTAGGGATCAAGTATAAAAAAATTATAACATGAAAAATTATGTATTTAAGAGCTCAGGAAGCTTTGTTTTTGAAAGGTAGCCAAGAACATTTTGGAGGTTGTTATACTCAATGTGTTTTGGGTATTAAGAAGAAAAATATCTTTAATTAAATTTATCCTTCAAAAACTTGGTCAAATAAAATGGAATTATCCCAGTTAAGTCCCCTCTCTCACTCCATACCTCTTTACCCCAGAGAAGTACATTGGTCAGTTCAGGCTTGTCCAAAAATCCCTCACTGTTCTACCCTTCCTTCCCAACCTATTTGGCACCAGTGGGAAAGCAAGCAGCTTCCTGCTCTGCCCATAACCCAGGGTGGTGATGGTGACCATGCCAAGAGTTCCTACTGCTTCCCCAGAGCCCCTGTTTCCACCTACAGACTGGCTCTGAGTTGAGGGCCTCCCATAGCTCACCACACTTCTTAGGTACTTGGGTAAGAAGGTCACCATTTCTGAAACTTGAGTTTTTATAATCCTGTTATCTCTTGGCTGGCTCAGAGGGCAAGGGAAAACAGAGGGAGTTTATAACTTTTGGGCCAAGTTTTTTTTATACCTTTCAAACTAACAGAAGAACCTGCCATCATAGTGACAGTTTGAGGAGCTTGATTTATAGGTATAATAGGCTTTTATTTAAAGAGTGTATGAAGATCAGCAAATAGTACCACATTGGATGATTCTCTCTCCTAATAGAACTTGCTAATGATATATGAAAGCAAATATTGTCACTTTATTGATTGTTTACAGTAATATTTATTTAGCCTGTCATTCAAAAACTGTTTTCCTTTAGTATCTAGATTACTTCCCTTTATTCACCAAATGCTTGCAAATGCAAAGAAGAAAGTATCTCATTAATCTGAACTCTAATTTTTATAATGAGACCATATGCAAAATAATTTAATTTTACATTATCACAAAAATAACTGAAAATGCAGTAAAAGAAAAATTGACACTTGCACGATATCCTAGTTTTCAAAGCACTTTACATATATCATCTCACAGCCTTCATCTCTGTAGGATAATCTTCATTTTACAGATAAAAGAGCCAAGACTCAGAAACTTTTTAAAAAAATTTTTATTGGAGTAGAGTTGACTTACAATGTTGTGTTAGTTTCTGCTGTACAGAAAAGTGAATCAGTTATACATATACATATATCCACTCCTTTTTACATTCTTTTCCCATGTAGGCCATTGAGACTCAGAAACTTTAACATTCAAGTCCATGATTCCACCACTTACTGGGTGATAGAACAATCACCATCAAACAAGTCGCTTAATCACTCTTGAAGTTTCTTTAACTGTAAAACAGAATTTAAAATAGTGACTATCTCAGAGTGTGTGTGAAGATGAAACGAGTTAATACACATAAGGCACTTAGAAACAGTGCCTGGTGCATAGTAGATGCTCAATAAATGTTAGCTGTTAGCTATTATTACTACACAGCCAATAAGTGTTAGGACTAGGACCCAAATCCAGGCATTTTGACTCCTAGTTCAGAACTCTTTCTGTAGGACCATGTGGAATTTGCCTTTTAGTAAATCATTGATTTAATGTCCATCTCACATTGACCTTGTTATTCTTTTTTTTTTTGCGGTACGCGGGCCTCTCACTGTTGCGGCCTCTCCCATTGCGGAGCACAGGCTCCGGACACGCAGGCTCAGTGGCCATGGCTCACGGGCCTAGCCGCTCTGCGGCATGTGGGATCTTCCTGGACCGGGGCACGAACCTGTGTCCCTTGCATCGGCAGGCGGACTCTCAACCACTGCGCCACCAGGGAAGCTCAGACCTTGTTATTCTTGAAGGAACCTTTTTCTACTTTGTTTACTTTGGCCTCGAATTTCTGAAGATCAAAAGGGAAATGTGTTTGAAGTTTTCTTCCTTCCTGATTTTTTTTTTAATCCTCTGATTTCTGTTGTTGTCTGGGTTTGGTTGACCTTGAGATATCAGAAGGTGTTTTAGTAGGTGAACGTATCATGAAGTTGTTTTCATGGGTGTGTTGGGGTCTCTGGTGAATTTTGTTTTGGTTGAAAGGCCTGAGGTAGGAGGCAGGGTTGAAGGAAATGGTTGGACTTGAGTTACACCCCTTATCTTTGGTGCTAAGAGAATGTTGTTGTTACTGAGAGTAGCAGCTTGCTGATCAGGGAGGAGAGATGATTTGTTGTAAAAGAGCCATTCTGAAGAAATTGGCCCATTCCCTGGGAAAGGAAAAGAAGTTGTAGATATTTTCCTTGGTAATAATATTTGTAGCAGGCTTTTACTTGTGACTCCCAGTTGTTTTTACTCTGTCTATTGCCAGTGTTGTCATTTATGGCTGTGAGACAGGCCTGAGTGAAAAATCTGTGTGATTTTGTGGTAGCTACTCAGCTGCTATGGGGAGACACCCTCCCTTTCCTCTGATGCCCAAGTTGAACACAGTGTGGGATTTGGTGTGGAAGATTGTAAGAGGTTGGCAGCAATGTGCAGGAAAGTTGCAGCCAGCTCGGTGGCCTTGCAGAGGCAAGGAGCTAGAGAGAACCCCAGCTCACTGAGCTGCCCCATCCCCAGGCCTTTTTGATGTGCCTGCGCGTACTGTACACAGACAGGGTCCTCTCCAAGAACAATATATTCAGCATGCCTCTGAGGACCTTTGTGGAAGATTTGCACCAAGATTTAACTTGGTGAGGCAGGAGGTTTGAGAGGACATGCTGAGACCTCCTCTTTGTGATCTTTGCATTTTTTTTAACCCACTGACCTCAGATATTCTCTTTGGCAAGTGTAATTAATGTTCTCACATTAAATGAAAACATTGAACTTTTAATAGATTCGCTGGGGCTTGGTAATCGTTTGATACTATTTCGAAAAGAGAGGGGGTATGAAGAAATGATGTATTATCCTTTCTAGTTTTGCACATAAGTTTTATTGTTCTTGCCTGGCCATCTGCTGAATCCTTTGACCCATCTAGCCTGGGAGCAAAGCCCAGAAAACAGCTCTGGGTCCTGCCATGTAGGCAGCCTCCATCTTGTAGCTCCATACCCATTCCTGTGGGCTTGGTGCTTTCCCCTTCGTATTGGCTTCTGCCTGTTGCATTGGCCACTCCTGGTGTGCTGAATAATGATTGATCTTTTTCCTACTCTGTTTGCTTGGATGCTCTGTATAGTAGATGAGGAGTTGGGGAAAAGGATAAAGAGTACCCATTATTCACTGTCCACTGCCACTGTCATCACATGCTGCCCAGGACTCCAGAGAGCTTTGCTTCTAGGCCAGTTGATTAGCATCTTTGTTTGATGTGTGAGAAGCTTCTGAACACGGGGGTTCTTATCCTTCTTCACCACTCACGTCTTTCTGGCACACAGTGTGCCAGAGGAGAGTCTTATTGGTGATGATTTCCTTTGAGGTCAGTAGCAGGACTGGGAGTGGAGGTGACAGCTGAGAGACTTAGCAAAGCTGAAGGGATTGTAGAGAGGTTGAACAGCTGAATACTCAGGTTTAGACTAGCTCATCATGGGCCTTTGCTCAGCTGCCATTCATGAATGCCAGTGTAGCAGCAAGTGCCACAGTTGGCCCCTTGAACATCTATTATCCTCTTTGACGTCTTTGCTGATTCTCTCAAGTCAGATTCCTTGCTTGTCTGGGTTCCCATAGTACTTTTTATTTCCGTTTATCTCCCTCAGCTTTGTAGCAAGAAGTTAATTGTCTAAAAGCCTGTTTCTTCTATCATATAAGTCTCTAGACAGCTGGAACCTAGTCTCGTTCATCTCAATTTTCCTCATAATCCATAGATTGTGTCTCGTTTGTAACAGTTGCTCAGTAAATCTTACTGAATTGAACTGAACAAAGCTGGCTGTGTCCATGGACATCCTGCAGCTCGTGTCCACATTCACAGATCATGTATTCAGCCGTGAGACAGGAGAATATCCTTGAAGAAACAGAGCATCACCATCAGATATAACATATAAAGACACATTAGCCTATTGTTGAGCTTTTTTTTTTGACAACTTTTGTTGAGATATAATTCACAGTTCACCCATTTAAAATGTACGGTTCAGTGGTTTCCAGTATGTTCACAGTTGTGCAATCACCACACAATCAATTTTAGAAGATTTTCATCATCCCCAAAAGAAACACTGTACCTATTCCCTCCACTCTCCCAGCCCTAGGCAACCACTAATCTATTTTTTGTCTCTCTAGATTTGCCTATTCTGGACATTCCATATAATATGCGGTATTTTGTGCCTGGCTCCTTTCACTTAGCATAATGTTTTCAGGGTACATCCATGTTGCAGCATGTGTCAAGCCTAGAGCTTGGTGGAAGTTGGAGGGCAGGTGATGCTTGTTTCCTGAGCCGTTGTGGCTCAGGCCATTGGTGAGTCTGCCTGCTCTCATTAAAGATGACCAAACCTATTTAATAGAAATTCCATAGATGTGTTCTGAACTTGCCCCCTGAGTAATTATGGAAATTAATCAAAGTAAAGTCTATGAGCACCTAATACAGTGCCTGTAATACCCAATACAAGGTAAAGTCTATGAGTACCTAACACATGAGGGTCTCAATGACTCTTACTTCCCTGTGTCCCACTTCAAGTTCTTAGATTTTAGTAAGAATTTGCCAAAGTGAAACAATAGGTAAATTTTTAATTGGTACTTTGAGTTTAATTTACTGATTCCTCCCCCTACCCTTTTGTTTTTGTTCTCCCCAAGGCTATGCCTTTCTGCTGTTCCAGGAGGAGAGCTCAGTACAAGCTTTGATAGATGCCTGCCTAGAAGAAGATGGGAAACTGTACCTGTGCGTGTCAAGCCCCACCATCAAGGATAAACCGGTGAGTAATATGCAGCCAGCTGTTGCTTTTCCAGAGCACGTATGCAATTGGAATAGCTGATCACCTTTTCCTTGTCATGGGAATGCTGAAACTAGGATCCTCTTACCCGGGGTGACCTTGCTATGCAATAGAGCTGGACTGCTGTTGATGGGAAGCTAATAACAAATTACTCAGTATTTTGCTTTATACCTTTGGGACCACATGTAAACAAATGTGCCCTTGTCTTTCACTTTACGGCTCTTTTATGCTAATTCCTATTCAGAAACTCTGAATTGAAGTAAATAATGCTCTTAGTGGTTTTGGCAGCTGGTTTCTGTCATTATTTCAGATCAAGGGCAGGAGTAATTTATTTATTTTTTTAAAAAAAGATCATAATCATCAACATTTATATGCCTTTGAATGCAAGGCATTGTGCTGGGTGGTACCCATAGCTGGCTAAATAGCGCCTTCTGGGCCAGGAGCTTATAATCTAAAATGGGATAGCTTCAAATAGGGCAGTGGAGGGGAAGGACAGAGAACATGGACCCAAAATCATAGATAATGTACGCTTCTACAGAATTTGTGGTTAAGTTTGTGGTTTCTGAGCCAAAGAGTGTAAGTCACTAGGTAACAGAGGAAGACCGCTTCCTTTCTCCTGGCAGAGGGGCTATCAGTGGAGAAGGGGCAAGACCCTTTAGAGCAGAAGAAAAAACTTGGTTAACATGGCAGAAGTAAAGATCCTTAGGAGGTTGGGAGGGGGGTGAGTTTGTGTGTCAACACTTGGTGCTAGGAGTGGGAAATAGAGTAAAAAATAGTGGCGTGGACTAAGGGACCAAGGCAGGTATCTGTCATGGGGCCTACAGCATCCCCTTACACCAGAGGTGCTGGGCTTGGTTGACAGCAAGTTTTATTCTCAGAAATGTGTATGGGGAAAGAGTTGTGGTCAGATGTAAAGTTCCCAGTTTGAGTCTTGACTAGCATTTAAATATCTACTTGACTCTGAATAAGTCACATAATCCTTGCTGCAACTTGGCTTCCTCACCTATAAAATGAGAAGAAAAATGGTTCCTCTCGGGGATGTTGAGAGGCTCAGATAAGAACAAAATGAATGTGAAAGCGTTTGGTGAGGTCAGGTACTTGCACAAATGGTGCTATTAGTTCTACATAGTGCTAGAGGATTCAGGAGAGCAGCGTTAGAGCTCATCTACCTAGTAACATCTTTTGAAAAGAATGGTGACGTGTAGAACAGGGTTTACAATTGGTTGCAAAAAAATGATGCTGGGACTTGGCCACCCATAAGTGGGAGATTACAGTATGTAAAGCAGAAGAGGGAGTTACTAAAGAATGGGGATCCTGAGTCGTGGTACAATAATTGATGCAGAGGAAGAGGCAAGGATTTTAGCAAGTTTGAAAGTATCGCTATAATTTTTCAATATCTGGGGCTATTGCCCAATTTTTATAACAACAGTTAACAGCATTGGTTAGGGTAGCTATACAGGTAGCTGTATAGGAAAACAGTAGAAAATAGCAGGCTGGGAAAAAGAGTAAGGAGCCTTTGTTAACCTTCGTCTTAATTTGAACAATGGAGAGAGGCTGTGTGTTAAGAGGGAGACATGGGGACTGACTAGAATGGAAGTGTGCAGTGTTTTCTCTGAAAAAATAATAAGAAAGCTGCAATAACTTCTAAATCTCTTTGGAGTAATATGAAATTAGACAGACTGAGCCCAGTTTGGCAGGGTCAGATGTCAGAGGAAAATGGTCACCCTCCAGAGAGTCTCTGCCACTGACACATCAGTGGGAGTGGGAGTGAGCTCAGAAGGGTTAAGGTGGGGTTGGTCATGCACTGTAGGAGAGGATTTGAAATATGTTCGTATCTGTAAAACGACAGAGGGGTAGAGGTACATACTGAGATAGTTACACCCAGAGTAGATTAAGAAGCTGTTGAATTGAGGGGAGGAGTCTGGAGGTGAGCAGATGGGGCTTGTGTACCTTGGAAGGGCCATGTCACTGGCTATGTGGGAGGAGGTGGGTCACATGTTCCGTCAGGGCAAGCTCGCACCAGGGCTGGACGTCTTGTGAGAGGGGATGAGCAGTGGTGGTTGCAGGCGGCGGTGGTATGGAGGCAACACCATTACTGTTGAGTGTTTTCACTCCAAACATGTGTATCACCCTTGGCTTGAAGGACTTTTGAAATTAATTAGTGTAATTATCTGTTTCGGAAATGTTTACAGGGAAACTAACTTTCATTGTTTGTGTTTCTACGAATTTCTACCTTATTTCAGTTTCCATTTTCTGAGCTCAAGTGAAGCAGTTTTATTGGAGCTTGGTGAATTCTGAATGGTGGCTGCTGATCACGTATTTCTTTGACCCAGGCATACTCAGAATTTCCAGCATACACAATTGAACTAAAACTTAGGATGGGAAACATAGAAGTCCCCAAATGCCTGTAATTCTAATGAACTGGATCCCATTTTGGGTTCTGGCTCTTTTGGCTCCATTTTTGAAACCTCTTTCTTGGCTTCAGCTCCACATCTTCCACTCCCAGCCTCATTTGGTCACACTTCCCTACCAGGTTTCGGTACATTCCACCTCATTTTGGATGCTCCCACAGACAGTGAGAGCTGGGTTGAACATTTGGGAATAAATGAGGACCTGGGAAATAGGTCAAGGTAAAGTCAGCCTCTAGAGCTCATTCACCAAACCTTCTGAGCTGTGGCTCTTTCTGGCTTTTTCTATTTAGCTTGGCTACCTTTCAGGATCTTAGTGCCCTCGTTCTGTTGTTTAGTTCCCTCCAGTCCTCCCAGAATTCCTCCTTGGAAATATACACCATGTTCTAAAGTGACCTCACAGATTTTCTGTCCTTTGCCCTCTCCCTTTCCCCTAAATCAACCCCCCACTCCCTTTGTGTGGATTAGGTTAATCACATGGTTTTCCTAATACAGTGCCTGTAGAAAGGTTCCCTCTCACTTATCCTTTCTAAGATCATGTTTGTTTTTTAACTCAAATGAATCCATACTTAGTGGATTTCAGGTAGTTATATTTTTGGTCAGTGCTTACCTTTCATTAGATGATTCCACTATTCTATATATAGGTCTGATCCTGAAAGATGGCAAAAGAAACTGTATTTATGGCCTGATTAATTGACCCCTCAGTCTTTTTTTAATTTAATTTTTATTGGTGTATAGTTGATTTACAATGTTGTATTGGTTTCAGATGTACAACAAAATGAACCAGTTATACATATACATATATCCACTCTTTTTTAGATTCTTTTCCCATATAGGCCATTACAGGGTATTGAGTAGAGGACCCCTCAGTCTTAAAGAATGAAAGACAAATTGGCAAGAGTAGGAGTAATTGCAAAGCCTCTAGATCGGTGATTTTTCCCCCCTTCCTCCAGCAAGAGGAGTTCCATAGCTCAGATGTCCCAGGCATCCCAGAGGATAGCTGTGTTCTTGTCCATGCTTCCAGTAAAGCAGGCAGCCATTGTGACAGTGGTCCCTCTAGTTAAGGGAACTCTACTTTTCGAATGTAGAAATAGGCTGAACCTGAAGGTTCAAGACAGCAGACTGATAGATGAGGAAACCTAAGAGGGTCTAACAGATTGAGGGGCTGAAAAGAGTAACCTTGAAAAGGAGGTGAGGAAGGAGATGTTATGGTTCTTAACTTCTAGAACACTTTGGCCAGAGATGTGGGATTGCAAACACCTTGAAAGGAGTATCAGAAAAGTTTCCTAATTCTTCCTCCTTACAATTTATAGCACAATCACAATTTATAAATATTCTAAAACATGACAGATTGACTTTGCTATATATATATTTAAACTGTCTTACCAAACTGAAGTGTCTTATGTAAGGTGAATTCTTTAGGTTATTGCTCAGGTCATCCACTTAAAACTAGAAAGACAAAAAAAATTTTTTTTTAAATGGTGGAAAAAAAAGGAAGCTGGAAATAGAGGCTGGTTTAATTATTTAATTTTTAAATCTGTCTAATCTGTCTGTCACTCCAGTGTCTCCTACCCCCATTTATAAATCAGAGGAATCTCTAGCATTTTTCATCACTTTTTTTAGTTACAAAAATAGGCCGATCGTTTTGCCTAGGATTTAAGCTGTCTCCAGCCCACATACAGCTTTTAAAAATGCTGTGCCTTCCTTTCTTCCTTCAAACCACATTTGAGTGCCTACTATGGGCAAGGCTTTAGTATTGGTTACTATGAATCAACTTATTTTGAATCAGACATAAAATCCTGTGTTCAAAAACTTAATAATATAATGAGTAGATAAAACAAGTGTATAAATAGACAAATCTGTAGAGCCTGGTGCATAAGAGGTTCTCAGGTATTTGTCAAATTAAGAAAAATAATGAATACAGCGAGGTAAGATGTAGATTAAGCACTTTGGACAGTTTATACATACCAGGAGTGATGAAAGAAAGCTTCTTGGATGAAGTGTCTTTTAAACGAGGTCTTGAAGGATGAAGAGAGTTTGGAGATTGGCCAGGAGAAGTATCGAGGTGTGGGGGAATAGACATTTTGGAGAAAGGCAACAGTGTGAACACAGAAATGAGAAATTGTGTGGTATGAATGCAGAACACTTAGGATGGAACACAAATATATGAAAGGGAGTAGAGGGAAATTAAATTGGGAAAAACAGGTAGGGGCTTGTAGGGCAGTCTTGATTGATGGCCTCAGTCCTTGGGTTTGTGGTATATTTACTCAAACTTTCATTCCCCACCTACTACCTCCTAAGACAATAACTATAATTTTATCTTGGCTCAGTCAAATCTGGTTTTGTGTCATATCCCACCTTGGAAATCTTTAGCACTTCTAATCTTCTTGATTTATTTATTTGTTCCTTGGTCTAAATTCATGCTTTGGGCACCTCCCATCATAAGAATTTCTCCAAAGAAAGAATTCCTCCTTTAAAATGAGAGAAGTACCTCCTATTCATAATAAGTCTTATTTTTTTTTCTCCATGCATCTCTGATTTTGCAAATGGGTCCAGAGTTTCTTAGTGCTTGAGTCTTTGGAAGCTGTTATTCCTTTCTAGGGAGGTCTAAAAGATGCTGCAGTTTCAGTGTACAAAATGGTAACCAGGGGGCAAAATAGCCAATACCATCCCCTAATGGATCATAGTCCGTGTTTTCCAAAGTGTGTTCTGAAGAACGCTTGTCTCATCAAACACTGGTCTCTTGAGAGGATCATTGACAGAACGTTTGCTCTTAATAATAATAGGTGTCCCTTATTGAGCACTTACTTTGTACATTTTATATCCACTTTCTCCTTTAATTAAAGATTCCATAGCCAAGAACATTTGGGAAACATTGATATATTAAAGTTCTGAGGAGTTTTGCAATAAATAAATGTGTGTAATATTGTTTAATCCAGCATATTATATACTCTTTGGGGATTATACTTGTGAAGACTCTGGTAGAATTAGTATTTCATGAAGCTCACTCATAGAATAGGCTTCTTCCCAGGAAAAACTTAGGTAACGTGAACTTTAATGTGTACAATTCCTCTCAAGAGTTTGAGTGATCGGCATGCCAGTGACAACATCCTTGCCCTAGCGCCATGGAACTGAAAATACACATTTATGTAGACATTGGACAAAATTGTCTGGCTGCAGCGCAAGAGTGCGTGAGGCTGTGAACCTAGAAGTTAAAATAGCCAGTTTCATTGCCAAATCATATTTGAGCTTTTCTAACTGCTAGTTTTGTTTAGTAGCTTTGAGAAGAGTCTATGGGTCATTTCTTAATGTGTTGAAAATGGGCCAAATGAGATTGGAAAGAAGAGAGAGGTTAATCATTCACAAATAAAAATGCATTTTGACGTTTCCAGGAGACTCTTGGGAAGCAGAGCTGGTGGCCAGTAGCCTGGAGGACAGGGAGCCTTGCAGGCACACAGCATCATTGCAGTGGAAAGAGTGTCTATAGACTTGGGGTCAGATAAACCTGGGTTTCAGTCCTGAGTTGCTGTCACACTTCTGAGTCTGAGTTTCCTTGTTTTTAAAGTAGAGATAATTTTTACAGCATAACAGTTATGGTGAGTTTAAATGTGACAGTGTATGTAAAATGCCTAGCACAGTGGTGCAGTGTAGGTGCTCAAAACTGCTAGTTTCTTCTTTCTTTCAAAAGGGAATCATCTATCTCGCTTATACTTTCTAAGTGATGCGGGAATATCAGAAGTGATGATGAGCACTAGATGATTCTGATCACCGCGTGCGTCACCTAGTGGCATCAGAAATTTGCACTGATTAGGCCCAAGCCCTGGCATACCCACTGGTGACCAGACAGTGTATTTCCATGCCTCTAGAAGGTAGCTTTCAGTGGATTGAGGAGAATGATTGGGGAGCTATAGAGGGGCAGCTGCTGGAGGAGTTCTTACAGCAACACCGTCTGCCCCTCGGGAAAACCTTCGTTAATTCACCAGCACGCTGAGGAGCACAGAGCACTCACTAAGGGTTGGGTGCTGTGCTGGGCAGTTGGGACCCACACAGAGATATGGTCTCAGCCTTAGAGGCACCCAGAATCCAATGGAGGGAAATAGCCAAGTGAATAGTAAGTGAAGTAAGGAGTCACAGGTGCTATGATGGAAGCATTATAGACGGTAGTTGATGTGGGGTGGCTCAAAAGCAAAGTGGTCAGGTGTTCCTGAGGGCGTCTGGAAAGCCTTTAGAGGGAAGATGTTTCTTTGAATCTTACGGTTGTAAGTATGGGTATTAATCATAGCATCTAATTGATAATGGCTTTATTATATCAAGCATAGAGCAAGGATGTACATCACCATTTTCGGGGCACAGTTTATGCGTGCTCTGTTTTTGTACTGGGTGCCCTTATGAAACAGTATACAGAGTGTTATTTGCATTGTTCAACAGTAACTGAAGTTCCCAGTGGGGCTGTAAGCCTGTGGTTTCCGTACATCAGGCTGTGTAGCCTGGTGCGGATGGCAGCAATTTCCTTTCTGTACCTGCACTGTTTCTTGATGCTGGTGGTGGGTGTGGAGCATCCTGGGAGAGTGTAAGAGAATTTCCCAGGGTTACTTTCGGCTTTCTGTCTAAGAAGAATCCAGGCTATTTTGCTGAGGTTCTTTGGGGCCTGTGATCTACTGGTATCTGAGGAATAGTCTTAGTGTGACAGTGAGAGCTTTTTGCTTTGAGTCCCAGTGGAGTTCTGCCTGGAGGCCCCAGAGCTGCCCAGGGTACAGAAGTCTCATCAAGGCCAGTGCCTCTGAGCAGCTGTTAAGTTTCTTTCTGGCCACTTACCGCAGAAGGTACAGGGAGGGCATCTTCTTATCCTCTCTATTGGGTGGAGGGCAGCATTTGAGAATCACAGGTAGCATCTAAACTCCACAAAGGTGGCTGAGCCGTTTGTTCGGGAGCTATGTGGTAAAAATTAGGTTGACATGAGATACCAAATGTGAATATACTTTGAAGAGTCCAAACCACAGTTCTTGCTGTTACGGCTGTTAGTTTTGGTGGTTATAATAATAAAGCAGCCCCTTACACATGGAAGAGATAAAGATGCCTCACAAACCACAAACTAGTTTATTTGTGATATTGTGGGGCACTCCAGTCATTCTGTGAGGTCTGTGATTCTTAAAATAGAATTGCTGACAGCTGGGGTGGGTCTGAGTTCATTACCACTGCAGCTGAGCTGTTGCAGCTGTATCAGCGGACCTAGGTTTAGCTGACTCATCCTGGTTGTCAGAAGAGCCGGGATGCTGCTGCTTACTGGGGAGAGCAGTCCTGATGGTTCTGCACTATTGTTTTTCTGATTCATGTACATTGAAAGGATTGTAGGATTAGGGAGAGAAAAATGGAGACTTTTTCCTGAAGAGCTTGAGTAGGAGTTTGAAGAGTGTTGAAAAGAGGAAAAAGGAAATGGGGTGGGGTTGGGGCGATGCTGAGCTATGAGCTTTATGGATACTTTGTGGGAAAGAGATCAGATGACAGGGAAGGGGGATTTGGTCAGGTGATTTCCTGAACTAGCCACCAGATTGCACTGTTGACTCTGAACAGTTTGGTTGCTTTTTGGAGCTGCTTTGAGCCCAACAAATGAAAAGGAAGGCACTGTGCAGTAGACCCTTCACGTGGTAGATGTTTGTAACCTAAGGAGAGCACCAGACCACATATAGGGTGAGATGTTTAAAATGAGCTCAAGATAACATTATTTACTGGTAGATAATGTCTAAATTCTAACTAGTGGTCTAAACTGAGAGAATGCTAGAGCTATAGGGAGATTTGGTCATGTTCAGAAACTTGAAGTCCTAAGGCTTGTGTTTAAAACTGTTCTTACTAAAACTGTATGTTTTCTCTTATGCGGTTATTAAAGATACAATAAAAATGGATTTTATATTTAATTTAACTTAGAGGCTTTTGCAAATTTTCAATGAAATTATCTTTTTAGGAAATGATGTTATCTTGTAGCATCCTGTCAAAATAAGTGACCTCTATTGCATTTCTTTAATTTTTTTCCTAGAAATTAGCCTAATCCTATCCCTATTAATGACTTTCAGTTTTAACCAGGATGAAATTTTAGTTAACTTTTTGAGAGCAATAGCAGGAAATAAGTGAGGAAAAGGCCTTGATTGGAGTGAAGTTTCTATGATGTTTTGTTCAATTAGTTCAACCTTATTATTGCCATATTTTGATACATACTAAGAGTAAGATATAATAGGGCAGTATTACCCAAAGTGTGGATATTAATAGGTGTTACACAAAAAAATAGGTTCCATGGAAGTAATTTTGGAAACGCTGGCTTAAACAACATTCGAATAGATTCATTTCCTGTAGAACTTCTTAGAGCCTTTAATTAATATACACCAGTGTCTGCTGTGAAGCTCCAAGAAGGAAGTTTATAACTTTTTCCTAAACACTGCTTTTAGGAAACACAACCCTAGGGATCTACACTTCACAGAACACACTTTGGGAAACCTTGAAAAGGAAACTTAGTGCTTTTAGTACTAACTGTTGCTATTACATATTAATGTTATGTTCTTTTAGATTTCTTGACGGCTGTTGAAGTCACTTTATGGTATAAATTGGTATATATATACTACCAAGCTTTATGTTTGGTTTTTGCCTTTATCCGTAAAAAGATTTTGCCTTTGGAGATAAGCAGTTATACAAAGCCAATTATTAATTGAGATAAAAATTTAAAAGACAAATAATTCTGCTAAAAGTAGGTTTATGGTCCTGACCAGAACTTCCACAGGAATACATGCTTAAAAAAGAAACTAAAGAAAAACCATTTTTAAATTTTGTCTCGTAAGTGTTTATGCAATAAAACATTCCATCGTGAGGAGCTGTGTGGTAACTAAACCTTTCTAACCAGAGATCACAGACTGGGGCCCACAGGATAGATCTGGCCTGCAGATAGTTTTGTCTAGCGTGTACAAGTGACTTTATACATTTGAATTAGTTCCCAGCATTCAAAAATCTTGAAGTTTCATGTAAAAATCTGAATTTCTAGCTACTTTTGAGAAATGGAAAAGTCTGACAACACATTCGCAAATGATAACTTCTAGCTGGAGCTGAGAGGTGTCTGCTTCCTTTAAAAAGAGTGGTTTAACACTGCTGTATTTAAAATAGGTAACCAAAAGAACCTGCTGTATAGCACAGGGAGCTCTGCTCAGTATTCTGTAATAACCTAAGTGGGAAAAGAATTTGAAAAAGAATAGATACATGTATATGTGTAACTAAATCACTTTGCTGTACACCTGAAACTAACACAACATTGTTAATCAACTATGCTCCAATAGAAAATAAAAATTTTTAAAAATAAATAAAAAGAGTGGTTTACTCCATTGTGTCACTGCCTGCCTACTAACGAGTTGTCCTGGTAGCTTGACATGTTTATGCTGCCTGTCTGGCCCTACAGACATTTGTTTTTGTGTATCCTTTACTGTAAGGTCATGGCATGGCCAAAGGGCTAGTGGGTGCCCCCTCCCAGATGGCCTCTTCCTAGGGTCACCTTTGTTATCAAATGTGGTCAGGTTTCTTCAGGAGGCGGTGTTGAAACCATGTCAGGCTCATTTAAGGTAATCTTCACCATTCTTCACCTTATCCTTGTCCTTAGGATGTTGTGGCTTTTACTGCCCAGTATAGCCTATTTGACAACATCCTGCAAGAGTTGTTTTACACACACACACACACACACACACACACACACACAGTAATCCCTATGTATGTAAAAGCTGTTTTGCCAGGGGAAGTTTATGTTGAGTTAGGACAGAGATCTAATTTCATCCTTTCTCAAAAATTATTAAAGAAATAAAGATAATAAAAAAACAGTTCTTTTACTTATATTCTACCCCTTCTACAAAATATCTGAGTCAGCTTATAAAGTATGGGATTAAAAGAGTAGAGAAACACGTATATATATTTTTTTCGAAGAGTAAGTCAGAAAGATAGAACATGGATATTAGACCCTGAGAATAAACCTTAGAAGATGGAGAACATGCCTGTATGAGAATGGTCTTATATTTCAGAGAGAAACCAGAGTGTGAATGGAACTTCTCAGTGCAAACAGTACCACAGTATTACTTTTTGCTTAGCTCTTAGAGTGTACTGATGTTGGCCTGTGTTGACATTTCTCTGAATCTGCAGTGGTGTGAGCTCTGAGGAGCTGTTCTGTGGTGGCAGCTGGGCAATGTGGGTTTTGTGAATAGGATTAATCATTACTGTCTCCCTAGTCCTCTTCCTGTATTTTTACCAAGAATAGGGTAAGGGAATGGGTTGTGTGTGATGTAATGAAGGGGTGGGGAGGGTGTCAGAGGGAAGAAGAGGCAGCAATGGAGACCCTCAACAGGCAGGTTTGAGATCGTCTGCAGAGTTCTTTTGAGCAGCAGTAACCTCCAGCTATTGTACAAGGCTACATTTTCTGTACTTTTGATTAAATGAAACCAGAACACTATGGATACTACACAGGAATTGTTTTCATTTGTGAGCCATATGAGCAAACTCAGTTATCATAAAGTTAATGGAATTACCTGGTCCTGAAGCTGCCTTAACTACTTAATAAAGGATGAGACTAGGAGAAGAGAGGGCTCTGTGTAGAAAAAGATTTGCCCTACTTTTTTTTTTTTGGTGACGTTAGAATCCTTTTTCTTAGTGTCAGGACATTGTGTTTTTAATTAAAAATTAATAATGGGCCCTCATGAAGGCATTTGAAAGTGGTGTTTTATGGTATTGGTGAATCTGCCTTTGTGGTAAATGTCAAGGGAACAATAATTTAGTCAAACAGACAAAATTTTACAAGGAAAGAACTGGATTTTTTATTTTTAAGTGATAAAGGTAGAGCAGATGCCTGAGTGTTAACAGAATTACAAACAGGTCCAAGGTTTTAGGGTCTAGGGAAGAAGTGGAGATTTTATGGCTTCTGGCTAACTGGTGAAGGCAACTGTGTCATAAAAGCCCAAAAAGCTGCGGGGCGGGGGGGTACATTTTGTAACAATCATAAGGAACATGTAGCCTGCTTCTAACTGAGCGATGCCAGTGTTAGAGATGACCCAAGATGTTTTGAAAGTGTAATTGACAGATTTACTACCTTTCAAATAGGAGTACTCCTGGATATAGCCAGGCCACATAAGAAATTATCGTATGTGTTTCCTTGCATTATGTTGTTGATTAATGGGGCAAAAGAAGAATTCTGTTGATACTAAGAAAATGAAAATTCAGCTGTTTTGTTTCCTATCCTAATCGATGAGGGGAAAGGAGAGGGGTGTTCCTTAAAGACCGACACTATTTTCTCTGCTTCTATACCTGGCCTACTTCCCAGCGCGCATGGCCAGCTGAGCGACTGGTTGGTTTTCAGGCAGTGCTGAAACTGGCCTTTTGGTATGAGAGGGTTTTTTGTGCTTTTTTTGTTTTGTTTTGTTTGGTTATGGATTGAAAGGAATATGCTTTAAGGTTACGATTCTGATGGAATACCTTATTTTATATGATAATGGTAAAACAGTGTAAACTATGGGCAGGAAGTCAGAGTCCCAGTGAAGAGACATTACCAGTTAGAAATATGTCATAGAGATTTCTTTTTCTATTCTTTGAAAATTTGCTTCATTTCCTAGGCTTACCTTTATTTAACCAGACTTGTTTAGGAAAATCAGATCAATCAAAAGTCGATAAATCTTTGACCTTCAGTATTTGATATTGCTGGTAATTGTGTGCTAACTTGATAAGTGTTAAACTGTGTTAAATCATATTGCTGAAAGAGAAATGTTTTAATTTTAGGGGGTGATCATTTAAAATCCAGACATATGGATAATTTTTAGAAAATATTCCCAATGTTCCTGTCCCTCTTTAGGTGAGCTCTTAAAAAACTAAGTGCTGTAATGTGACAGGTTATAAACAGTCTAACATGTGTTAAAATTCAAAACCCAGACTCTATAAAAGACTGCCCTTTTTTAAACCACAGGTGGTTTCTGAAGGTTTCATGGTATATGTCTAGAGTGTTGAGTCTAATAACCTGTAAGTAGATTCCCCAAGAGTTCTATTGAAAGGCACTTAATGCAGATTACATTAACTAATAACTGGATTTTGTTTGGGTTGTGTATGTTGTAAAATGCACAAATCAGTGGGTTTGTCTTTAGTCACCTTATTCTCATTTGGGGTTGATGGAAATGAAGTAAGGACCAAGTAAACGACTTTTTTTCAGGTGCAAATTCGACCATGGAACCTAAGTGACAGTGACTTTGTAATGGATGGTTCTCAGCCTTTGGACCCCAGAAAAACTATCTTTGTTGGGGGAGTTCCACGACCCCTTCGAGCTGGTGAGTGGAAATAGTAACACCACAACAACAAAACCAACAACAGAATCCCCAATGTGTTTAGTCTTCAATATTTTCTAGGTTTCTGGTCAGCTATGCACAATCTCCAAAAAGAAGGCTGTCAGGTCAGTTTCACTGAGCTGACCCTTAAATGTTTTCTCCCAAGATGTTGTATTTTCTTATGGTACAAGAGTGAATTTCATTAAATTGTTATTTCAGAGGGATGAATTCTAATTAGTGCCTCCCTGTTCAAGCAATTATTTTTAAAATAATAACAATACATTTGGCAGTGTGCATTCTTATGCCAGTTAGCACTGTTACGTATGACAGAAAAAGAAGTCACCCCATCAGAAATCTGTCCAGTGCAGCTGTGTGCCCACTTAGTCAGTGAGGAACCAAACCACTGCTAGAAATTGTGTCACTGGGAATCAAACTGAACTTTTCCCAAGTGAAACAGGTTCCTATTTTTTCTTATGTACTTTGAAAAGTGAGGTATGTATTTGAGCATCTTTATTTTGACTTCTTGAAAGCTCCCCTGTTTTTTGTTTTTTAAGTACCTTTCCAATGATGAAATAATTGTGCCTGCTGGGATTGGGCAGAATCATTACTGACTGGGGCATTTGAAGTGATGCTGTGCTGGTGACTTCAATATTTAAATCCAGAGACAAATCTAATTGGTTGTGGATTCGTGTGATTGCCCGTGGAATATAATAAAATTATTTGTAAGAACAGAGTTTTCAAAGTGCTTAAAATAGTTGAGTTTATTTTTTTTTAAATAAGATGAAAAAATAAGGTAGCTGTTGCCACTGTAGTAGCAAAAAGGACAGTGTTATCTCTACGTTAGTGTAAGCAAGTAGACTTAGTTCTACTTAAAAAGTAAAAGAAAAAGCAGAGGTCATTAAAATCAAGTTGTGAAACAGAATTGTAAAATGTACCTACAGCTCTTTGGCTCTATGACTTTGGGGACTTCTTAATTCTGAATGTTCCTCAACATTTCTAACATATTTATTCAAATCTCAACTCCAATCTACTCCTAAAAGATAAGTTTTAGGTCTGTATAAAGATGTATTCGTTATTCCATTTTGAAGGACTTTAAAACATATTAATCATGACTGTGGAGTTTGTAATCTTATGGTACTTCAGAAAGTCAAGCATCACTGGGTCTTTTTCTCATTCTCATGGAAAACCTGCCCAGAGAAGGAAAGCAAAACGGCAGAGATGCTTCCCCCTTCATCTGCTGTCAGAAAATAAAGTCTAAGCAGGGCTAACTCGCACGTGAACAGCATTATGAGATGAGGGCCAATGCAGCCCTTTGTTTCTAAACAGCTTGTGCTTTAAAAGAAAAAAAAAAATGTGGGTGGGGGCACTGTGTAATATTCCTGGCTTTTTCTAACTGGTGGTGTGTTTAGGAGTGGAGAGGGAGAAAAGTCCCCTTTGATAGTGTTTTAACTGCAAATGGATTCTACAAAAATGGACATTCATTGCTAGTATTCTAGCTGTTCTTTTCTGCAACTAAATACAAGCACAAATTAGTTTTAATATCTCAGCTCCTCTCCTTTTTTCTTATCTGGGAATCTGAAAAAAAAAAATTTCTGAAAGAAAAGTTCCCACAGTCGTAAAAATAACAGAACTGTCTTTAACCTCTTATGTCTATTTTTAAGTCACAGACACAATAGTTTATAAACTAAATTCCCTTTTTTATTAGCCACTCTTCATTCTTTCTGTTTAAATCATTTGAAAGGATAGGTGTGGGCCTCTATATCTTTTTCTCTCTATAAATCTTGTGATGATATGTTTTTCACACTGTTCTTATGATCGCACTGACACTGCAAGACAGGAAGCCCAAGATGCTAAATTATATTCTTTCTTTAACATTCTGTGTCTATAAGATGCTGCAAGTTCTATGGTTAAACAAGAATTATGTTTAGTTATCTAGTCAGAAATGGGATTTTGTGTTCCCTGCCTAGATAGTATATAATTTGTAAATTTCAAAGTTCTTTTTTCTCTAACGTAAGCTAAATTTTTTTGTTTTAAAATTTTGTTTTTGCCATTATTGGCTAGTAATCTACAGTCACTTGGTCTAATGGCAGTGTTCCCCCATGCCAGCACCTCCTATAAGTGTAGCTAGTTTCTAGAAGGCTAAACCATCTACATTAGCATCTTAGAATTTTACTCTATCTATCCAAGACTTCCAGATTGGAGGCCACGTAATCTTGATGAAAAGAGTTAACATCTGCAGCTTTTATCCCTGTGCATAGAATTAGTTTTCTTTGGAACACACTGAGCTTTGTGGATTGGTGTGTGTCTTGGAATAGAAGACTGTTTTTAAAGGAATTCATTTTGACTTTGCTAGACAATCTTAAATTGAACGCAGTGCAGTTCACTTGAATAATAAACGTATTGAGCACGCACTGTGTTACTGGCACTGAGAAAGTGCCCATCATGCCACACTGAATGGACATCCCACTATCATGTTGAACAAGTCATCATCTACAGAATCAAAGATTTCAGAACAGAAGAAAATGAGAAATGTATGAATAGAATACTAACTCAGTTAATTGATGCTAAATTATACTCCTTAACATAATGATGCTCAAATTTTGGTTTTTAAGTACTTCAGGGCATTTTTTTATTATTTCCAGGGGTGCCGTGGTTATGAATTCTGAAAAGTCTTAAAACTATTTCAGGCACTATATACAAGGTGATCCTAGACTAGATATCAGTGATGAGACTCAACAGGTGACATTTCATGTGTCCAGATTGATTTTCACCTTATCCTGGGCCAAAAATGGTCCTTTAGCACTTTACAGTGACTAAAATGTTATCACTCAAGAATTATTCCTTTGGATCTTGTGAGGCTTTTTATCTTTGATATTTTCCCATTGTAAGACAGGGACCATTATCACTAATAAATTATTCTAAATATAGTTATCCCACCGAACAGAAGTGCAGAAACACTTCTAAAGAAACAAGGCAACCTGTTTTAAGTGGTATTGTCTTGACTGAGGAGTTTAGGTTGCTCCTTCTGACCTTTTGACAAGCGTGACTTTTAAAACTTAAGGTTGGAAAAAATCGGGCCTAGAAAAATTAGCCTGAAAATGGGAAAATATCAGTGGAAAATCTAGATGAGTTTCCCCGAAGTTGGACTGCCTGATTGTTGCCTTCTCTAAGTCAAATAATACACATTTCTACGTCTCTTGTCTCTCCCTTCCAACACTCCTGTCAGTGACAGTGGCAAGCCGAGGATGGTTTGCCTGAAGTCTCCTGGTGTTTCTCCATCTTGCTTTCCTTCAACTCCCCACCCTGACGCTAGGAAAGGCCGTGGGTGGACTCGCCATGCCACCGTGTGGCTAAAGAGTACATATTCTTCAGAGAAATCAGTACAGGGAAAGGGGTGGTCTGTCTGTCTGGTCTGTCTCTCCTCCCGCTACTACCTGGATGTGCAACAGCATGTTGCCACTCTTCATTCAAGTGTTGTAAGCAGCATGTCTTCCTAAATCTCAGCATGGAAATATCGCTGTTGCATATCCCTATGACATTAGAACCTCTCCAGACCACATCTCTTTGCTCTGAGAGCAGCTAAGTGCCAACTAAGAGCTTGGGGGTTATGAGGAGACCACCAGGAAAAAGTGGAAAATGAAGGATCTGGTCCCTGTATTCTTCCCTGGTTTGTAAACGTGAGTGTTCTCTGACTCTAGCTTCTTGGCTTAGACATCTCATTTGGGGGCTGCCTCAGTGATCAAGCTTTGGGACCCATCCACTTCCAATTTTGATCAGGCTTGAAAAACCCTCAGTCTTCCTCTCTAATTAGAGGCATCTGTGAGCTGTTCCTCCACTATATGACTTCCTTCTGACAGTTTATCTGACCAGGTCCTGCAGAACAGATCAGTCTTGAGTTCCTAGAGCCTACCATTTGCCCATCATCTTTGGGTCTCCCATCTTCCTAACTATTGCTCTGATGATTCTTTCCTGTCTTTTTCTCCCCTGCTAATATTCTGTGATGGATCCTGAAATTTCCTTCTCCACCTTCCCCCGTCCCAACTCCCCCCACCTCACTGTTGTGAGGATGGCTTTCTATGGAAATTCTAGGGAAAAAAATTTTTGAGGTAAATATTCAGTAAGGTATGACATACATCTAGAGAACATACATGATGAATTTTTCTAAGAGCATTTATTTCAGACATTCTGCAAACATTCTGGTAGTCCACATGTATTAGGAATCACATCCTGATTTATGATTAAGGAAATAGGAGTATTATAACCATAGCCTTTTTGTTCAGTGAAGTGGTAGCAGGCAGAAATCATCTGTATGTCAAGTTTGTCAGCACTAGAAGCTTTTTCTTTTTTTTTCTTTCTGTCTCTTTTTTTTTTTTTTTTTGGCTGCACCATGCGGCATGTAGTATCTTGGTTCCCAGACCAGGGATGGAACTCGCACCCCCTGCAGTGGAAGCGCAGAGTCTTAACTGCTGGACCTCCAGGGAAGTCTCCCTGCCAACACCTTTTTTTTTTTTTTTTAAACATTTTTTTTGGAGTATAGTTGCTTTAGAATGTTGTGTTAGTTTCTGCCGTATAACAAAGTGAATCAGCTATATGTATACATCTATCCCCATATCCACTCCCTCTTGCATCTTCCTCCCACCCCTCTAGGTCTCACAAAGCACAGAGCTGATCTCCCTGTGCTATGCAGCTGCTTCCCACTAGCTATCTGTTTTACATTTGGTAGTATATATATGTCAATGCTACTCTCTCACTTCATCCCAGCTTACCCTTCCCCCTTCCCTTGTCCTCAAGTGCACTCTCTACGTCTGCATCTTTATTCCTGTCCTGCCCCTAGGTTCATGAGAACCTTTTTTTTTTTTTTAAGATTCCATTAGATGTGTTAGCATATGGTATTTTTCTCTTTCTGACTTATTTCACTCTGTATGACAGACTCTAGGTCCATCCACCTCACTACAAATAACTCAATTTCGTTTCTTATGGCTGAGTAATATTCCATTGTATATATGTGCCACATCTTCTTTAGCCATTCATCTGTCAGTGGACACTTAGGTTGCTTCCATGTCCTGGCTATTGTAAATAGCGCTGCAATGAACATTGTGGACACCTTTTTTTTTTGGTAGAATCTTTTTCTTTCACCAAGTCCTAAGTTCAGAATGAGTTGTCTCAGATAAACTCCAGAATTGGCATACTGACTTGATTAACTGCATTGCCCTTAGGCTTAAGGATTTTATAATGTCTGTGTTTGTTTGCTCCTCCTCCAAAAAAGCAAACTCTCACCCACAGCCGATGTCAAAGTTTGCCATATCAGTGGCAGTTTGAGCAACATTAGCATAAAGCCAAAGTAAGACTGGGATGAACTGGTGCTTATGGAGCAGAAACCAGGCCAAGTAAATGTTAAGCAAAGATTTATGAGTAGAGGGAAAAACAACTGCTGGACAAAACTAAACGAGCACTGCTCTTTGCCCAGCAGTGTGCCCAGAGCTCTCATGTATGTTTAATCCTCATGATAACCCTGTGAGGTTATAAGTGGTAGACTTTTCATTGTAGGGATAAGGGAGCAGAGTTCAAAGGGGGTGATTAGTCAAGACCACCACAAGTGAAAAAATCAAGGTTCAAACTCAGATCTCCAGACTTCAAGTTTGGGGCTCTTTGCACAGAAGGAAGCTGCTTTATCAAGCTGAGATCTGAGATCTGTTGTCGCAGTAACAGCAATAACAGTCAATCTGGTACCAGCTCGATTTAATCAAGTTAAAACTCTTATCCTTCTTACTTAGTTGGTTGTTCCTATCATTTATTTGAAAATATTCTTAACTTCCCAATGTCTCATGCAGGGTGGAAGCTAATGAGCACATTTCCTCCACTAAAGATGTATGAACTGCTTTCATGAACCAACTCAGCAATCGTAAACCCAGAAAGTCCACCTTCAAGTTGAATTTTCCTTTCTTTCAGAAGTCCAGACCTCTTGTAATCCTGAGGTGCCTTATGCCTCTTTCCTGTCTGCTTTGTTATTTCCAAAGAGGAGAAATGTAGCTTCTAGATTCACAATTTAGAATTGTGTGTAGTATTTCCCTCAGGAATCCTCATTCCTGCTCTACCCCGTTTGGCTCTCACAGTGTCTCAGACTTATACATTGCCTTAGGCTAGCTTTGAAATCTAATTAAATGACAGGAACAGGATCCTGGGATGGGACAGGATGGGGAGTCATCATGATTTTCTTTCTGATGAACTGAAGTCCCTTTCAGATCTCTGTGAAGAGTTAGGAGCAAAACAAGGAACCACAGTTGGGGTTCAGATTCACCTTCAGGGCATAGTCACCACAACCCAGAGGAATTCATGGAAACGCTATATACTACATACAACTGCAATATTCTTGTTTCCTTCTCCAGTCTGGGACATGGTGAAGCTCATCACAAGAGCCAATGTGTGGGTTATACTCATAGAAGTGTACTGTTACCATGGAACAGTTGTTTATGAGATGACTTGAGTTGTCTTAAGAGCACAGAACATCTTATCCAAAGTACAGAATACCCTTGGATATAGCTACCAGAACTCCTAATTTCCCACCCCTGTGGTGACCAGACAGACGCCGTGAACACTGTCTGGATGGGAAGGAAAAAATAGAAGTGGTTTGGAGATTCCTGACTTCCTCATGGACTCTATGCCTGCTGTCACCTCCATCTGTCTGAATTTCAGCCTCTACCTGTATGTCCTGCTCTGGTAGCCTCATCTTCCTCAGGTTAAATGTTAAGAACGTGCTCTGGGGAGCTACGCAGTCCTTGTCCTCTACAGAGGATGGTTTAGAATGAGGTTTCACTGTCATAGGTTTAGTAGGTGGTTTGACTACATTTTCCAGATAAGACACTTCCTTGATCAAGGACTCACATTTCTTTTTTTTTATTATTTTATTTATTTATTTATTTTTGCGGTACGCCGGCCTCTCACTGTTGTGGCCTCTCCCGTTGCGGAGCACAGGCTCTGGACGTGCAGGCTCAGCGGCCATGGCTCACGGGCTTAGCCTCTCCGCGGCATGTGGGATCTTCCCGGACCGGGGCATGAACCCGTGTCCCCTGCATCGGCAGGCGGACTCTCAACCACTCCACCACCAGGGAAGCCCAAGGACTCACATTTCTTGAGCAGGATTGAGATCATAAAGTATAGATAGACCCACGAAGGTTTTAGTTGATTTCTACCTGATCCTTACTGCTTTTTTTCTCTCTTCCTCCCAAGTAGTCAAAATGGTAGCCCTCTTCTTGGCTTAGCTCCCCCCTAATCAGAGGAAGGGAATTTATATGGGACTTTCCTACATTAACTGATAATACTCACTCTAAAGAACCCTTTAAAACCTAGTCTCTAAAAGTAGTGGTACATTATGACATCTGTAGGTGAATTTGTATCTTCCATATTAAAAATATTTTCGGATTGGGAATTTGTAGGATTTGAGGAGAGCTTGCTCTGTGTTTGTTAGTTACCTGTGTAGTGGATGAATTGTTAGTATTTTTTTTAATGCTGTTTTTACCAACTGGTTACTTTTCTCAATAATTAAAAAGTCTGTTTAGTACTTAGGTGACTTACCTATTGTGTTTGAGCCCAGCATGAGTTTAGCCTGCAAGAAGTATTCACTAAAGTGAAGACTTGCTGATTGAGTAAAGGACCAAAAACAAACAGCAGTTGTTTGGTCATTATTTACTTTCCTTCAAGGGTCATCACAGTATTAGAACTTTTGTAGTTAAAATACAGATTAAGGTAGAGAGATGGGTAATCTTCATGTTCTTCCCCCCCCAGAAAACTTCCTTTAGTCACCTTGGTTTCTTTCTTGTAGCTTCTCAACAAATTGCCCTTCACTTGAGTGAGACTTCATTGGCTCAAATGCCTGCAGAGTTTTGGGTGGCCAAGAAAATGACTGTATATAAGCTTTTAAGTGGAAATTATTTATTTATATAGTTTTCATAAAAACAGAAGTGACTGAGGGTTTCTTCTTCCTATCAAAAGTACATAACTGCCAGCAGCAGCAGCCATGACCTAATCTTTGGCACGTGAAGATGATTTTCCAGCAGCCAGATCCACAAAGTGCTTGTGGAAGGTGCCATCTGTGGCATCTGAGGATCCCTAAGGTTCCTTTGGAGCCCAAGATGCAGTAGAAGAACCCATGGTTACGGTAACTCTTCTCTTCAGCTGGAGCTTCAAGCTCACAGCTGGTATGTATACCTTCTTTGTGAATTAGATATTTTCTTGAATCCTTCCTAAGGGTGGAAGACAAGTGTATTCAGTCCCTTGACAACATTCTTTTCCTGGCCATTCACCAGGCTGAGGGAGTTTTCACTGTCTTATTCCATTCCAGAGGAAGCCAGGTCTTTGGAAAATTAGTGTTTAATTTCCAGGCCCTGAGGTTACATATTTTACTAAGCCCACTTGACTAATAAAGGAAATTCATTAATGACTGCAGTGAATTAATCCCACGTTCAGTTTCTTGTTCTCTGTAACTGGAATAATGTTAGCTATGTGAGGAAGTCCCCAATCCATCAGAAGTTGTCGGGGTGAAGTATGAGGACCTACTGAACTCTGATATTTAGGGTACACACATGATTCTTATTGCATTGTTTGAATGAGTGTGATTCCTGGATCCTGCCCCAAGACTGCAGTCAGGGTTCACTTGGGCTCTAACCAGCAGTGTTCCCTTGGCTGATGTGACTCAGTAATTCTGATCATAATGGGATCATTGGGATAGCTTTCTGCTGTTCTGTCTTTAAAATCACTTATTCTCTGGCTTAATTATTGCTAGTTTATTTTCTCACCTTCTGAAAATTACCTGTTGGTTGGAAGTCATTCTTCCAGTTAGAAACAGGCACTTAGAAAACAATTACCAGTATTAGGCAGTCTGGTTTGGGGACAAATTTTGAAGAAGTTGAATAGAAAGACAGCCCTTCTGTCTGGCGATATAGCTTTCTTACTGCCTCAGCAGCTTCCTATTACAGGAACCAGTAGTTTGGCTTTCCTTCTGTTTGTAGAAATCTTACACCGTTCAGCCCGTCAGCCCTTGTACCCGCTGCAGAGTTCTGCCCCTACCCCTCCAGGTTGTGCTGCTTTCCTTCTCCCCAGATACTGATTCCTGTGGAGCTCTACTGTCTGATGGTCTTTGCACACTGGCTGTGTCCGAGGTCATCATCTGTCTTCCCTGTCTGCTCCTTTCCAAATGCCATGCGTAGGTGTTTGAGGGAAGTGGATTCTTGGGTCGTTCGCCAGGGGTAGGACTAAGTCTTTTGGACTTAAACCATGTGAGTGGACTGAAAGGAATGGTCATACCTGGAGGAGGTGCCATCCAGTATCAAGTAAACAATTACCTTCAGGCAATTTGGATCCAGGTAAGTAACTGCTATGTGTCTCTCCATGGTACCTTTTGATGAGGACAATTTTAGAATATCAGACCTTTGGAATGGTCCAATTTCCAAGTGCCTTCTGTACAGGTGTTTTGCAAATATACCAATATAAAGGTATACTTAGAAGAAATATGGTGAGGTGTGCAGACCAGACCTCTGGATTTATAGTAGGGTGTAGGATGGGTATGTTTTTACTGCCTTTGTAGCAGCTTAGTGTTTCCTGGCACATTGTAAGTGCTCAATAAATCATTGCTGCTGTGATCATTTTTAGTACTATTATTTAAGAATTCAGTGTGAGAAGTTAGTATGGAGAGTTCTCAATTGGGATAGTATATACTCTTAAAATCTTATTTTTTTTAATTGTAGAGATTTACTTTAAGCCTGTAAACATATTGCCTCTAGTTAAAATGAATTAAATTCTTTTTTTTAAATTAAATTCTTCCTATAGCTTGATCTTAATATAGTAATGTGACTTCAGTAATTGCTTTCAGTCCTAGAGGTCAGTAAGTAGAGCTGTTTCTTATTAACTTGTTGGGGTACCTGAAATGCTTTGCCTACCCAGGGCCCACTCCAGTGGACTAAGCGGTTAGAAATTAGAACAGGAGGATTGCTGATAGATCATTTCTTTTGTACTGTTGCTGAAATTCTGATTATGTAAACTCTTAAAATTTTTTTTCATTTTGTTTTCAAATACCCTATGAGGAGCTCCCCTTCTTGAGTTGTAAGACTGGTGTAGACACTCTTCATGAGACTTAACACGGCTTTTCTGTTTCTTAATTACACTGCATGATCCTTACATAGTCCTTCCTTCTCCTGGGCAAGAGTACCTTCTAAACATTTATAACGAACAGTGTTTATTTTCTTGCAGTTGAACTGGCAATGATCATGGACCGTTTGTATGGCGGTGTCTGCTATGCTGGCATTGATACGGACCCAGAGCTGAAGTACCCCAAAGGTGCTGGCCGCGTGGCATTCTCCAATCAGCAGAGTTACATTGCAGCCATCAGCGCTCGCTTTGTGCAGCTCCAACACAATGACATTGACAAACGGGTAAGCAGCTGCTCAGGTTATAATTGCTATGGGAAAGAAATGAAATTTATTCTGTGGGCCCCTGGGGAGAAAAGCACCTTGTGATCAAAGTGAGCAGCTCTGCCTTACATGACATTAGTCCATGAGTCCATCTAGGCTGCCTGAAAAAGAGAGTGCCCTTCGTATTTAAGGCGTTAATGAACTTTCTGCCTCACCCATCCCCAGGGTGATGTTACACTTATGAAAATAACACTGCAGAATTTAGCAAAGCAAACCAGTGCTGTTCAAAATATGATGCCAACAGCACGTTAACGAAGATTGAGAGCTGGTAATCTGCTTGACCCATGTGGTACTCTTAAAACAAACAAACTTGAACTAACATTTAATGTTAATATTCAGGAGTATGCATAAAATTTTGAAGTTCTGGTTTCTTTTAAAATTTCAAGAACATAGGGACTTCCCTGGCATTCCAGTGGTTAAGACTCCGTGCTTCCACTGCAGGGGGCACGGGTTCAATTCCTGGTTGGGGAACTAAGATCCTACATGCCACGCAGCATGGCCAAAAAAAATTGCAAGAGCATACATGGTAGCAGTCATTGGAGCCAAATAGCTGCGGTCGTCTCCAGTCCCCTCTCCAACTCCCATAGTTCTCCTGCTCATACCAAATATGCATATCCATTACCTGCCTCTTTGCTCATTGGTGTTACCTACCTGACCAGTAGAGGCACTCAGATTTGCTACCTCTCATCTAAACAGGGGGCAGTAGAGCTCTAGGGCATTGGTGTGTTCAGTTGGGTTTGGAGACAGACACAGGTTTAAATCCCTTAAATTCCAGCTCTGCTGCTGTTTGGAAGCTTGGGGGGAATAGAAGGTGTCAGTAGCTAATCTGGGACCTGTATTGATAGATTAAAAGATCAAGTGGGAGAACATCAAGTCTAAACACCTCCCTGTGCAATTGTACAGTGGTTGTTAATGCTTCCAGCAAAGGCTGTTCTTGGGGCATACACTGGACTAGAATATGTAAAGTAGTAAATATGTTGTATTACAAAGTTTCACCTATACTCTCTATGGTTGACTGACTAATTTTGCGTAGTAGACCTAAGTTTCTTAGGAGGTGAAAGTTTCAATTGGTGATGATTTTTTTTTATAGTCAACAAGATTACATTTTCTTTAAGACATAGATCAAATTACAAAAGCCAGTGCTTAAAATAAATAGTCTATTTGCTGCATCTACTGGGATCCTTAAAAGTAAGTAGTGGTGGTTTGTTTTTTAATTAAAATGAATGAAGTTTTACAGAATTTTGAAGCACTCTGAATCAGTGGAAACTCAGGGGTGATAAACATTCAGCTCCATTCCTAGTTTTCAAGTGCCCACAGCACCCCTTCTGTATCAGTAATTCCTCTACAGACTGTAAGCTCCACAGAGCTTACCCATTGCTTGATGTACAGACACAGTAGATGCTTGATAAACCTTTGTTGAATTGACAAATGGTGTTATGTGGAGTGTTCTCTTAACTACTGCTGCTGGTGGACTTGCTAGTGCCTATACATTTGTGAGTCTGAAGCCCCAGATCCCATTACATTTAGACCGCTCTTGCCCCCATCACTGGTGATCCCAGGCAATAAACTTAACCTGAAGAGCGCTTATGTTTTCATCTCTATCACAGTAGCTTTCTTTGTTCCCCTCTGAAGCCAGAACTAATGAGACTTCTCAGGAGGTAGGTCCTAGAGATGATAAAAGAAGGTTCCACTTGCTCATGCTTATATCTTTCCTTTGCTCTCACCCTAACAACCTCCTGGCCTATTCCTTAGTTAGAAAGAAGCACACTTATCCCAGGGATTACAGTAATCTTTGAACCCCTTTAAGCATCATAGAAAATTCAGGCACTATTTGTTTTATTGCCTGCCTCTACTCTCACCCCTGCTATGCTCATGCCCTCAGCATTGACTCCCATACGACTTTGACGTAGGTAAAAAAGAAAGAAGTGGCTTTTCTTTTGTTAGCGTAATCATAGGCCATGCTATAGAAATGTATTTGGCACATCAAACTTCTCAAGACTCAGGAAAGCCATTGACTGTTTTCTGCTCATTGTATTTGGGTTAACCATATCCTCCATATCTTAGAGTAGTTCTTGATAAACATTTAGGGTTAACAGTCAGTTGTAATGGAAGGAGTATGGAGTTTGAAGCTAGAACAGATTCCACTACAGTTAAGCCTTTGCTGCACCAGTCACTGGTGACTCAAGCAAGTTACTCAGTGCCGGGAGCCTTGGGTCCTCATCTGCAACTCCCTCCTGGGGATGGTATGAAGATTAAATGAGATTTGAAGATTGAACAGCCAGAGTCATACGGCAGTTAATAGATGCTTAACTGGCACTTGCTGGTTAATAGTATTCATCTTGCTGGAAGTATACTTACACTGTTGTTAATATTATGTAGCTTGAACTTTATCGGTTGCTCTGCTGAAGATGCAGTGAAAAGATACACTGGATAGTGAAAAGGGCACTGGCTAGAGTCAGATGACCAGGTTTAGATCTGGTCCTGTTCCTGGTGGGCTGTGTGATTTTGAGCAGGTCACTTTTAAATTCTGAGTTTCAGTGTATAATGAGGGCAGTAGTAATAGCTTTGTGTATCCGACTAGATTGTTGAGAAGCCCAGAAGAGATACTGAGCAAGAAAGTAATATAATACAGTGTGACTCACTGGACACATGTAGAGTGGGACTGTTGTGGGCAAAAGAATGCCATCTCCATCCACATGGTGTCAAAAAGGACCTATCAGTTCCTTCAGTGCCCTAGGATGAGAGTCATGTAAGTGGGAGAACTGGAAATCATTGAAAGTGATGGATTCCTTTCTCTCCCTGTCTCCCAGCTCCATCTTCATGCTCTTTGTTTGCCCTGACCAAGGTGCAGACCATTTTCTTTATTATAAGAGAAGGAAGTCAGCTTCCATCTTGAGTGGGGCTCCTTTTTCACCGGTCTTCTGTGAATATTACGCTCCTCTCTCCCAAACTGTTACTCCATCCTCTTGTTTTCTTCTTGCTTTGAACATGGCCAGCAATACCTTATTTTGTTGTCTCTGGCATTCTGAGCCTCTGTTAACAGCACCGTTTGCTGTAGATGCTTTTTTAGGTTGATTCTACTTTTATATTTATGTGTCTTTCTTCTAAAGCTTAAGTTTGAGCTTTCCAGAGAGCTCCCATTATGTGTAAGCATATTAGTATTTCCTTAGGTAATGCCCTTTTTCTTTCTTAGGGGCTCTGTTCTTGATTGACCGTGGAGAATTTCTGTTGTCGGGCACACCCTTCTTTCCTGAAGAACCCTTCCAGGTTTTTAGCAATAGTCTCATAGCTAAGGTTTTGAAGCTTTGAAAGTCAGTGGCAGGTGTCTACCTGTGCCCACAATCCCTTTTCCTTGCTATTGCAAATTCCAAGATGCTATAGTCTTTTTCTCCTTCATTCTAATGTTAGCCTAAAGTTGCTTTTAAACCGAGGTCTTGACTATTTTGAATAGCTTCAACCTTTATTATCCTCCTGGTCAAAGGAATCTCTTTTGCTGTCTGTATCATTATAAATGCAGATTCAGTGGAATCAGCAGATTTAAAAAACAAAAACAAGTATAGATGGCATTTTACAGGCCACTTGCTTCGTGTTTGCAGCCCTTTCCTCTTTCACTGTTTGCCCTATATGGAGAGTGGGAGAGGGCCTCCTGCAGAGCAGCAATGTCTGGAATCATGGAAGTTCTAGCACTGCTTAAGGTGTATGTTCTCAGGCTGCACCTTTCCTAGGTAAACTGTGGGAGGTAAATGAAGAAGGATCTGATTGATATATTTCATTAACCTCTTTTATATCCAACCACCGTTTTTCAAAAAAGACATCTCTTTTGAGAGTTTATATGTTTATGTATCGTCGTCGTCGTTGTTATTGCTGCTCTTTGGCTAAGCTGGAAAACACAACCTTTATAGATTAGATTTCTTCTCATCATCGTAGAGACTTCTGGCTTGCCTATGAATATAAAATATGCCAGTATGCAACAGTTACAGAAACAGTTGCACCTATGGCTTTGGCACTTTTATCTCTGCTGTCGTCTCACTCATCCATGTCATCATCTTTAAAGAAGAGGTGATTTAAAAAATTTTTGTTTTGGTAACAACTTTATTGAGATATAATTCATATACCCTACAAATCAACAATTTAAAGTATTCAATTCAGTTTTTAATATATTTACATAGTTGTACAATCATCACCACAGTCAATTTTAGAACACAGGAAAAAGTATTTGAATGTGCATCCTTCAAGTCTGCAATCAAAGGATCAATTAAATAATGACCCCAGTGAGGACACAGGGAGTTGGGGGATAGTGCATTTATCCTGTATAATTTTACTCAGCTCATTATAGGGAGGGGATCCTACTTATTAACTTGTGCTCTTTGAAGTCACAGGAACAAGGCAGCCCAGGCTGTTGGGGCAAATTTCTGCCCCCTGCTATGGCAGTAATTAGGGTCCCCCGAGAATATGTGACTTGTTGGAGTGGGCTGATAAATCTACGCATCAACAAGCTTTTCGCCATAGTATGCGTAGCAATGGGAGGACTAGCAGAAGTGGAAGAGGCTTCTAATGGTAGTTCCTTACGCAGCTGCCATGATCTTGACTCTGCCACCTGTGCCCAGAGGTCTGAATGGGAGTGCTTGGCACTTGGCTGACACTCAGTAAGTGTGTAGAATAAACTAGGACGGTATATGGGAGAGCAAGGACTAGAAGCAGCTCCAATTTCAACTTTTGCCCAACTCCAATTCATTCTTTACATTAAAAAACTAAAGCGATCTTTTAAAATCATGATTTGAATCACATCTTTCCCTCCTTTAAACCTTTTGATTATGTTCTACTGCTCTTTGGTTAAAGGTCAAAATCCTTAACTAACACTGCCTACATGACCCTTTGTGTACTACATACTACCTCTGCCTCAGCTCCCATTTCCTCATCTTGAGCCAATCACAACTGGCCTTTTTCTCTATTTTACAGGGTGATTATGGATACTGTTTCCTCTGCCTGCCTAAAGCTCACTTTTCCTTCAGGTCTCAGCTTAATTATGAAAATTGTAGGAATCCTTTCTTCAGTGGATCTTACATCTTCCCCATAGATCATTGTCATAATACCATCTATTATTCCTTTGTGGCATTAAATACCTCTGTAATGAAGCAATGCTTTAATGTCCACCTATGCTTCTAGACTGCAGTCGATGAGGGCAGTCAATGACTGTGTGTCTCTCGTGTTAGCTACTGTATACTCAATAATTGACACACAGTGGACACACATTATTTAATTATATTTGAATGAATGAATGAGTTGTTGAATGAATGCTGATTGAGAGCTTCCAGATGGGAAGCCCTTTGGCATGTCCAACTGTCCACCAGAGGGCACTCTGCACAGCTTTCTTTTTTTACTTAGTTAAGCACGCACTTGAGTAACAAAGTTTAGGTTTTGCTGTTTAGCGTATCAAAAAGTATTCTTTGACACTTAGAGTACATTAAAGCTAGACTTTAACTTGGGCATGACTTCATCCAACCCCCTTTATTTGCAACAGAGAAGAATCTAGGAGAGGCTTGGAGACTCTCAAGGCACCTGTAATTGACATGAGAGCTGCCTCTGCTTATGGAACTCCCTTCCCGAACGCTGCTGCTCATCCAGGGTCTAATGTTTCTTTAAATCCACTTCTTCTATGAAGTCATTTTTCCACAGACCTGGGTAGGAACCCCTGAGTTGTATTATAGGTCCTTTAGTTAGTTTTATACATGTTTCCATATTTCATGTAACTTTTCAGGTGAACATATACTGCACAGAACAGGGCACATCTGGAGTTTGATATCAGAATTTGTCAGTATGTCTATAGGTCATTTTGAATATTAACAAAATGAATTTGAAATTTTTTTTTGCAATTGTTTTATTTTTATTTTGTCTTCATGTAAACCCTTTTTTAAGTCAGTGTGAGCCAATGCAAGTCCACTGGATTATAACGTTTAGTGAAACTGGCATTTTTGCTGTCATAATGACCCTTGTTATTGAACATTATTATAAATGAGACAAATACAATTCATGCCTCAGTTTTTACTTCAAAAGAGAAGTTATTAACATCTTGAAATAAATCCTTTAAGGCTTACATTTATGCATATTTTATGGCTAATGTTCAACAGTTACTGGTCAACTGGTTATTCATCCCTATGATGACAATATCGAAGTTGTATGATACCCAGCACAGTGTTCTCAGCATTTCTTCTGCCTTGGCATACACTCTCATGGGTAACGGAAGCTCCCTAGAACACTAATGCGGGGGGGGGGGTGTTTATGTATCTGAGGGTCCCACACCCACTCCTGCCATCACCACCCACAGAACCATGGCTGTAGTAAAAAAAAAAAAAAAGTGTCCTGGCTTAGGAACTGAGAGATCTGAGTTTATACTCCTAGCTCTTCTCCCAGCCGTAATGTGACCTTGGGCAAGTTACTTAACCTTTTGAGGCTTGATTTTATTGTCCCAGAGTAATAAGAACACTAGCCTAACAATCTTAAGGTTTATTACACAGATAAACAATGAAGGTGAAGAAGTGCTCTGGAAAGTGATTAGGCTGTACAGATGTTGATTTGTATCATTGCTGAGCTTGGCCTATTTAAACTGTGCTGTTGGTTCCTAACCATATGTCCAAGACTAATAGTTGATTCGTTCTCTTTTTTTTTTGTCTTTTAAAGTGCCTACTCAGTTTCACTCAGAATCTTTAATATAAGGATAATGAAATAGTTGTAGTTGACACTAAAAAAAAATAAAAAGAAAATTTAACATAAGTGCCCATCTGTTAACACGCAAGTTGGATGTTAGTCAAGACATGTATGTAGAGACTCAGGTTTCCTTTAAAGGTGTAAACACCTGGATGCATTTTCTATTTAAAGGATTGAAGGTATTTCTCTCTTTAGTCTAGAAAGAGGTGTTTTTACCATTACCTTCTCTGATAATGAAACGATTTTGAACCTGAAATTGAGTAAAAGGTTAGGATTAAATTTTACTTATATTCTTTTGAACAGTGTTTCTGTGAAAAACTGGAGCAGTTTAAAGTATTTAAGTACAATAAGGGCAAAAGAGGGCACCTGTACTCATTCTGTCTGTTTTAATGGTATTTTTAGAAGTGATGCCAAGTGAACACTTAAGATGTGAAAGCTCTGCTAAATCCAGTTTTCTTTATAACTCGTCTAGGTCACTTACATATGAAAGATTTTTGTAGTGTGAAAAATGAGATCATTAGAAAATGGGTAATCTTTTTAAAACATGGCCATTTTTCTGCTCTTTTGTCTACTCTCCATGGTCCTGAGAAAATTTGTAAGGGTAGAATCAGTTGAGTCTCCCTTAATCTAAAAAAAACCATATGATTTGATTTATGTGAACTATTTCTTTATAAAAATCTCAGGGATCCCTCCCACAGCTATTGTTTAGCACAGCTATTGTTCTAGTAGAAAGGATACTAGACTAGAATCAGCCGATCTTGGGTTTAGTCTTAACTATACCTACTAATTGTGTAGCTTGAAGGAAGGACATGTGTATGTGTGTTAAAGTGGTTTTGAAAACTATAAAGTACTCTGTCAATACACAGTGACACTGACAACACATTAATTTACATGAAATAATAAATGACTAATATTTGAGCTCTTCTGGAAGATGTTTATTAGACAGTCTAATTGGAATTTCACATTATAAAAGGAGTTAAATATTTCAGGCAAGATAGGGGTAATGTTGGTTGGTTATTTGGGTTTGTGAAACAGGAGGAAGAACTCTCAGTAGGCAGGTCTGCCCTGCCCAGGATCTGTCCCTAAAATTAGTTCCCCAAATCATCATTTCCTACATTGTTCTCCATGAAACATGAATCCCTTGGGATTTTAATATTTATTTTATAAAAGAAAATCTTTTTCTGAGTCAAATGAGTTTAGAAATGCTTTCTTGAAGAAAGTTAAATTGGCTAGTTTATTCTAGGACTTCTTAGAAGCTTTTATATACTAATCTCATTGTGAACATCCAAGAAGGAAACAATATGCAATTTTTCACAAATTTTTTGGTCATGGAGCTCTTCTAAAATGTACCATCTCTTGGGAATAGTGTTCCAGGGAACCCAGTTGAGTAATTAGTGTTTTCAGCTTCTTTTCTTCTTTCATGCTCAAAATCAAAAGTTTAGTAAGCAGTTGATTGTTTTTCCCTTCCTCGGTCCTTTTCCCAAGTTTGTCCCGCCCACCATATAGTCTCTCTCTTTTTTTTTTTTTGTTTTCTTATTGTGGTGAAAAAAACACATGAGATCTACCCTCTTAACAAATTAAGTGTACAGTACAGTATTGTTAAGCATAAGCCCAATGTTATACTGCAGATCGCTAGAACTTTTTCATCTTGCGTAATCGAAACTTTATACCCTTTGAACAGCAACTCCCCACTTCCCCCTGCCCCCAGCCCCTGGCAATCACCATTCTACTTTCTGCTTTCTATGAGTTTGACTACTTTAGATTCCTCATATGGAATCATGTGGTGATTGTCCTCTTGTGAATGGCTTATTTCATTTAGCATAATGTCCTTAAAGTTCATCCATGTTGTCACATGTGACAGGATTTCCTTCCTTATTACTTCTGGATAATATACTGTTTTACGTATATACTACATTTTCTTTGTCCATTCATCTGTCAGTGGGCATTTAAGTTGCTCCCACACCTTGGTTATTGTGAATAATGCTGCAGTGAGCATAATAGTGCAGATATCTCTTCAAGATCCTGCTTTCAGTTCTTTTGACTACCCAGAAATGGAATTGTTGGACATGAGTCTTCTATCTACAAAGGGTTGGGGTGGGGTAGCTGCATATTCAGAATGCTGGGAAGGGCACTGAAAGCGTGGTTGCTATTCTCTTTAGTATTTGTAGTCCTTCATCTCTTGATTTCTTGAGATTATCTATTGTATCTTTCTAACACATCAGTCTCTATACAAGAAGGGAAAATAGTTTTGAAATCAGTATACCATTGGGAAATAATGTTCTCTTGACTCTATTTTAGCTTAGTGTAGAAGACCTGAGAGTCTGACTTTGTTAGCTAATTTGGAGCTTTCTGATACTTTTATTTAAGGGACATTGTGATAGTTAAGCCATAGCACGTCGTATTTGCTTTGAATAGCACTTTTTAGAATAACCCATTTTTTATTTAGTGAGATGTTATCCACTGCACCTTTCTTTGCAAGCACTTCAAGTACTTCACACATTTAATCTTTTTTTCTCTCTTCACTGAAAACATGCTGGGCCTGAATTTTAGCTAAAGGTTATCAAAGGCTTTATATTTTTAGCCTACATGAAGATTAATATGAACTAGTAACCATACTAACAGAAGTGCTGGTAATACTACTCTTTGTCCCTGGCCACAGCTAGAATATATGAGATGACTCGATAGCAAAAGAAGTGAGGGTTCTGACGACCTGTTTCCAGACTATTTCTGGTCCTAGCCTTAGTCTGGGACTCCGACAACCCAGCCTTTTACTTGGTGCTGTTACTGGCCCTGGCCTTGAGCTGGCTTGAAAGTTTCCCAGCTGTAGCTATAGCTATGTTTGGTTTGACCCTTTGAGAGGAAGCAACACCCAGAAGTGAGTTCAGGTATTTTCTGAATACCACATGGGCTTATTTTGAAGCCCTGGGAGTCTCAGAGCCTTTGACTAGAAATAGCTTTTAAAATAGAGTTTGGGTCATGTTAAGAAAGAGAGAAAAATATTCCTCTTCTCTGAATGGCATGGGACCTTTTTGTCTTGTCTCTCCTTCCTGGTCTTGATCCCTCATCTCTTCTGTCCTTTGCTCTCTTTTTATGTCTTCTCCTGTGGAATTGTGATAATTTTTAATATGAAAACTCTTTAGAGTGATTAAGTGTTCTTCTTTCCTTCTCATATTTGAGTTTAGACACTGGTTATGAGATTACTAATGGGAAAAAGACAACCACAGTTTTTTAAAGTAGTTATCTCAGTAGGATATTCAAGTTCTTTGACCCCAGAAGGCAGGGGTATCAGTCAGTTAGCAATTTCTTGTTGAGTGCTTATTTTTACTTGGAAGAGCTGGTCCAAACCTCTAATATAGTAGAGGAAGCTGTGGCCTGCAAGGTTATGATGTAGCCAGTTAAGTGGATAGAGCCAGAGGGCTCTGCACGTCTGCATCCTGGGGGGTTGGGGAGTGGTGATGCCATGGCAGTCATGCATTTTATAGATTTTAAATGACTTTCTTACCCATTGTTCTCTATATGATATACTCTTCTACTACTAGAAATTGATTTGGGGCTGATTTATACCCTCACCTCCATCCCCACTCCCAAGCAGCATGGAAGGAAACGAGATTAGAGAGTGAATGTATGGAGTATGCAGGATTCTGTCAGCTGGACCTTCTTCGTTTCATGAAAAAGTAATCTTAAGACCAAACAGAGCACTCACAGATCTCTCTCTGTTCTATAGACATATAGCAAAGGTGTCAACATTAGCACACATGAGTACGTTTCCTTGTGGGAAAGGCATAAGGGTGATTTAAAAACCTTTCTTCCCCTAGCACTTGAAAATATGAAAAATGGTCAATCCCATCCTTTGAAAGGTAAAAAGAAAATAAAATTCAACCATTTTCGCTGTGTTTATTTTAATCTACCCCAGATTTCTTCTAAAATTAATAACTGCGAATTTGCTATAACTGGAAGGTTGTGGATAACTTTGTTGCTAAGGAAAAGCTATTTTCACGTTGCTGCTTTAATTTCCTAGGCATCTGTCATCTGCTTTCTAAACAGCAGGATTCCAGCTCATAGTTGAAAAACTAAAAATTTATGTTTAAACATTCTTAGTATTGCCTGCCGGTGGAGGACTTGCTTTAGCAACTGTAAAGACACCGTGTTTAGTGGGAATGGTAATGAGGTTACTGTAGATTTTAGGCCTGGATAGATGTACTCTGTGACACATGCCAAGAAGATTAGGAATGCGTTATGTTTAAAGCTTTGAGTACACCAAACAAATTGGTCTTTCCAGGAAGCATGTCGCTCCAGATGATAAGAAATGGCCTACCTGACTTCTGGGCAGGCCTTTCCAGACAGTTATCCCTGTTAAATTATACCTCTTCACTTGGCCTCCTTCTCCAGTTTGTCCAGAGATAATGGCCTCTGACTCCATTATCTGAAATCATTGCTGCTACTCATCTTCCAGCCACCTGTAAACATGCCTTGGGACGGCTGGGTATCTGACAGACTTAATTTGTTTTTTTTCCTGTCACCAAAGGGCAGACTGCAGCAGGGGCCAGCTGTTCTTAATCATGACCTTTAGCACATAATTCAGGCTGAGCCTGACCTTGGCTAATGCCTCCTTTCTCATTTCTACAACCTTTCAGGTCCAAGGAGAGAGAACTCTGGACCTGTGAATAGTTTATGGTCTCCCTAGGTATCACCTCTGTGCCACCAAGAGCTGTTAGTCATTGCTTTATTTACTTTAGGAGGTCATTATGTTGACCAATATCAAAATGACTGCCAAGCAAAATATTTTCCCTAGCTTGTTAGAAACACAACAATGCCAACATTGAGATTAGTTTATTAAAGTATTGCTTTTTCTTCGCCTATATCATTCTACCTATATTATTCCCCTTTTCCATCTTTTTATAGCCACTTATCCAGCATTCCCCATCAGTCTTCCTTATCTTTAATAGTTATCCCTCATCAATAAGTTACACATGTTCTCAGCATCCTTGGGTATGATCACCTCCATACATTAACCTATGGTCACCATTAGGTGTATAGTATGAATTCAAGCGTTTCTCTCTGTAGGAAGTTCTCATCTCCTGGTCCTGTAAATCTCTTTGAACCACAAGGTCAGCTTGGTGATTTGATTGGCTCTGTGAAGGGCTCTAGTATTTGAACTTTAATGGTCATGTAGATCACTAATGTGATCGCAATAGGTTGGTGTCTCCAAAGTGCTGTAGCTTAATGATACTCCAGGTGTTTTAGGTGGTTAACAGAGAAGCCTCTTTTTATTTTATGTTATTTTATTTTAAATTTTATTTTCATTTTATTTGGGGGTATAGTTGATTTACAGTGTTAGTTTCAGGTGTACAGCAAAGTGATTCAGTTATAATACACATATATCTATTCTTTTTCTGTGTTTAATAATTATGTAGATGTGTATTGGGAAAAATAGAATTAATCTGGATAGTCAGGTAAAGCATCAAGTAATAGTACAGATGGCATTAGGATATGGCAAAAACTACAAATGGTTGGGAATACCTTTAAGAAACTCTCAAATAGACCATAAATTATTTTAGGGAAGAACTATGTCTTGTTCTCCATCGTATTACAGTTTTCAATACAGTGGCATATAAGGAATAGGCACTCCACAAATATTCATCAAATGAATGAATCCATTTGAGCCAAAATAATCACCCTTCTTTAGCATAAGGACCACCTAACTACCAGTGTCCTTCATAGTCTAATGCTCAAAAGACCCAAACTCCCTGATAGCTTTCACGGAAGGGCTTTGAAAGGCAACATTTGAGGTGAGGGTTGCAGGGGGCATGACTTTCTTCTGTTTGGTTGGTGGTGAGGTAACAGGGTGGTGTTTCAGGAATCTTAATCATCAACCTTCTGATTCTAACCAATCAGGGGTCTGTATGCTTATGGTCAGCATGTAGTCACCATCCTCCACCTGGGTGAGGGTCTTAGTTCCTGCAGAACAACTCAAAGATATGTGTCAGATTGTTATGTATTTCCCTTGAGGAGGAACTAGGACTGTGTTTTATCACTGAACTGTTGTTTCTTGACTATTTTTCCTTTGTTTCTGCATTTCTTCACTCCCCTAATTAGTAACTGCTTGAGTCTGCTCTTTGGAACTCAGGAAAAGCCCAGGAAACTAAAGTCTTTTTCTACAAACAAGAAATGGGGGACCCAAGGTGGGGATTGTATGCAGGAGGGCCCCACACCATCCTGCTCCTTTTCAATCCCCTCCCCTTTTAAAAATTTATTTATTTATTTTTAATAAATTTATTTATTTTTGTCTGCATTGAGTCTTTGTTGCTGGCCGCGGGCTTCTCATTGTGGTGGCTTCTCTTGTTGCGGAGCACCGGCTCTAGGTATGTGGGCTTCAACCTTAAGTACTCTTTTCACATGTGTATATATTACAAAGGGCTATTGTCTTTCTCCTCTGGCAGCTTTCTTTTGCTGAATGTAAAAGACCAATCCTCTCTCTCACTGCTGGATCCCCTTTTCTGAGCTTTTTGGGACTCAGATCTGGTTGCTGGAGCACCCTGAGTATAGGCATCTACCTGGTGGTAGAAGCAAAGCAGTCCTCAGCTCATGGACCAAAGGTAGAAAAGCTGGCTGCTCCTAGTTCCCCACAAACCCTGCCTCTACCAGTAGTCCTCCCACCTCAGGGCAGAGGGGACTTAGTCCACCACTTCGCTCCTTCTTGGCCTTCAAGTACAGGGAGTTCAGGCCAGGTTATATACACTTTCATGAGCCTACAGCTCCCTCCCCCCAGGAGCCCACAATCTCTGCAGATCACATTCTTCCCCAGATCTATTCTGTCCTCAAGTTGCTTGAAGATAAGGAGAGATGCTGACCAAGGCAGAACTATAGATAGGAAATGCCAGAGGAGCAAAGTGGAGTATTAAGTTCAAAGGAGAAAGGAATAGTTCCCTGTGGGACTGAAAGGCTGGGCCTGTAGTTAATTTTCGACAAGGTTGGTGAGACCATTCAATGGGTAAAGAATAGTCTCTTCAACAAGTGGTCCTGGGGCAATTGGATATCCACATGCTAAAGAATGAAGTTGGACCCCTGTTTCACACTATATACAAAATTAACTTGAAATCAGTTAACCTAACTATAGGAGTTAAAACCATAAAATTCTTAGAAGAAAACATAGGGGCAAGTCTTTTTCTTTTTTTTTTTTAAATAAATTTATTTATTTTATTTATTTATTTTTGGCTGCGTTGGGTCTTCATTGCTGCACGTGGGCTTTCTCTAGTTGTGGCTAGTGGGGGCTACTCTTCGTTGCGGTGTGTGTGCTTCTCATTGCGGTGGCTTCTCTTGTTGTGGAGCATAAGTCCTAGAACATGTGGGCTTCGGTAGTTGTGGCATGCGGGCTCAGTAGTTGTGGCGCGTAGGCTCAGTAGTTGTGGCGCACGGGCTTAGTTGTTCCACGGCATGTGGGATCTTCCCGGACCAGGGCTTGAACCCGTGTCCCCTGCATTAGCAGGTGGATTCTTAACCACTGCACCACCAGGGAAGTCCAGGGAGTGAATCTTCTTGACCTTGAATTTGGCAGTGGATTCTTAGCTATGACATCAAAAGGAAGAACAACAAAAGAAAAAAATAGATAACTTGGACTTGCTCAAAATTAAGAACTTTTGTGCATCAAAGAACATTTTCAAGAAAGTGAAACACAACCTACAAAATAAGAGAAAATATTTGCAAATCATATATCTGATAAAAGTCTAGTATCTAGCATACATAAAGAAGTCTTACAACTCAACAACAGAAAACAATCCAATTTTTAAAATGGGCAAAGGGCTTGAATAGACCTTTCTCCAAAGAAGGTATACAAATGCCAACAAGTATATGAAAAGATGCTCAGTGTTGTCAGTAGGGAATTGCAAATCAGAACCACAATGAGACATCTCTTCATACCTATTGGGATGACTATATTCACAGAAATGGAGAACAAGTGTTGGTGAGTATATGGAAAAATTGAAACCCTTTTACATTGCTGGTGGGAATGCAAAATGGTACAGCCGCTGTGGAAAACAATTTGGCAGTTCCTCAGAAAGTTAATTATAGAATTGTCATATGCCCCAGCAAGTCTACTCCTAGGTATGTAGTGAGAAGAATTGAAAACAATTATTCAAACAAACATATGTACATACATGTTCATAGCTGCACCATTCACAATGGCCAAAAGGTAGAAATAACCCAAATGTCCATTAATGAATGAATACATAAACAAAATACCATATATATACATGCATATACATACACAAACAATGGAATACTATTCAGTCATACAAAGGAATCAAATATTGCCGTATACGACATGGATGAACCCCAAAACATTATGATAAGTGAAAGAAGCCAGACACAAAAGGTCACAATTATGTGACTACATTTATATAAAATATCCAGAATAGGTAAATCCATAGAGACAGAAAGCAGATAGGTTGTTGCCGGGGGCTGGGGAGGGAGAGAAGGTAGGGAAAACTGCTTAGTGGCTACAGGGTTTCCTTTTGGGGTAAAGAAAATGTTTTGGAACTAAATAGAGGTAGTGGTTGTACAACATTGTGAATATATTCAACGCCACTGAATTGTTCACTTTAAGATTGTTAATTTTATGCTAAGAAGGAAAGAGAAAAGAAAGACGGGGCCTTACCGGGTACAGGAAATTGTTGGGTGGGCTGAGTATGTAGGGTGGGAAGAAAGTGCGGGTAAGTTAGAGACCAGGTTGAGTTTGAGTTGGGGACTAGATGGGAGGGAGATTGGGGCAAATCCTGAAGGCTCTGGCTTACATTTGAGTCGCAGGGGACAGGGAGTAAGTACCCCGTTATACTGAGGCAGCTGGGCTTACTCCTGAAGGTAGGGGAGAGCCTGAAGGGCTTTTGACCAGGCAAGAAACATTGAGAAGGCAGATGATTGAAACATCTACCTGGACATAGGAGAATTGACCCAGGGAAGGCCTGGAGCTTGGTGGCCAGTGCAGAGGCCATCAGTATTGGCCAGGTGTGGATGCACGTTGTGGTGGCCTGGACTAGAGAGGAAGCAGGGGGAGTGATAACTACACTTAATGAGGGCATCTGATGTGCCAGGCACTGTTCTGTGTGCTTTATGTGATTAACTCATTTGCTCCTCATAGGAACCCTATAAAGTATGAACTGTTCTTTTCACCCAGTGTACAGATGAGGAAACAGAGGCTCAGAGTACCTGAGAAATTTGCCTAAGGTTGTACAGCTAGTAATGTGGCTGAGATTTGAACCTAGGCAGATGACCCGAGAGCCACTACAGTTTTAATTATGATGCAGAGGTGAATGTGAGATTTTTTTTTTTTTTGAAGCCCACTCTCTAACCTGTTAGATCAAGGAGGGAAGAATAGGAGGAAGGGAACTAGAGCCACAGAGCAAAGACATTTTCCCCCTTGGGTAACCAAGGGCTGGGACAGGTCATCTCCAGTGGGTCTTCCAAGCAGAGACAGAACTCCAGAGGAGGCCGGCGAAGGGGCCTTCAGAAGGGAAGGTCCAGGAATGCCAGAGTCCAATCCCAGGTGTTCCCTGTGTCCCTGCTCACCCCACGCTGTTCCCCATCAGCCCCTCGGTACCCTGCCCCGTGCCCTGCTGGAACCTCCGGGCTGCATCCAGAGGCAGCCCAAACTGGTCAGGCAGTTGGCTCATGTCAGAAAAAATGTGGGTCCCCATCTCCATAGCCCCAGCGGCCACAGTGCTTGCTCTTCCCCAGAACAGCTCTAGAGGTCAGCGTGGGAAGGAGCCTGATCACAGAGACTTGCCACCTTCCTGCTAATTTCTAACATTTGGGATGAAAACATTAATGATAGTCCGTTTCTGAGGTTCTTGGAAGCGGACATGGGGGAAAACTGTGGTAACTTTTGTTCTTCCTTGCTTCTGGTTTTCCTCTAACATAGCCTGCAGGGCTGTGATGAAAAGTTCTCTATTGAAGCTTCCAGTCTTGGAGGGAGATTAAGGCAATAAAATCTAAAAAATAAAAAAGCCTCAATTGTTAGAGTAGCTTCTTAACATCCCCCTAGTCCCCCTTTCCCTGCCATCCATTGTGAACAGTACTGGGAGGTTAGTCTTTTGAAAGCCTTGTGCTTAAAACATTGAAGCCCAGAGCCTCACGGTCACCCTTCAGCTAGGCTTGCCAGCCTCAGTGGGACTTGCCCTTTGGCCCAGCTCCTGCCAAACTTCCCCAAGTACGTGCTCTGCCTTTGCCTACTTTTGGGCTTTGTCCTCGCTGGTTCCTCTCCCTGAAATGCTGTTCGTGCATAGCCGGGTGCTTCCAGCCTTCAGAATTCAACTCATGTGCTTTTATCTGTGCTGCCTCTCTTAATCCTCACCAGCACCCTTTGAGGTAGACCCTGCTATGCCCATCATACAGATATCCAGATGTGTGTGTGTGTCCGTGTATCACCATTACACCCACTTTACAGATCCGCATATAGAGCAAACAGAAGCACAGAGAGAGGTTACTGCCATCACACAACTAGTAAGTAGTAAGTCGAGGAGCAGATCCCATACTCTCAGCCACTGTCTGATACCAGCTGAGTTCAACACCGAGTCTGACTGGGACATATTAAGCTCCATTATAAACTCTTAAGAGGAAGAAATGTGAGGAAGCTTTGCTAAAATCTTTTTTCCTGTCTTTCCTCTTTGGGTCCAGGTGGAAGTGAAGCCATATGTGCTGGATGATCAGATGTGTGATGAGTGCCAGGGCACACGCTGTGGTGGGAAGTTTGCCCCATTCTTCTGTGCCAACGTCACCTGTCTGCAGTATTACTGCGAATACTGCTGGGCGAGCATACATTCCCGCGCCGGGCGGGAGTTCCACAAACCGCTGGTGAAGGAGGGAGGTGACCGCCCTCGCCATGTCCCGTTCCGCTGGAGCTGAGCCCAGGGTATACCCAGCCACAAGTACTGGAGTAGATAACAAGGAGGGGAAAGAGAAGGCACTGCCTCAGGGCTTACAGTGTTCTGGAAATCTGTGCATTTGTTCTCGATTTTTAAAGAAGAAATGGGTCTTTTTATTATTATTATTATTATTTACAGTCATATTACTGAACTCAGTGTCCAGTATAATGCAGAATTGCAGAGTGTATAACGGTACTGATTTGCACTTTGATTCACACCTTTGTCTGCTTGGTACCTTAATTTCTTACACCTGATTTGTCACTCGTAGACTGCCATTCTCATCAGCGGCCATCAGGTTGATGTCTGTGATTTTTTTGTTTGTTGTTGTTGTATTGTTATTGTTTTGATCGTTTTTGAACTGGAGCATGCACTTATTTTCAGAAACTTAGAGAATCGCCCCTAGGAGAAGACTTACCAAAGGTAATACTCGTGAGTAGGTGGCAGATGTAGCAAAAACTTCACAACAATTCAGCAATCATTAGCTGGGGTCATGTAGAGTAAGGAAAACCCTTAATGAAAATAAGCCTTTAGTTGCTCTCTATTTTGACACGTAAGGATACCTCATAAGCTGAATCTTTATTTTTCCTTCATGTTTAATTTTTGTTTTGCTGAGGATTTTGGTTAGATCTTTTAGTGTTATGTAAATTTATGCTGCAATAGCTTTTGCTGCTATTAAAGTGGTATTATTAATACCATAATACTCTATTCAGGCTAAGGTATCAATTACAAAAAACCCAACAACATACTTTTGTGATTTAGGGATAGAATCAGCTGCCGAAAGGAGATCAGAATAGACTTGAGAAAGCTTCAACGGAAGGTCACTATTTCTGACTGCATGTTTACTTAATCAGGTTGCTGCATGCAATAAATTTTATATCTGATGTCTAGTATAAAACCTTCCCACAATGCACAAATTAAGAATCTATATAAGCTATAAAATACTGACTTTTTTTAAAAAAGATTTTTTTCATTCAAAGAAATGGTAATTGACTGGAGGAAGGCATGCCTCAATAAATGGAATGCTTCTGAAATTAGGAACAGCCCATAACAGAATGACCTATATTACAACCAATATAAAACCTAGGTGTAGGATATTCTTAAAGCAAATTTGTGGATGGTAGATGAAGTACTTTGCGGTGCTCTGTTATATATTGTGCAGTTTATTTTATATAGTAAAGTGATTATGTCTAACTGTGATCAAACTTAACTGTTTAAAGCCTCTGTCAGACATTAACGAACTTGACAGTTCATAACTGGTATATTATTAACTAACACATGAGCTCTTAGTTACAATCTCCTAGTGCTTGCACCATTTTACATAGCTTCAGACCTTGTCCAGAAAACCAAAGAGCTCATCTTAGCTTACAAACACTAGGAATATATACAGTATATAGAGATAAGTTGTCAATTGACAAACTAGGCACATTTTAAGAAAGTTGCGTGATCGTGATGCTAAAGAAATGTCTGTACAAAATAAGATGGCCTGGGCAGGGTTGGTTGTCTGGGTGAGAAATTAACTACTTAATTCCCTGGATTTATCCTGTAAAGCTTGAATAGAATTCAGACCTGCTAGTACTACCATGGACATTTTTTTAGCATTCACTCTTGGGCTGCAGATAGTAATATATAAACACACACAATGATTATGAGACTATGTAAATCTTTTTTTAAATCTTCTTCCTATGTTTTGGAATTATGGGGACAATCTGACTGGATATGACACTGCAGAATAGATTTAAGTCGCTGTGTTTTATGTGCTGTGATGTCCTTGTACTGTCTTAAGTTAATATTGCTTGGTTTTGTTTTGTTTCTCCAGTGTTTAGTTGCAATTAACAGCTCTCAAACTATAGTTTGTTTTCAAAAAGGAAAAAAACAAAATAGTTTTTTACTGGGTTAAAAATGCTTATTAGAATTCTCCCCCTTTGAGGTTACCTCTGGGCTTTTTGGTAATAACTGCTTTTTTCCAGCCCAGCTGTGGTTTTCTGTTTGTTTTTTTCTATGTTTGTGGTTTTTTTCATCTGTATGAGAAATTTTGTTATGCACTACTACTTTTTGTATTCTAGACAGTTTTCAAAAGTTGGCTGAAGATTTTTTTGTTTGTTTGTTTTTAAGGAAAAAGGCATGCTTTCTGACTGACATGATCTTTTGCAATACCTCAATTTTGAAATATAGGAAAGAAAATGATATTTTCTAAGTAAGTTTATTCAGAAAAATATATATTAATTTAATTCTGCAAGAAAAATGATTTAACAGATGGGTAACTTTATTTTTTTCATGCTTATTTGTGTTTTTTGAAAATGAAGAAGTTAGAGCTTTATAACTATAATATTAAAGATCATATCTAACCTACAGAAATCTACCTAATTATGTGAAAGAAGCAAAACTTTTTGAAGAAGCACCCCTCTTTCATGTACTAAAATAATACTGAGATTTAAAAAAAAAAGCTGGAATATTGTACAGCATAAAGCTGAAGTGAAGGTGAAAAAGCATTGTCATAAAGAATAGGTTTCAAAAAATAAACTCCATTTGGTGCTGAAAGTTGTGAATAGGTGGTGGAAACTACTTTCCCTTAATTTGTATATTTATAATCAAGCGTTGATTGTGCACGACTGACCAGGATTGTGAAAGAGTTCTTCTGTTTGTATTTTTTTAAAGAGAACTTTTTTAGTTTATTAAATTATAACATGTTCCGTTTTGTTTTGTAAATAAATGTGCCCCCAAGTTGTTAATGTTATATTAAAAGAGAGGGTCCTTCAAAAAAAATTATTTTTTAAAACACAGAGGTGTTCTGACCTGCAACTTGATGGGAAGCCCCCGGGTATCACAGGTCCTGTTGTGGCCTTTCCTTGATGTGACACTTGAACTAGTCGATTTTTTGAAGGCTATAACCTAACCTCGACTATTTGTTGTTATGTGCAATACTGTTTGTACTGTTTGTATAAAAAATAGAAAAAAAAAGAAAAGAAAAAAGGCATAAATCTTTATTGCAGATTTATTTTCATTGCAAACTTTAGACATTGTGATTCACTGAAATCATTTTTCTACTGTCAAATATGTACCTTTTCTTCATGCTGGTATTTTTTCAATAGTAATGTAGCCTTTGTACTGAGACAAATTTTCATTGTTATTTTTAGAAAGATTTTTTGCTAAGAAAAAAATTAAACATATTTACATATTTTTCATTTTATTTCGTATTTTCTTTAAGGAGTGCTTTCTCAATCATTAATAGAGTTGTTTCTGGGAGGGACTTTCATATCTGGTCAATGTCATAATATTATTTTGTATTTTTACTTGGAATAAATTAATTTTATGATGCTAATTCTTTAAAAGTTTATTTTTTTCATTTTCAGTTATTTTTGAAGCTAAAACCTTTGTAATATTGTTACTAAAGTGTCTAGTTTTTTGAAATGCAAAGCTTTATGTATTAACTTGCTGATGTGGTTTACAATAGTGTGACAACGATGAAAATGGTTGGTTATGTAAAGTGATTGGAAAATGTAATGGATAATTGGGTAATAAAATGACAGAATGAGCAGAACATGTGAGATTTTGACAAGCCTTTTCCTTTATTACAGTGGTTTAGTGTAAGACTAGGGATGTCACAGTACAGTTCTCTAGGGATGTCACAGTGGATTTATACAACACCAGGTGCAGCCAAATCTGTGGCCCTGATGATGAAGTCACCCCTTACTGAGATACCACCAAGTTGAGAACCTGGCCGGGTTGACAGAGTGTTTTATTGCTTTTCCCCTCTAACTCTTCATTCTGTCGTGTGTGTGTGTGTGTGTGTGTGTGTGTGTGTGTGTGTGTGTGTGTGAATCTGCCACCGACTGCTGTCCACATGTGAGTGGGTACCTTTCGCCAGGCCGAATCTTTGCCCTGCATTTACAGTGGTGACGTCTGAGAGTGCAAGGAGGTCTCTGAGAGGACCAGCCCTCTGGGAAGTTAGACTTGGACCGCAGTGTCTCGCCCGAGTGACCTCCCCGAGCACACGGGTGGCCTGGCAAGGCGGCACACTCCGAGGTCACCACTGTAAACGGACAGTCTCAGACTTCGTCTTACTCTACCCTCAGCCTGCTCCCTGGTATGGTGCCCCTTGTTTGTCCCTTATTGTGGCAACACATCTGGCCACTCCGAGCATGATCTGTCTGCCCTCCTGCTTCTTTTCCAACACCCAAACTCACCTTGAAGCTGTGCTGTTAAGGCAGCGTGTCATTGTCATGGCACCTAAAATTAAACAAAAATCATACAACTGCAAAACTGGTGTTGCATAAACAGAACATCCAATGACTCGCTCTAGACAGATGGTGTGTTTCTCCCAGTCCTTGATGGCCTCTTCCAGGCCTCCTGCCACGGAGGCAAGGTTATCAATGACTCAGAGAAACATGTGTCCAGAGTTGGCTCTTGGGTATGCTCTATGTATTCAGTTTTGTAAATAATATATAGATTAGATCAAGTTGTGATGTAAAATTTTAACTCAAATTGGATATTACTGGTTGGAATTTTACATTAACTACAAATAAGTGATTAGGAACAGAAGAAAAGAAATTGGAAAACTTTTGCTTAGTGGTATAAAGATTATGCTTAGATTTCTGCCTATATCTTGTGTTTTATAGCTTGTTAGTGAGGCATGGGCTAATGCAGAATGTACTGCATTTATGCAATTAGCAAATAACTGCTAGTTTTCATTTTATCTATTATATTAGCAACAAAATGGCATTTAACTGGGTAAAGCTCCTACCTAAATATTTGAGTATTGTGACATCTCTACTTGCAAGGTTTGAGTGAAAGATTAGTCACAGATTAGTGAAAAAAAAGTTATCTTTTTGTTAAAACTGGCTTATTTGTATGGATTGTTGCTTTTTCACCAGTTTGTGTGGTATGTCAGCTAACATTTTCTGTTGGTTTTTTTTTTATAATAACCAAACTTCTCTATCTCAGCTGCAATAGTGTTCCATTTTACCAGAGTATTTTATAATTAATGCTGTTGACTTTATACCCCAAAATGGGTCAAGAAATGGATATGTGATTTGGGGATGTTTAAATTTGTATGACAATGAAGTTAATCACAACAAGTAGAAAACCTGGGTGCTAATACAGGACAACTTCTGCTCTTTTTCTTTTCTGGATATAGTTCCGTTGGGGTATAAAGTATTAGGTATTTGTATTTTTGCTGTCAAAATAATGGACATAACTTTTAGAGTGTTCACAGCTAAGATCTCTGTATTTGTTTTTCAACTAACAACTAATTTTAAATGTATTGTATCTTTTATTACCTGTTCTCTTAGATTGTTTTTGCTAGTAACCCTTACTCAGCTTCCGCCTTTGGGGCTTGGACTGATATTGCTTGTGTGGAACTGCAGTACTGTGACTAACCATGGAGCTCAATGCAGCTATTGCTTACAACTGCTTAAACTTTGTAGTTTGGACTTCTTTTTTTTTTCTGTAATAACAACTTATTAAATCTAGTTGTATGAAGTACTGACACTTGTCATCCTTTGCACTTGCCAAGGAGTATCTTGGAGTACATGGATTGCGCCTGGGAATGTTTGTACACTCCAACTTGCTTGATGAGCTTTTGGGGGGAGGGGGGACAAACTCCTTTAAGCAGGTTAAATACAGCAACATTCACCTTTTTTCTGACACGAATGACACTCGTTTAAAAAAAAGAACACGAGTGTATTTAAAACAGGAAGGTGTTTGTTGACACAATGTGTGTATGCAAGATTTTAAGGTGCACGTGGGCATGCCAGCACTTGCCACATGAAACCAATTTTCAAAATTAAAACCGAGAAAGTCAACGAAAACGTTAAGTACGCCCCCTTTCGTTTTACGCTAGGCTCTCTGGGATCCTCTCGGAGAATGGGTCCTTTTACAATCCCGTAGCGACTTTGGACGTGCTAGAAGCTTTCTTGTAGGCACTAACTTCAATCCTTGTAGAAAACGGACCACAAGCGGCCACACCCAAGAATCCCCTGGCAGCTTTCATAACATGCAGGTGTCAGCGTCCCAACCCCGAGCCGTAATTCCGTGGTGGGGGAGCGGGGTCTGGCACAGGTGTTTTCCACTCGGGGGTTCCAGCGCCGCCAGAGAGTCTGCTGGCGCCCGAGGGGGCGGGGCCGGCGCCGAGCAGCGCTCCGCCCCTCGGGGTCCCGACTCCGCCCTCCGGCCGCTCGGCTTTGCAGGGGAGCTGGCGGGGCTGCGCGGGGCGGCTGGGCTCCCTCCCGGGCTTTCGCGGCCCCTCTCCTGCCTGGCGCCCCTTCCCGCCGCTGGTCCCCAAGTCCGGCCCCAGTCTGCCCTCCCCCAGGTGGCCCCGGCGCGTGGTCGCGGCCCACAGGTAAGCTATCCCGCGACCGGTGCGCGCGCGCCCACCCCGCCGCCTCCCGGGCTTCGGGCGCGGCCGCTGCAGCACCAGCCTCCCGAGATGCCATCAGGGTCCGGAGGCCTGAAGCTCGCGCGGGAGGCCCGGGGTTCAGCGCAGCCGTGTCACCGGACGGCATCGACCATTTGGAGCTCTGTGTCTATGCCTCGTGCAAAATGGGGAGAGGAATTATGTTTCAGGTCCCTTTTACGTTTGATTTTCTAAAACTGCATCATGCATGCACCAAGCACCAAATGGAACCCTGTTTTCAGGATGCTGGTCTGACTTGGGCCCCACGTTTGTCTCCTGGCAAAAGCGTTCTGGGATCCTAACTCGGAGGAGGAGTAGGTAAATGAGTGGTGCCGAGGTGACGAGCAGCTTGTTATTTCTAGGGTGTAAAAGCCGGGAGGCCTGGCGTTCCTGGGGCGTGAGGTTGGAAGCGGCGGTTCTGAAGCAGCCCCGTTGCTGGACGCTAAGCCCTCGCTGTGAGGGGATGTGCAGGACAGACCCTGACGGCTGAGAAGGCTGGGGTTAGGTCTAAGGTACCCGCTTAACAGAAAGAAAACTCATTACCCACAAACACTGATGAACACAGCTTAAAAATTGTAGTTGGGTGGTTTTTCACAAGACCCATGGCACATGGGTCACTTGGACACTTAAATTGGAAGACTTAAAGTCATGTATTTTAACTAGAACGGTTGTACTAGATAGGTTAATGATTGCTAATGAGATGAGGGGAGTCCAAAATTGAGGAGTCCTATTGCTGTTCAAAGGCCTGTTGGGAAGAAAAACTTTGCTCTAATTTAGGCTCAGTGATTTAGAAGCCTGTGAGTTAACTGGCAAAAGACAGATTAACAGGAGCTTATTATGCACATGAATCCAGCAAAAGAAGTGGCCCCTCCATAATTAGAGGTAGGTGTCTATAACCTAATTTAACAGGGGAAAAGAAGGGGGGAGAAAGGAGCTTCTATGGGAAGATCAAATGGTTTCTTATTTTTTTTTAAATCGATTTTCCAATGCAATTGTTTTTTAATTAGCAAATTTTTAAAAATTAAAGTATAGGGCTTCCCTGGTGGCGCAGTGGTTGCGAGTCCTTCTGCCGATGCAGGGGACACGGGTTCGTGCCCCGGTCCGGGAAGATCCCACATGCCGCGGAGCGGCTGGGCCCGTGAGCCATGGCCGCTGAGCCTGCGCGTCTGGAGCCTGTGCTCCAGTTGATTTACATTATTCGTTTCAGGTGTACAACATAGTGATTCAGTATTTTTATAGATTTAGGAAAGACGGTGGGTTTTTAGGGGAACAAATGGGAGATAAGAAAGTTTGTGATAATGTTTGTTTATGCAGGTGTGAGCGTTTTCTGTGTTCTTTTGGCCAGTGAAACTCCCCAGGAGAGGGCGTTCATTGATTGATTACAGCCTCACTCTCAGAAGCTTCTGCCTTTAGTCAGATAAGGGAAGCTTTGAAAAAGCATCTTTTGCATCTATTGAATTTCCAATGTCTTCAGTTTAAAATCATCTTAATATCAACTTTGGAGGTCCGAGGGGTCCCCACAGATAAATGGCTGGAATGACTCTATCACTGGAACAGATAACTGAAAGTTATCTGTCCCATTACGGAGTATTATGGAGGGAACAAATTCTTTGGTCATTGTGTGTGTTTAGTTAAAGGACTTGTCTGTAACTCCATGTACATTCACCTCAATATTTAATTCTGGCCCTGTAAGGGTCAGCCCAAGTCCTGGAGTTTTCTTCTTTGCTGTTACTGTTCAAATCTTTGGTTAAGATGGTTTGAGCTGAACTGTTAAGTATAAGGGAAACATTCCAACTTGTCTCCTTCAGTGCAGGCCTGAGCCAAGTGAGACTCTTTTTTTTGTAAATGGAAGAAAGACTCCCCGGGCAAGTTCTAGCCCTTAAGGTGGGGAGTTGTCTTGCGTGCCTGGTCTCTCCTTTCAAAAGGGCCCTTCTGCTCGATTTCATTACTCATTATTAAAAACAAACAAAAAAACGCAGTTCCAATACATACCCATAAGAAGGACTAAAATTTAGAAGATGGGAAATACTGAGTATCAGGAAGAATCTAGATAAGTGCTGATAGAGGTGTCAGGTGGTGCAGCCATACTAGAAAACTGTTTACAAGGGCTGAATGTGTATATCCTATGATTCCGCCTTTCCACTCATAGGCAGAATCCCAACAGATGTGTAGCATGTTCCCAAAAGATACTACAAGAAGGGTCACAGCAGCATATAGCCCCAATCTGGAAGCTATCCAAATGCCCTCCAACATTAGAATGGATACATTGTAGTGTATCCACAAATGGGACACTGTATAGCAATAAGAGTGAAGATCTACAAGTATATGCCACATTACGGAAGGCCATCACAAACTTAATGTTGATCAAAATCGCCAGAGTACATGATGTATGATTCCATTTGTATAAACAGGGAAGGAGTAACTGAAAGGGGGCATGGAGGCGGCTGCTGGGCTGTGGGTAACTCTTGATCTGGGTGTTGCGTACAAGGTGTGTGCAGTTTGTGTAAATTCACTGAGCCATACACTGAGATCTGTGCACTTTTCTCTGTTTTAATGGAGCATTAAAACAAAAAAAAAAAAAGGGGGGCTCTGTGAAAGGTAAAAGCTGATGCTTGGCACAAATGCAGTTCTTTCCAGGCAGCCTCCATGCAATTCACTCTTATTCCTGAACCAGACTTCTTTTCTGGCTGTCACTGCTAGCAGGCGCCCATCCAAACTGGCCTGCTTTCCCAATCACCCAAACCTCAGTCTCCCTGCTCCCCGTCTTCCCTGCTCCCGTGTCTAGGCTCCGTTCCACTCTTCCTTAAGCTTACCAACATCCAGGAGGATTTGTTTTGTTTTAGTCAATTTGGGAGGAGGGGTGGAATCGAGAAACAGTTTAAAAACCCTCCATCCACTAGTCTCTGTAGTTGATGGTAAAGCATCAAACATTGAAAGCCGGTTAATCTCACATGTGCATGTGCGGACTGGGTTATGTGATGTCTTGTTTAACATTTAACAAGATCTGTTGGCCCCCGCTTCCACATTTATAGCCTGATTGACTTTTTAACATTATACCTTTTTTATTTTTAGATAACGTGTAGATGCAGACACTGTTGTAAGAAATAAGACAGATTCCATGTATTCTTTACCCAGTTTCCCCCTAATATCTTGCAAAATTGTGTTAAATATTACACCCAGAATACTGACATTGATACAGACAAAATGAAAGGTATTTCCGTCACCATAAGAACACCTGCTACCCTCCCTTTCCCACCTCCCTAGAGCCATGGCAACGATGACTAATTTGTTCTCCAGTTCTATAACTTTCTCATTTCAAGAATGGAATATAGGGACTGCCCTGGCGGTCCAGTGGTTAAGATTCCACGCTTCCACCACAGAGGGAACGGGTTCAGTCCCTGGTCAGGGAACTAAGATCACATATCCCGCATGCTCTGCAACCGGAAAAAAGAAGAATGGAAACATACAGTGTGTAAACTTTTGGGATTGGCTTTTTTCTTTTTATTTTATAAACTTATTTATTTGTTTGTTTTTGACTGTGTTGGGTCTCCATTGCTGTGCGTGTGTGGGCTTTCTCTAGTTGTGGCGAGCGGGGGCTACTCTTCGTTGCAGTGCGTGGGCTTCTCATTGTGGCGGCTTCTCGTTGCAGAGCACGGGCTCTAGTTGCACGGGCTTCAGTAGTTGTGGCGAGCGGGCTCTAGAGCGCAGGCTCTGTAGTTGTGGCGCACAGGCTTAGTTGCTCCGCGGCATGTGGGATCTTCCCAGACCAGGGATCGTACCCATGTCCCCTGCATTGGCAGGCGGATTCTTAACCACTGTCCCACCAGGGAAGTCGAGGATTGGCTTTTTTCAATCATTATAATTCTCTAGAGATTCATCTTGGCTGTTTATCAATAGTTTGTGTTTTTTTTTTTTTTTTCTTTTTTTTTGTGGTACGCGGGCCTCTCACTGTTGTGGCCTCTCCCATTGCGGACACAGGCTCCGGACACGCAAGCTCAGTGGCCATGGCTCACGGCCCAGCCGCTCCGAGGCACATGGGATCTTCCTGGACCGGGGCACGAACCCGTGTCCGCTGCATCGGCAGGCGGACTCTCAACCACTGCGCCACCAGGGAAGCCCAATACTTTGTTCCTTTTGATTACCAAGTATTATTCCATGGCATGGATGCACCATGGTTTGTTTAACCACTTGTTTGTAGGACATCTGGATTGTTTCTAGCTTGGCACTATTAGAAATCAAGCTGCTATAAACATTTGTGTACAGGTTTTTGTGTGAACATGTCTTCGTTTTCTCTGGGATAAATGCTCAGGAGTGCAATTGCAGGGTCGTATGATAGTTTCATGTTTAGTTTTTGAAGAAACTACCAAAATGTTTTCTAGAGTCTGGTATACCTTTTTACATATTAACCAAAATGTATGCATGATCCAGTTTCACTGTGTCCTCTCGGGCATTTGGTTTTGTCACTGCTTTTCAGCTTACCCACTCTGATAGGTGTGCAGTCTCATATCCCATTGTGTTTTTTTGTTTGTTTGTTTTTGTTTTTTTTGCGGTTCGCGGGCCTCTCACTGTTGTGGCCTCTCCCGTCGCGGAGCACAGGCTCCGGACGCACAGACCCAGCGGCCATGGCTCACGGGCCCAGCCACTCCGCGGCACATGAGATCTTCCCGGACCGGGGCGCGAACCCGTGTCCCCTGCATCGGCAGGCGGACTCTCAGCCACTGCGCCACCAGGGAAGCCCCCACTGTGGTTTTAATTTGCATTTCTCTAATGGCTAATAATGTCAAACATTTTATCATGTTCATGTTTGTCATCTCTATACCCTCTTCAGTGAAACGTCTCTATTGTTGCCCATTTTCTAATTGGTTTGGGGTTTGGGTTTTTTTTATCGTGTAGCTCTTTTTTATTCACTTTATTTGATCAAATAGTACAGAGTTCCCATGCACCCCCGTCAGTCCTCTCCCCTCAAGTTCCCCCTATTAACGCCTTGCATTAGGGTGTACATTTGTTACAGTTGATAGCCAATATTGATAAATTATTAACTAAAGTCCACAGTTTAAATTAGGGTTTTCTCTTTTTTTAATTTATTTTTTATTGAAGTATAGTTGAACTACAGTGTTGCGTTAATTACTGCTGTATAGCAAAGAGACTCAGTTATACACACACACATATATATATATATATATATACACACACACACACACACACACACATTCTTTTTCATATTCTTTTCCATTATGGTTTATCACAGGATATTGAATATAGTTCTCTGTGCTATGCAGTAGGACCTTATTGTTTATCCATTCCATATATATAGAGTTTACTCTTTATGTTGTACATTTCCATGGGTTTTGACAAGTGCATAATGTCATGTATCCACCATTATAGTATCATACAGAGTAGTTTCACTGCCCTAAAAATCCCGTGTGCTCCCCCTTCCCCCTTGCAATCACTCTTCTTTTTACTCTCTTTATAGTTTGAGCCTTTTGCAAAATGTCATAGTTGGAATCATACATTATGTAGACTTTTCAGACTGGCTTCTTTCACTTAGTAATATGCATTTAAGATTCCTCCAAGTCTTCTCATGGCTTCACAGCTCATTTCTCTTTAGTGCTGAATAATATTCCATTGTCTGGAAGTACCATAGTTTACTTATTCATTCACCTACTAAAGAACGTCTTGGTTGCTTCCTGTTTCTGGCAATTATGAATAAAGCTGCTATAAACGTCCATGTGCAGGTTTTTGCGTGGACATAAGTATTCAACTCATTTGGGTAAACATCTGTGAACACGATTGCTGGATCATATGGTAAACATATGTTTAGCTTTGTAAGAGACTGCCAAGCTGTCTTCCAAAGCGACTACAATTTTGCTTTTCGTGTGCTTATTTGCCGTCTGTATTATTGTTGGTGAGAAGTCTCTTGAGTTCTTTAGCCTATTTTTTACATTGGATTGACTGCTTTCTTATTGTTGAGTTTTAAGAATTTTTTGTATACATTGGCTACAAGTCCTTTATATGTTTTAGAGATAAAGTTCAACTTATTAATTTTGTCTTTCATGAACCGTGCTTTTCATGTTGTACCTAAAATTCATTGCCAAACCCAGGGTCATCTGTGTTATTTTCTAGAAGTTTTATACTTTTGCATTTAACATTTAGGTCTGTGATCTACTTTGAGTTAATTTTTGTGAAAGGTGTAAGGTCTGTGTCTAGATTCACTTTTTTTGCATGTGGATGTCCAGTTGTTCCAGCACCATTTGTTGAAAAGATCATCTTTTCTCCATTGTATTACCTTTGCTCCTTTGTCGAAGATTGGTTTGACTACATTTGTGAGGGTCTATTTTGGGGCTCTATATTCTGTTCCACTGATCTATTTGTCTATTCTTTTGCCAGTACAACACTATCTTGATTACTGTAGGTTTATATTGTCTTAAAGTCAGGTAGTATTAGTCTCACAACTTTGTTCTTTTTCAGTATTGTGTTGCCTATTGTAGGTTTTTTCCTTTTATATACAAACTTTAGAATCAGTTTGTCAGTATCCACAAAGTAACTTGCTGGGATTTGGATTGGGATTGCATTAAATCTGCAGATCAGCTAGGGAAGAACTGACATCTTAACAGTATTAAGTCTTCTTATCCATGAATATGAAATATCTCTCCATTTATTATTTTTTCTTTTATTAGAATTTGTAGTTTTCCTCATAAGTCTTGCATGTATATTTTAGGTTTATAACTAAGCATTTCATTTTTGGGTGCTAATGTTGATATATAGGAAAGCAATGAACTTTTTATTTTTTAGCCTTATATCTTGCGACCTTGCTACATAATCTGTTATAAATTCCAGGGTTTTTTGTTTGTTTTGTCAATTCTTTGAGATTTTCTACACATAAAACCCTATGTCATCTGCAAACAAAGACAGTTTGATGTCTTCCTTCCCAATCCATATACCATTTATTTCCTTTTCTTACTGTGTTAGCTACGACTTCCAGTATAATAGTGAACAGGAGTGGTGAGAAGAGACATCTTTGCCTTGTTTCCAATCTTACGTGGAAAGCATCTAGATTATTAGCCTTAAGTGTGATGTTAGCTGTAGGTTTTTCATAGTTGTTCTTTATCAAGGTGAGGAAGTTCCCCTCTGTTGCTGGTTTTTATAATGAATAGGTGTTGAGTTTTGTCAAGTGCCTTTCCTGCATCTATTGAGATAATGACATGATTTTTCTTCTTTAGCCTGTTGATGTAATGGATTATACTAATTGATTTTTTTCACACACACACACACACACACACACACACACACACACACACACACAGTATTTTATTTTTGCCAGAGATAGATAAACTGACACCAAGCATTGTAAATGGATGACCACAACAAAACCAACAATGATTGCAATTACCAAACACGAAACACACTCATACTATGTCATAACATTGACATTCAGTCCAGGAATCCTCCACTGTAACAGCTCCTTTACTTTGCAGTGAAAATTGATTTGTATATTTTTTGCCTCTGAGTCCTTGTGGGATTTTTTTTTTTATTCAAACAGAAAGTCACAAAAGTTATAATCATCCTTATCAGTTCACTCCCATGTAATTAATTTTTTTTTCATCTTGATCTTTTGTTAGCACTTTGATGAGTTCATCAGTTTTCCATTAGAGTTCTGAAAACGCTTATTCATTCAGTTCAGCAGTATAGTCGGTGACCAGAAACCTGTACTTGTCAGAGTCTTTTCCATGAATTCCTTGAAGATGAAACCCTTTTATAGGAACATATTTGCAAAAGCATCAGAGTACACCCAGAACTGTCTGTAAATGACAAAAGACTTAAAAATGACCACGGTTAAAGATTTGATGAAAGTTCATAATAATGCAATTGACAAGGAAATTTAGTTATTTCTGAGATATACATTTTAAAGTAATAACTAGAATTATGACTTATAACATTATACCAGAACATATAAGATTTTCAGAAATTTCATGTAATGTCTGAAACATTTATATTAACATATTTCCATACAAATAACCCAAAGAAAGTTTAGTATTAGTTGTTTTTTTTGTTTTTGTTTTTTTTTGCGGTACGCAGGGGCACGAACCCGTGTCTGCTGCATTGGCAGGCGGACTCTCAACCACTGCGCCACCAGGGAAGCCCATAGTTTGTTTTTTTATACTGCAAGTTCTTATTAGTTATCAATTTTATACACATCAGTGTGTACATGTCAATCCCAATCGCCCAATTAAGCACACCACCATCCCCACCTCACCGTGGTTTTCCCCTCTTGGTGTCCATACGTCTGTTCTCTACATCTGTGTCTCAACTTCTGCCCTGCAAACCGGTTCATCTGTACCATTTTTCTAGGTTTCACATACATGCGTTAATATACAATATTTGTTTTTCTCTTTCTGACTTACTTCACTCTAGACAGTCTCTAGATCCATCCACGTCTCAACAAATGACTCAATTTCGTTCCTTTTTATGGCTGAGTAATTCCATTGTATATATGTACCACAACTTCTTTATCCATTCGTCTGTCGATGGATGGGCATTTAGGTTGCTTCCGTGACCTGGCTATTGTAAATAGTGCTGCAATGAACATTGGGGTGCATGTGTCTTTTTGAATTATGGTTTTCTCTGGGTATATCCCCAGTAGTGGGATCGCTGGATCATATGGTAATTCTATTTTTAGTTTTTTAAGGAACCTCCATACTGTCCTCCATAGTGACTGTATCAATTTACATTCCCACCAACAGTGCAAGAGGGGTCCCTTTTCTCCACACCCTCTCCAGCATTTGTTGTTTGTAGATTTTCTGATGATGCCCATTCTAACTGGTATGAGGTGATACCTCATCGTAGTTTTGATTTGCATTTCTCTAATAATCAGTGATATTGAGCAGCTTTTCATACTAATTGATTTTTGAATAGTGAACCAGCCTTTTATATTTGGAATAAATCCCTCTTGGCCATGGTGTATATAATTTTATTTATACATTGTTGGATTTGATTTGCTAATATTTTGTTGAAGCTTTTTGCATCTATGTTCATGAGAGATATTGGTCTATAGTTTTGCTTTCTTGTAATGCCTTTATTTGGTTTGGTATTAGAGTAATGCTCTCCTCATAGAGTGAACTGGGATGTGTTCCTTCTGCTTCTATTTCCTGAAAGATTTTGTAGAGAATTGATATCACTTGTTCCTTCAGTGTTTGGTAGAATTCATTAGTGAAACCATCTGGGTCTGGTGCTTTTTGTTTTGGAAAGTTATTAGTGATTGATTCCGTTTCTTTAATAGATGCGGGTCTATTCAGAGTATCTATTTTTCCTTGTGTGAGTTTTGGTAGATTGTACCTTTCAAGGAATTGGTCTGTTTCATGTAAATTATCAAACTGTGGGCATAGAGAGATTTGTTCACAATCTTTTATTAACCTTTCAATGTCCATAGACTCAGTAGTGGTGGTCTCGTCTTCACTTGTGATATTAGTAACCAGTGCCTTCTCTTTTTTTCTTTTGGTTAGCCTAGCTAGAGATTATCAATTTTATTGATCTTTTCAAAGAACCAATATTTTTGGTTTCATTTTCTCTATCATTTTCCTGTTTTCAATGTCATTGATTTTTTTGCTGTCATTTTTATTTCTTTTTTATAAATTTTATTGAAGTGTAGTTGACTTACGATATTCTGTTAATTTCTTCTGTACAGCAAAATGACCCAGTTATACATATATTTTTTTTCATATTCTTTTCCATTATGGTTTGTTACAGGATATTGAATATAGTTCCCTGCGCTATACAGTAGGACCTTGTTGTTTCTCCATCCTATATATAATAGTTTGCCTCTGCTAATCCCAAACTCCCAGTCCTTCCCTCCCCTAACCACCCGCCTGCACCTTGACAACCACACGTCTGTTCTCTACGTCTGTGAGTCTGTTTCTGTTTTGTAGATAAGTTCATTGGTGTCATATTTTAGATTTCACATATAAGTGATGTCATATGGTATTTGTCTTTCTCTTTCTGACTTACTTCACTTAGTATGATAATCTCTAGGTCCATCCATGTTGCTGCAAATAGCATTATTTCATTCTTTTTTATGACTAATATTCCATTGTGTATATATACCATGTCTTCTTTATCCATCCATCTGTCAATGGACGTTTAGGTTGTTTCCATGTCTTGGCTATTGTAAATAGTGCTGCTGTGAACATAGGGGTGCATGTATCTTTTCGAATTATAGTTTTGTCTGGGTATGGGTATGCCCAGGAATGGGATTGCTGGATCAATATGGCAGCTCTATTTTTAGTTTTTGGAGGAACCTCCATGCCGTTTTCCGTAGTGGCTGCACCAATTTACATTTCCACCGGCAGTGTAAGGGGGTTTCCTTTTCTCCACACCCTCTCCCACACTTATTATTTGTAGACCTTTTAATGATGGCCCTTCTGACTGGTGTGAGGTGCTGTCTCATTCTAGTTTTGATGTCCATTTCTCTAATTAGTGATGTTGAGCATCTTTTCATGTGTTTGTTGGCCATCTGTATGTCTTCTTTAGAGAAATGTCTATTTAGGTCTTCTGACCATTTTTCGATTGGGTTGTCTTTGTAGTTGTTGAGTTGTATGAGCTGTTTGTATATTCTGGAAATTAAACCCTTGTCGGTCACATCGTTTGCAAATATTTTCTCCCATACAGTAGGTTTTCTTGTTGTTTCTGGTTTCCTTTGCTGTGCAAAAGCTTGTAAGTTTGATTAGGTCCCATTTTTTAATTTTTGCTTTTATTTCTATTGCTTTGGGAGACTGACCTAAGAAAAGATTGGTACAATTTTTGTCAGAAAATGTTTTGCCTATGTTCTCTTCTAGGAGTTTTATGGTGTCATGTCTTATGTTTAAGTCTTTAAGCCATTTTGAGTTTGAGTTTATTGTTGTGTATGGTGAGAGGGTATGTTCTACCTTCATTGATTTTCATGCGGCTGTCCAACTTTCCCAATACCACTTGCTAAAGAGACTGTCTTTTCTCCATTGTATATTCTTGCCTCCTTTGTCGAAGATTAATTGATCATAGGTGTGTGTGTTTATTTCTGGGCTCTTTATTCTGTTCCATTGATCCATATGTCTGTTTTTGTGCCAGTACCACACTGTTTTGATTACTGTAGCTTTGTAGTATTGTCTGAAGTCTGGGAGGGTTATGCCTCCTCCTTTGTTGTTTTTTCCTCAGGATTGCTTTGGCAATCCTGGGTCTTTTATGGTTCCATATAAATTTTAGGATTATTTTTTCTAGTTCTGTGAAAAACAGCATGGGTAATTTGATAGGGATTGCATTAAGTCTGTAGATTGCTTTGGGTAGTATTTTAACAATATTCTTCCAGTCCAAGAGCATGGGATGTCTCTCCATTTCTTTGAATCGTGTTTCGTTTCCTTTATTAATGTTTTATAGTTCTCAGCATGAAAGTCTTTCACCTCCTTGGTGAGGTTTATTCCTAAGTATTTTATTTTCTTGGATGCAATTTTAAAAGGGATTGTTTGTTTACATTCCCCTTCTGATATTTCAGTGTTAGCATAAAAAAATGCAACTAATTTCTGTATGTTAATCTTGTATCCTGCTACCTTGCTGAATTCATTTATCAGTTCTAGTACTTTTTGTGTGGAGTCTTTAGGGTTTTTCTATATATAGTATCATGTCATCTGCGTATAATGACAATTTTACCTCTTCCCTACCAATCTGAATACCTTTTATTTCTTTTCTCTGATTGCTGTGGCTATGACTTCCAATACTATGTTGAAGAGAAGTGGTGAGATTGGACATCCTTGTCTTGTTCCAGATTTTAATAGGAAGGCTTTCAGCTTTTCACCATTGAGTATTATATTGGCTGTGGGTTTGTCATAAATAGCTTTTATTATGTTGAGATATGTTCCCTCTGTACCCATTTTTGTAAGGGTTTTTTGTCATGAATCGGTGTTGAATTTTATCAAATGCTTTTTCTGCACCTACTGAGATGATAATGTGGTTTTGTCCTTTCTTTTGTTGATGGGGTGTATCACATTGATTGATTTGCATATGTTGAACCATCCTTGTGACCCTGGGATGAATCCAACTTGGTCGTGGTATATGACCATTTCTATGTGTTGTTGGATTTGGTCTGCTTATATTTTGTTGAGAATTTTTGCATCTAAATTCATCAAAGATATTGGCCTATAATTTTATTTTTTGGTAGTCTTTGTCTGGTTTTGGTATCAAGATGATGGCGGCTTCTCATTTTTATTTTTTTCTTCTGCTTGCATTTGGTTTATTTACTTTTCTTTCTCTACTAAAGTGGAAGCTTAGGTTTTGATTTTGTATCTTTTGTCATTTATAATATAAAATATTACAATATTATAAAACGATAAGTTGTATTTTCATTTAGTTCAAAATATTATTTTAATTTGTCTTGAGATTTTTTCTTTGGTCCATGTGTTATTTATAAATGTGTCATTTCATCTCCAAATATTTTTAGAATTTTTCAGCTATCTTTCTTCTGTTGACTTCCAGTTTAATTCCATTGTGGTCTTAGAGCATGCTTTGTATGATTTCTGTTCTTTTAAGTTTGTTGAGGTGTATGTTATGGCCCAGAATGTAGTCTATCTTGGTCAGTGTTCCATGTCAGCTTGAGAAATATATATATTCTGCTGTTGGGTATTGTTCAGTTCTACTATATCCTTACTGATTTTTTGCCAGCTGGATCTGTCAGTTACTGATAGAGATGTGTTGACACCTCCAAGTATAATAGTGGATTTATCTATTTCTCCTTTCAGTTCTATCAGTTTTGTTTCTTTTGCGGCATGCGGGCCTCTCACTGCTGTGGCCTCTCCCATTGCGGAGCACAGGCTCCGGACGCGCAGGCTCAGCGGCCATGGCTCATGGGCCCAGCCGCTCCACGGCATGTGGGATCCTCCCGGACTGGGGCACGAACCCGTGTCCCCTGCATCGGCAGGCAGACTCTTAACCATTGAGCCACCAGGGAAGCCCCCAGTTCTATCAGTTTTTGCCTCAGGTATTTTGCATGTTCTCTTGTTAGGTGCATATATGTTAAGGATTGTTATGTTTTTCTTGGAGAATTGATCCTTTTATCATTATATAATGCCCCTTTCTATCCCAGATAATCTTCCTCGTTTTGAAGTCTGCCTTGTTTAAAATTAATATAACTACTACCGCTTTCTTTTGATTTGTGTTAGCATGATATATCTTTCTTCATCTCTACTTTAAAAAAATTTTTATTTTTAGTTGTGGTTAAAAAAACCCCACATAACACAACAGTTACCATCTAAACCATTTCTAAGTGTACAGTTCAGTAGTATTAAGTATATTCATTGTTGTACAGTGGATATCCAGAAGTTTTTCTTCCTGCAGAACTGAAACTCTATACCCATTAAGCAACAGCTCCCCACCTTCTTCCTCCCCAGCCCCTGGCAACCACCATTCTACTTTGTTTCTATGAAGTTAACTACTCTAGATGCTTCATTTAAGTGGACTCATACAGTATTTGTCTTTTTATGACTGGCTTGCTTCACTTGCCATGATATCCTCAAGGTTTATCCATATGGTAGCATATGTCAAAATTTCCTTCTTTCTTTCTTTATATTTTTTAATAGATCTTTATTACAGTATAATTGTTTCACAATACTGTGTTAGTTTCTGTTGTACAACAAAGTGAGTCAGCCATATGCATACATATGTCCCCATATCCCCTCCCTCTTGAGCGTCCCTCCCACCCTCCCTATCCCACCCCTCTAGGTCATCGCAAAGCACCGAGCTGATCTCCCTGTGCTATGCTGCTGCTTCCCACTTGCTAACTGTTTTACATTTGGTAGTGTATATATGTTGATGCTACTCTCACTTTGCCCCAGCTTCCCCCTCCACCCCCGTGTCCTCAAGTCCATTTTCTATGTCTACATCTTTATTCCTGTCGTGGCACTAGGTTCATCAGTACCATTTTTTTTTTTTTTTAGATTCCATATATATGTGTTAGCATACGGTATTTGTTTTCCTCTTTCTGACTTACTTCACTCTGTATGATAGACCCTATGTCCATCCACCTCACTACAAATAACTCAATTTTGTTTCTTTTTATGGCTGAGTAATATTCCATTGTATATATGTGCCACATCTTCTTTATCCATTCATCTGTCAGTGGACACTTAGGTTGCTTCCATGTCCTGGCTATTGTAAATAGTGCTGCAGTGAACATTGTGGTTCGTGTCTCTTTTTGAATTATGGTTTTCTCAGGGTATATGCCTGGTAGTGGGATTGCTGGGTCATATGGTAGTTTTCTTTTTAGTTTTTTTAAGGAACCTCCCTACTGTTCTCTATAGTGGTTGTATCAATTTACATTCCCACCAACAGTGCAGGGCGGTTCCTTTTTCACCACACCCTTCCCAGCATTTATTGTTTCTAGATTGTTTGATAATGGCCATTCTGACTGGTGTGAGGTGATACCTCATTGTAGTTTTGATTTGCCTTTCTCTGTGACGTTGAGCATCTTTTCATGTGCCTCTTGGCCATCTGTTTGTCTTCTTTGGTGAAATGTCTATTTAGGTCTTCCACCCATTTTTTAATTGAATTGTGTGGTTTTTTGATATTGAGCTCCATGAGTTGTTCACATATTTTGGAGATTAATCCTTTGTCCATTGTTTCAGTTGCAAATATTTTCTCCCATTCTGAGGGTTGTCTTTTCATCTTGTTTATGGTTTCCTTTGCTGTGCAAAATCTTTTAAGTTTAATTAGGTCCCATTTGTTTATTTTTTTTATTTCTGTTACTCTAGGAGGTGGGTCAAAAAAGATCTTGCTGTGGTTTATGTCAAAGAGTGTTTTTCCTATGTTTTCCTCTAAGAGTTTTATAGTATCTGGCCTTACATTTAGGTTTTTAATCCACTTGGAGTTTATTTTTGTGTATGGTGTTAGGTAGTGTTCTAATTTCATTCTTTTACATGTAGCTGTCCAGTTTTCCCAGCACCACTTATTGAAGAGTCTGTCTTTTCTCCATTGTATGTTCTTGCCTCCTTTATCGTAAATTAGGTGACCATATGTGCATGAGTGTATCTCTGGGCTTTCTATCCTGTACTAACTGATCTATATTTCTGTTTTTGTGCCAGTACCATACTGTCTTGATTACTGTAGCTTTGTAGTACAGTCTGAAGTCAGGGAGCCTGATTCCTCCAGCTCTGTTTTTCTTTCTCAAGATTGCTTTGGCTATTTGGGGTCTTTTGTGTTTCCATACGAATTGTAAAATTTTTTGTTCTAATTCTGTGAAGAATGCCATTGGTAGTTTGATAGGGATTGCATTGAATCTGTAGATTGCTTTGGGTAGTATAGTCATTTTCACAATGTTGATTCTTCCCATCCAAGAACATGGTTTATTTCTCCATCTCTATATGTCATGTTTGATTTCTTTCATCAGTGTTTTATAGTTTTCTGAGTACAGGTCTTTCACCTCCTTAGGTAGGTTTATTCCTAGGTATTTTATTCTTTTTATTGCGATGGTAAATGGGATTGTTTCCTTAATTCCTCTTTCTGATTTTTCGTTGTTAGTGTATAGGAATGCCAGAGATTTCTGTGCATGAATTTTGTATCCTGCAACCTTACTAAATTCATTGATTAGTTCTAGTAGTTTTCTGGTGGCATCTTTAGGATTTTCTATGTATAGTATCGTGTCCTCTGCAAACAGTGACAGTTTTATTACTTCTTTTCCAATTTGTATTCCTTTTACTTCTTTTTCTTCTCTCATTGCAATGGCTAGGCCTTCCAAAATTATGTTGAATAAGAGTGGTGAGAGTGGATATCCTTGTTTTGTTCCTGATCTTAGAGGAAATGCTTTCAGTTATTCACCATTGAGAATGATGTTGGCTGTGGGTTTGTCATATATGGCCTTTATTATGTTGAGGTAGGTTCCCTTTCTGCCCATTTTATGGAGAGTTTTTTTTTTATCATAAATCGTTGTTGAATTTTGTCAGAAGCTTTTTTTGCATCTATTGAGATGATCATATGGTTTTTATTCCTTAATTTGTTAATGTGGTGTATCACATTGATTGATTTGCATATGTTGAAAAATCCTTTTATCCCTGGGATAAATCCCACTTGATCATGGTGTATGATCATTTTGATATGCTGTTGGATTCCGTTTGCTAGTATTTTGTTGAGGATTTTTGCATCTATGTTCATCAGTGTTATTGGTCTGTAATTTTCTTTTTTTGTGATATCTTTTTCTGGTTTCGGTATCAGCATGATGGTGGCTTCGTAGAATGAATTTGGGAGTGTTCCTCCCTCTGCAATTTTTTGGAAGAGGTTGAGAAGGATGGGTGTTAGCTCTTCTCTAAATGTTTGATAGAATTTGCCCGTGAAGCCATCTGGCCCTGGACTTTTGTTTGTTGGAAGATTTTTAATTACAGTTTCATTACTTGTGATAGGTCATTTTATATTTTCTAGTTCTTCCTGGTTCAGTCTTGGAAAATTGTACCTTTCCAAGAATTTGTCCATTTCTTCATGGTTGTCCATTTTATTGGCATATAGTGGTTTGTAGTAGTCTCTTATAATCCTTTGTATTTCTGCAGTGTCAGTTGTGATTTCTCCTTTTCATTTCTAATTTTACTGATTTGTGCCCTCTCCCTTTTTTTCTTGATGAGTCTAGCTAAGGGTTTATCAATTTTGTTTATCTTCTCAAAGAACCAGCTTTTAGTTTTATTAGTCTTTGCTATTTTTTTTGTTTCTATTTCATTTATTTCTGCTTTGATCTTTATTATTTCTTACCTTCTACTGACTTTGGGTTTTCTTTGTTCTTGTTTCTCTAGTTGCTTTAGGTGTAGGGTTAGATCGTTTATTTGAGATTTTTCTTGTTTCTTGAGGTGAGACTGAATTGCTATAAACTTCCCTTTTAGAACTGCTTTTGCCGCGTCCCATAGGTTTTGGGTCGTTGTGTTTTTGTTGTCATTTGCTTGTATGTATTTTTTAATTTCTTCTTTGATTTCTTCAGTAATATCTTGGTTATTTAGTAGTGCACTGTTTAGTCTCCATGTATTTGTGGTTTTTACAATTTTTTTCCTGTAATTGATTTCCAATCTCATAGCGTTGTGGTCAGAAAAGATACTGGATATGATTTCAATTTTTTTCTTAAATTTTCCGAGGTTTGATTTGTGACCCAAGGTGTGATCTATCCCAGAGAATGTTCCATGTACACTTGAAAAGAAAGTGTATTCTGCCACTTCTGGGTGGAATGTTCTATAAATGTCAATTAAATCTATCTGGTCTGTCATTTAAAGTTTGGGTTTCCTTATTTATTTTCTGTTTGGATGATCTGTCCATTGGTGTAAGTGGGGTGTTAAGGTCTCCTACTATTATTGTGTTACTGTCGATTTCCCGTTTCATGATTGTTAGCATTTGCCTTATGCATTAAGGTGCTCCCATGTTGGGGGCATAAACATTTATAATTGTTATATCTTGTTCTTGGATTGATCCCTTGATCATTATATAGTGTCCTTCCTTATCTCTTGTAAGTCTTTATTTTAAAGTCTATTTTATCTGATATGGGTATTGCTACTCCAGCTTTCTTTTGATTTCCATTTGCATGGAATATCTTTCTCCATCCCTTCATTTTCACTCTGTACGTGGCCCTAGGTCTGAGGTGGGTCTCTTGTAGACAGCATATGTACTGGTCTTGTTTTTATATCCATTCAGCCAGTCTGTGTCTTTTGGTTGGGACATTTAATCCATTTACATTCAAGGTTATTATTGATATGTATGTTCCTGTTACCATATTCCTAATTGTTTTAGGTTTGTTTTTGTGTTTTCTTCTTTTGTGTTTCCCGCCTAGAGAAGTTTCTTTAGCATTTGTTGTAAAGCTGGTTTGGTGGTGCTGAATTCTCTTAGCTTTTCCTTGTCTGAAAAGCTTTTAATTTCGCCGTTGAATCTGAATGAGATCCTTGCTGGGTAGAGTAATCTTGGTTGTAGGTTTTTCTCTTTCATCACTTTAAGTATATCCTGCCGCTCCCTTCTGGCCTGCAGAGTTTCTGCTGAGAAATCAGCTGTTAACGTTATGGGGATTCCTTTGTATGTTATTTTTTGTTTTTCCCTTGCTGCTTTTAATATTTTTTCTTTGAATTTAATTTTTGTTAGTTTGATTAATATGTGTCTTGCTGTGTTTCTCCTAGGGTTTATCCTGTATGGGACTCTCTGTGCTTCCTGGACTTGGGTTGTCTCTTTCCTTTCTCATGTTAGGGAAGTTTTCCACTATAATCTCTTCAAATATTTTCTCAGACCCTTTCTTTTTCTCTTCTTCTGGGACTGCTATAATTTGAATGTTGGTGGGTTTAGTGTTGCCCCAGAGGTCTCTGAGATTGTCTTCAATTCTTTTCATTCTTTATTCTGCTCCTCAGCAGTTATTTCCACCATTTTGTCTTCCAGCTCACTTATTCATTCTTCTGCCTCAGTTACTCTGTTATTGATTCCTTCTAGTGTATTTTTCATTTCAGTTATTGTGTTATTCATCTCTGTTTGTTCTTTAGTTCTTCTAGGTCTTTCTTAAACATTTCTTGTATTTTCTCAGTCCATGTCTCCAGCCTGTTTCTGAGATTCTGGATCATCTTTACTATCATTACTCTGAATTCTTTTTCAGGTAGATTGCCTATTACCTCTTCATTTATTTGGTCTTGTAGGTTTTTACCTTGCTCCTTCATCTGTGACGTATTTTTTTGCTGTCTAATTTTTTTTTTCCCTTTATTTTATGAGTGGGATTGTGGTCCTGTCTTACTGGTTCTTTGGCCTGAGGCTTCCAACACTGGAGTTTATAAGCTGTTGAGTAGAGGTGGGTCTTGGTGCTGAGATGAGGACCACCGGGAGACCTCACTCCGATGAATATTCCCTGGGGTCTGAGATTCTCTGTTAATCCAGTGGTTCGGACTTGGAACTCCCACCACAGGAGCTTTGGCCCGACCCCTGGCTCGTTAATGAAGATCCTGCAAGCCACGTGGGGTGGACAAAAAAAAAGAACAATAACTAAGTAAAAAATAAGATTAGACTAGAAAACGAACAGATACGTTAGAAAAAATAAAAAATAAAAATATAGATGAAACAACAACCAGAAGGACCACAATAGTCAAAAAGAGGAGGAGAAAAAAAAAAGGTGGAAAAGGCCTGGGTTGTGGGGAGAGGGGCATAAGCAGGGGTGAGGTTTGGGCGGTGGGCAGGGCCTATGCTTAGGACCCACAGGGCTGGAAAGGTGTGGGAGGTGTGGGGTGTAGGGCTTAGGCTCAACAGAACAGAAGGGGCCCAGGCTGCCTCCCGCCTCTGGCCTCAGAGGGTGGGGGACCCTACCCGGAGGGCCCCTCCTGCCTGCCTCATTTCCCCAGCCTCTCTCCTATGCCCCCAGGACCCATGTGGCCTGGAGAGGGCTTTGCAGGGCTTCCTTCTTTTTTTAAAGTTGAATAATATTCCATTGTTTGTCGAGGCCACAATTTGTTTATCCATTCATCCATCCATTGATGCATACTTGGGTTGCTTCTACCTCTTGGCTATTGGGAATAAGGTTGTTAGGAAAATGCGTGTGCAGAAGAACCAAGGTGGCAGAGTAGAAGGACATGCTCTCACTCCCTCTTGCGAGAACACCAGAATCACAGCTAGCTACTGGACAGTCATCGACAGGAAGACGCTGGAACTCACTAAAAAAGATACCCCACATCCAAAGACAAAGGAGAAGCCACAATGAGATGGTAGGAGGGGCGCAATCACAGTAAAATCAAATCCCATAACTGCTGCGTGGGTGACTCACAGACTGGAGAACACTTATACCACAGAAGTCCACCCACTGGAGTGAAGGTTCTGAGCCCCACATCAGGCTTCCCAACCTGGGGGTCCGGCAACAGGAGGAGGAATTCCTAGAGAATCAGACTTTGAAGGCTAGTGGGAACTGATTGCAGGACTTCGACAGGACTGGGGGAAACAGAGACTCCACTCCTGGAGGGCACACAAAGTAGTGTGTGCATCGGGACCCAGGGGAAGGAACAGTGACCCCAGGGGAGACTGAACAAGACCTACCTGCTAGTGTTGGAGGGTCTCCTGCAGAGGTAGGTGTGGCTCACCATGGGGACAAGGACACTGGCAGTAGAAGTTCTGGGAAGTACTCCTTGGCATGAGCTCCCAAACTCATTCTATGAGGTCACCATCACCCTGATACCAAAACCAGACAAAGATCTACAAAAAAAAAATTACAGACCAATATTGCTGATGAATATAGATGCAAAAGTCCTCAACAAAACACTAGCAAACAGAATCCAACAATACATTAAAAGGATCATACACCCTGATCAAGTGGGATTTGTCCCAGGGATGCAAGAATTCTTCAATATACACAAATCAGTCAATCTGACATACCATATTAACAAATTGAAGAATAAAAACCATATGATCCAGCGATCCCACTACTGGGCATATACCCAGAGAAAACCATAATTCAGCAATACATATGCACCCCAATGTTCATTGCAGCACTATTTACAATAGCCAGGTCATGGAAGCAACCTAAATGCCCATCCATCGACAGACGAATGGATAAAGAAGTTGTGGCACATATATACAATGGAATATTACTCAGCTATAAAAAGCAATGAAATTGAGTCACTTGTTGAGATGTGGATGGATCTAGAGACTGTCATACAGAGTGAAGTAAGTCAGAAAAACAAATATTGTATATTAATGCATGTATGTGGAACCTAGAAAACTGGTACTGATGAACCAGTTTGCAGGGCAGAAGTTGAGACATAGATGTGGAGAACAAACATGGAGACCAAGGTGGGGAAAGCTGCTGGGGGGTGGGGATGGTGGTGTGCTGAATTGGGCAATTGGGATTGACATGTATACACTGATGTGTATAAAATTGATGACTAATAAGAATGTACTGTATAAAAAAATAAAATTCACAAATTAAAAAAAAAGAAAATGGGTGTGCAAATATCTCTTTAAGATCCTGTTTTCAGTTCTGTTGGATACTCAGAAGTATAAATTGCTGGATCAAGTGGTAATTATATTTTTAATTTTTTGACGGATCACCGTGCTGTTTTCCATAGTGACTGTACCATCTTACACTCCCACCACAAGGGTGCACAAAGTTTCCAATTTTTTCACATTATTGGTAACACTTGTTATTTTCTATTTTTTGTTTTGTTTTAGTAATAGCTACCCTAATGGTATGAGGTGATTCCATTCCTTTACTTCTAATCTATGTCTTTGTATTTAAAGTGGGTCTCCTGTAGATAACATATAATTGGGTCTCATTTTTTCAATATCCTCTCTCAGTCTCTGCCTTTTAATTGGTGTGTTTAGGTAATTTATATTTAGTGAGTATTTATTATACATTGCTGTTTATAGCTGTTTATTATACATTGCTCTCATTTGTTTTCTTTTTAAATTTTCCCTCTTTTTCTGCCTTCTCTGGATTTATCTGAGCAAATTGTTAAGATTCTGTTTTCTCTCATTCCTTTTTTTAAAATTAATTAATTGATTTGGTTGCGCCAGGTCTTAGTTGCAGCAGGCAGGCTCTTTATTTGCGGCTCGCTGGCTCCTTAGTTGCAGTATGTGGACTCCTTTAGTTGCGGCAGGAGGGCTCCTTAGTTGCGGCTTGTGGGCTACTTAGTTGCTGCTTGCCGGCTCCTTAGTTGCGGCATGCAGGCTTCTTAGTTGTGGCATGTGAACTCTTATTGCAGCACACGTGAGATCTAGTTCCCTGACCAGGGATCGAACCTGGGCCTGCTGCATTGGGAGTGTGGCCTCTTAACCACTGCGCCACCAGGGAAGTTCCTTTTCTCTCATTTCTTAGAACTTCAATTATACTTCTTTAACAAATTATTTTTTACTAGAAGCCCTAGGGTTTGCAGTTTGCATTTACACTAATCTATGTCAACTTTCTTTTTTTTTTTTTTTTTTCGGTCCGCAGGCCTCTCACTGTTGTGACCTCTCCCGTTGTGGAGCACAGGCTCCAGACGCGCAGGCTCAGCAGCCATGGCTCACAGGCCCAGCCGCTCCGTGGCATGTGGGATCCTCCCAGACCAGGGCGTGAACCCGTGTCCCCTGCATCGGCAGGCGGACTCTCAACCACTGCGCCACCAGGGAAGCCCTGTCCACTTTCCAATAACACTATTCCATGCTTCATGGGTAGTGCAGATACCTTATAATAGAGTATTTCCAGTTCCTCCTTCTTGTCCCTTATAGCATGGCTGTCATTCATTTCACTTACATATAAGCTATAATCAGCAAATATATTCTTGCTGTTATTTTGAATAGTTACTATTAGATTACGAATTTTGAAAGTAAAAGGTTTTATTTTATTTTCTTTCCTTTTCATGTTCTTCCTTTCTTTATGTAGATCTGAATTTCTGACCTATATCATTTTCCCTCTCTCTGAAGAATTTCTTTTAATACTCTGTGCAAGGCAGGTTGACTGGTGACAAATTCCTTCAGTTTTTATTTGTCTTAGAAAGTCTTTATTGATCCATTTTTGAAGGATAGTTTTGTTTGATACAGAATTGTAGGTAGGTGGATTTTTTTCTTTCACTACTTTAAATATTTTAATCCAGTCCTTTTTTGCTTGCATGATTTGTGAAGATAAGTCTGATGTAAGTTTTATCATTGTTCCTCCATAGGTAAGGTGTTTTTTTCTTCTGGCTTCTTTCAAAAATTTTTGTCTTTGATTTTCTACAGTTTAAATATGGTATGCCTAGGTGCAAATTTGGTGGGGTGGGGATTTATTCTGCCTGGTGTTTCGGAGCTTCCTGGATCTGTGGTTTGCTCTGTGACATTAATTTTGGAAAATTCTCAGTCATTATTACTTAAAATATTTCTTTTTGCTCCCTCTCTCTCTCTACTTCTGCTATTCCATTATGCATGTGTTACACTGTAATTTTCTCTCAATTCTTGAATAGTGTTGTCTTTTTCATTGTTTTTATTTTCATTTCAGTTTGGGAAGTTTTTATTAACATATCTTCAAATCCACTGACTCAGCGTCAAGTCTACTGTGAGCCCATCAAAGGTATTTTTCATTTCTGTTACAGTGTTTTTGACTTTTAGCATTTCCTTTTTTCAAAAAATTGTATTGAAGTATTGTTGATTTACAATGTTGTGTTAATTTCTGCTGTACAGCAAAGTGACTAAGTTATACACACACACACATATATATATACACATTGTTTTTCATATTCTCTTTTTAAAAAATATTTATTTTTGGCTGCGTCAGTTCTTAGTTGCAGCACGTGGGATCTTTCGTTGCAGCACACAAACTCTCCTTTGAGGCACGTGGGCTTCTCTCTAGTCGTGGTGCATGAGCTCCAGAGTGCATGTGTTCAGTAGTTGCAGTGTGCAGGCTCCAGAGCACGTGGGCTCAGTAGTTGCAGCACGTGGGCTCTCTAGTTGTGGCAGGCGGGCTCCAGAGCACATGAGCTTTCTAGTTGTGGTGCACGGGCTCAGTGTTGTGGTGCGTGAGCTTAGTTGCCTCATGGATTGTGGGATCTTAGTTCCCTGACCAGGGATCAAACCTGCATCCCTGCATTGGAAGGTGGATTCTTAACCACTGGACCACGAGGGAAGTCTCTCATATTCTTTTCCATTATGGTTTATCACAGGATATTGAATATAGTTCCCTGTGCTATACAGTAGGACCTTGTTGTTTATCCATTCTATATGTAATAGTTTGCATCTAGTAATCCCAAACTCCCACTCCATCCCTCCCCTACCCCGCCCTTTGCAACCACAGTTCTGTTCTCTATGTCTGTGTGTCTGTTTCTGTTTTGTAAATAAGTTCGTGTCATATTTTAGATTACACATATAAGTGATATCATATGGTATTTGGCTTTTTTTTTCTGACTTCACTTAGTATGATAATCTCTAGGTCCATCCATGTTGCTGCAAATGGCATTATTTCTTTCCTTTTTATGGGTGAGTAGTATTCCACTGTCTATATGTACCACATTTTCTTTATCCATTCATGTGTCAGTGAACATTTAGGTTGTTTCCATGTCTTGGCTATTGTAAATAGTGCTGCTGTGAACATAGGGATGCGTGTATCTTTTTGAATTATAGTTTTGTCCAGATATATGCCCAGGAATGGGATTGCTGGATCATATGGCAACTCTATTTTTTTTTTTTGAGGATCCTCCCCACTGTTTTCCATAGTGACTGCACCAATTTACATTCCCACCAACGTGTAAGGGGGTTTCCTTTTCTCCACATGCTCTCCAGCATTTATTATTTGTAGACTTTTTGATGATGGCCCTTCTGACAGGTGTGAGGTGGTATCTTATTGTAGTTTTGATTTACATTTCTTTAATAGTTAGCAATGTTGATCATCTTTTCATGTGCCTTTTGGCCATCTGTATGTCTTCTTTTTTTTTTCTTTTTTTTGCGGTACGCGGGCCTCTCACTGTAGTGGCCTCTCCCGTTGTGGAGCACAGGCTCCGGATGCGCAGGCTCAGCAGCCATGGCTCACGGGCCCAGCCGCTCCGCGGCATGTGGGATCTTCCCGGACCGGGGCACGAACCCGTGTCCTCTGCATCAGCAGGTGGACTCTCAACCACTGCACCACCAGGGAAGTCCCTGTATGTCTTCTTTAGAGAAATGTCTATTTAGGTCTTCTGCCCATTTTTCGATTGGGTTGTTTTTGTTGTTGAGTTGTATGTACTGTTTGTATATTTTGGAAATCAGCCCTTGTTGGTCGCATCATTTACAACTATTTTCTCCCAGTCCATAGGTTGTCTTTTCATTTTGCTTATGGTTGTCTTTGCTGTATAAAGACTCGTAAGTTTTATTAGGTTCCATGTGTTTATTTTTGCTTTTATTTCTATTGCTTTGGGCGACTGACCTAAGAAAACATTGGCATAATTTATGTCAGATAATGTTTTGCCTCTATTCTCTTCTAAGAGTTTTATGGTGTCATGTCTTGTGTTTAAGTCTTTAAGCCATTTTTTTTAACATCTTTATTGGGGTAAAATTGCTTTACAATGGTGTGTTAGTTTCTGCTTTATAACAAAATGAATCAGTTATACATATACATATGTTCCCATATCTCTTCCCTCTTGTATCTCCCTCCCTCCCATTTAAGCCATTTTGAGTTTATTTTTTGTGTATGGTGTGATCTAATTTCATTGATTTTCATGTGGCTGTCCAGCTTTCCCTATACCACTTGCTGAAGAGACTGTCTTGTCTTCATTGTATACTCTTGCCTCCTTTGTTGAAGATTAATTGATCATAGGTGTGTGGCTTTATTTCTGGGCTCTCTATTCTGTTCCATTGATCCATATGTCTGTTTTTGTGTCAATACCACACTGTTTTGATTACTGTAGCTTTGTAGTATCGTCTGAAGTCTGGGAGGTTATGCCTCCTGCTTTGTTGTTTTTCCTCAGGATTACTTTGGCAATCCTGGGTCTTTTATGTTCCATATAAATTTTAGGATTATTTGTTTTAGTTCTGTGGAAAATGTCATGGATAATTTGATAGGAATCTCATTAAATATGTAGATTGCTTTGGGTAGTATGGCCATTAAATTTCTAATATGATAATTCCAAAGTCTGGTAATCATGCTTTGTCTCTTCAGATTGTGTCTTTTCTTGCCCTAGCTTGTTTGTAATTTTTTTGTTGAAAGCTGGGCATGACATATTGGGAAATAGGTAAATAGGCCTTAAGTGTGAGATTTTATGTCTATTTTGCTGTGAGTTAGGCTCTGTTTAACGTTTGCCGTAATTGTAGGTGTTGGGGGCTTCAGTTTCCCCTAGTGTCCTTGTTTTTGTCTCCCCTCTTTCCTTTGGCTTTCCCTAGAAACTCTTTTTTTAAAAAAATTCTTGAGATATAATTCATATACAGTTTACGCATTTTCAGTGTACAATTCAGTGGTTTTTGATATATTCACAGATACATGCAACCATCACCACAATTAATTTTAGAACATTTTCATCACTTCACAAAGAAATCTGAACTCTTTCCCTATCACCCACCTATACCACACTCCCAGCCTAAAGTAATCACTAGTTTTCTTTCTGTCTCTATATGGTTCTCCATTCTGGATGTTTCATATGATTGTAATCATACACTACGTGGTCTTCTGTGACTAAGTGCTTACACTTAGCAAAATGTTTTCAAGGTTCATCCATACTGTAGCATACATCAGTACTTTATTCATTTTTATGGCAAAATAGCCATTTGTCAAATGTATCCATTTGTCAGTTAATGGACATTTGGGTGGTTTGCATCCTTTGTCTGTTATGAATAAAGCTGCTGTAAACATTTGTGTACAAGTTTTTGTGGGAACATATTTCATTACACTCAGGTAAATGACTTGGAATGGGATTGGTGGGTCATCTGGTAAGTGTATGCTTAACTTTTTAAGAAACAGCCAAACTGTTTTCCAAAGTGGCCATACCACTTTGCATCTTCATCAGCAGTTCATATTGTCAGTTTTTAAAATTTTGAATTATTTTCATAGGTGTGTAATTGTAGTGGATATACCGCTACACACTATTGGAAAAGATGTTGAACATTTTGAATCTGTTTTCATGTGCTTATTTGTCTTTCATATATCTTATTTGGTGATGTATCTGTTCGAATCTTTTGCTTGTTTTTAAATTGGGTTGCTTACTGAGTTTTAGTTCTTTATGTATTCTTGATATGTTCAAGATATAAGCCTTTTATCAGATATGTGATTTGGAAATATTTTCTCTCATGCTGTGGCTCTTCATTCTTTCTAGTGTCTTTCAAATAGTGGAAGTTCTTACTTTTTTCCAAAGTACAACTTACATTTTTTCTCCTATGGATCATGTTTATAGTATAATTTCTAAGAAATCTTTGCCCAACCTAACATCACAAAAATTTTCTCTGATGTTTTCTGTTTCTATAGAAGTTAAACGGCCTTAGGTTTATCATGTATGTCCACGTTTTACTTTGAATTAAATTTTGCATAAAATATAAGGTATGTTTGGAGTTGTGGGTTATTATTATTTTTTTTTTAGCATATGGACATACACTTTTTGAAAAGATTATCTTGTCCATTGAGTTGCCTTAGCGCCTTTGTAGAAAATCAATTGACTATTTAAGTGTCAGTATATTTGTAGGCAGTCTGTTCTGTTCCATTAATCTGTCTTTATGCCAGTACTACACTCTCTTGACTACTATACATTTATAGTAAGCTTTAAAATCTGGCAGTGTAAGTCTTACAACTGTTTCCTTTTTCATAATTTTCTTTGATTACTATGGTTCCTTTGCCTTCCCATATAAATTTTAGCATCAGTTTGATATGTACAAAATGTCCTCCTGGAAACTTTGATTGGAATTGCTTTGTGTCTATAGATCTGTATGGAGAGAACTGAAAAATCTTAACAATTTTGAGTTTTGATACATAATATGTATCTCTATTTTTTATTATCTTTTTGATTTCCTTCATCAGCATTTTTGTAGTTTTCAGCACACAAACCTTTTACATGTTTTCTAAGATTTATTTTATGGATTTTGGTGCTTTTATATAAAGTATGTTTAAAATTTTCGGTTTCCAATTTTTTATTGTCAAGTATAAAAATACATTTGACTTTTTGTATATTGACTTTGTATCCCGAGAACTTCCTAAACTCAATTCTAGTAGCTTTTTTGTAGATTCTTCGGAATTTTCTACATAGACATTGTAAGTCAAAAGTTTTGTCTCTTATTTTCTGATGTGTGTGCTTTCCTTTTATCGTCATATTGCACAAGGAAGGACCTTAAGTTTATCTTTGATCTATCTTTATGCCAATACTACACTCTCCTGAATAGGAGTGGAGAAAGTGGACACTGTATTTGTGATTTTAATTTCTTAAAATTTGCCAGGACTTGCATTATGGCTCAGCATATGGTCAATTGTGGTGAATGTGCCACATAAGCTTCTAAAGAATGTATTCTGGAGTTGCTGGGTATGTCTAGGTATGTCAATTAAGTCACATTTGTCAACCATATTATTCAAATTGTCTATATCCTGTTGCTTTTTTTTTTTTTTTTGCCTGCTTGTTCTACTGAAAGAGATGTGTTAAAATCTCTAACTATGACCTTGGACCTGTCCATTTCCTTGTATGTAGTTGTCTATTTTTCCTTTATGGATTTTGAGGTGTGTATCAGTTTGGAGTTGTTATAACCTTCTGGTTAACTGAAATCACTTTATCATTATGAGGTACCCCTCTTTACTGTAAGTAATATTTTTTGCCTTGAGGTCTACTAATTCTGAAATTAATGTAACCATATCAGTTGTTGGCTAAGGTATCCTTCCTCCTCACTGGTCTTTAAGCTTCTCCCATTGTGTTTGGTACAGAGTAGGAAGTGATCAATACGTGTTGTGCATGTGACTGTCACTCAGTTGTTTTTTTTTTTTTTTTTTTTTTTTTTTTTTTGCGCGGTACGCAGGCCTCTCACTGCTGTGGCCTCTCCCGTTGTGGAGCACAGGCTCCGGCCATGGCTCACGGGCCCAGCCGCTCTGCGGCACGTGGGATCTTCCCAGACTGGGGCACGAACCCGTGTCCCCTGCATCGGCAGGCGGACTCTCAACCACTGCGCCACCAAGGAAGCCCTGTCACTCAGTTTTCTATGTTTCAGATGTGAAATAACCATATATGTGATTTGTTTGTATATCCCTAAACAGTGTTTCATTTTTACCTGTTTTCAGTCTTTATATAGACTGAAACTATACATATTTTATTTTTTTCATTCAACATCGTTTTTGAGATTTATCCATGTTTTACTATAGTCATTGATTTTTCACTGCTGTATGCTACTTCACTATATAAATAACACCACAGGAGACCTCATTCAGTCCCATACATTCCTTAAAAATACTATCTTCCAAATTTCTCTCTCTAGTCTTGACCTTTCCTTTGAGCTCTAGATCCAACATCTCTCCTTTGATATAACAAGGATCTCAATTTAACAACCAAAAGACAATTCTTGATTTCCTACTCTCCCCCTTCCCAATCTGTTCCTTTTTCAGTATTCTGTATCTCCCCATGACACCAAGCTGTACAAGAACCAAAATCGAGATGGAAACACATTTGGTTTTACATTGAGGCATTAGCAGGGGGACAGACTGACTTGACTGGGGTAAATATGGTGGGATATGATGAAAGTGAGAGAGATGGGCAGGGGCCAGAACATGTAGGGCTTGTATACCATGGTAAGGAGTTCAGATTCAGTATGAGTGTTATACGAAGTCATGGGAGGCTTGGCAAGAGGGAAGACCAGTTAGAATACAGTAGTCCTGAAGAGTCAAGATGATGGTGGAAACTATAGCAGTAGTAGTAGAGATGGAGAATGGTGAACAGACTTGGAATATATTTTGGAGCCAGAGATGGTAGAACTTGCTGATAGACTGGATGCAGGGGTGTGTAATAATTAGAGTTAAGTCAAAGACGACTTCGTCTCTTTTCCCATATCCCATTCCTTCTGGACCCTCCTATGAACTGTATTAGGTGCTCTCATTCCATCTCCCATTTTTGCCTGCCCTTTCATAGTTTCTATCAATCCATCTCTGCATCCCATCATAGATGATTTTATAAGATCAGTCTCCCAATTCACATTCTCTCTTCACCTGTGTCTAATCTGTGTTGATGACTATTAAGTTTTCAATTTGTGACTTTTTTTCATTTATGAATGTTTCAAATTTGCCTTTTATTTTTTTTTTTATTTATTTTTGCGGTACGCGGGCCTCTCACTGTTGTGGCCTCTCCCGTTGCAGAGCACAGGCTCTGGACGCGCAGGCTCAGCGGCCATGCCTCACATGCCTAGCCGCTCTGTGACACGGGGGATCTTCCCAGACTGGGGCACGAACCTGTGTCCCCTGCATCGGCAGGCGGACTCTCAACCACTGCGCCACCAGGGAAGCCCTGCCTAACTTTTAAATAATGTTTTCCTTATTTTCATATCTAATTAATCATTACTTTATGGTCTTTCAGATTATTCTATTTGCAGTTTTTATTTTTTAAAATAACTTTATTAAAGATTATTTAATTTTTGGCTGCACTGGGTCTTAGTTGCAGCACGCAGGATCTTCGCTGAGGCATGCGGGATCTCTCGTTGTGGCACATGGGCTTTTTTTTGTGGCACGTGGGCTTCTCTCTAGTTGTGGTGTGCAGGCTCCAGGGCATGTGGGCTCTGTAGTTGTGGCTCGTGGGTTCCAGAGCACGTGGGCTCTGTAGTTTGTGGCACGCAGGCTCTCTAGTTGTGGCGCGTGAGCTCAGTAGCTGTGGCGCGGGCCTAGTTGCCCCGTGGCATGTAGGATCTTAGTTCCCTGACCAGGGATCAAACCCTCATCCCCTGCATTGTAAGGTGGTTTCTTTACCATTGGACCACCAGGGAAGTCCCTATTTGCAGTTTTGAAATAACGAATTTTCCTATTTGCATCTGCTGACTCTTCCTCCTGGTAGTTCATTGCCTCCTGTAGATTGTGTGTGTGTGAGTTTAATCTTAGAAGCTTTTCCCTGTGGCAATCCTAAGGGACCCTATCTGAAACTGTTCCTATAGGGCAGTTTTGTTTGCTTCTGCTAGGGTCCCAGAGTTGATATGTTATTTTCTTAATTTGTGGTTCTTATAGCTATACATTTAAAATAACCCAACCTTACTTACCTTTGGTACAGGTATTCTGGGATTCTGATTTCTCATAGATGACTTTGTGATTCTGGGCTCTTGGACAGTTCTACTAGTCCTGTTTCAATACGTGAACTCTTTGTGGCTTTATGGAGAGGATTAAGTTATAGCTCCACTTTCTCCTGTGAGCCTGAAACCATGGCTGTTGTCCCTACACAGGTAGTAGGATATTAGCCCCTATATTCTTCAACAGAACTTCACTGGTTTAAGGGAATTTACTAGAGACTGGTGGGAACCCTTTCTTTAAGCAGGAGGCAGTTTTTGATGTCTGAGACTGATTTGTGTGACTAGCAAATATTTTGTTTATTGACACAACTCAAGTTTTTGCTTCGTAGATTCACACTGAGTACTCTGGCACTTGAAAACAGATGTTCCTGCAATCAGTTTCACTTAGATTCCACTGATGCCAGCATGTATTCTGGGAAAGTGGGAGGTCTATCTTTAATCGGGAGGTATACGATTGTACTGGGATTAAATATTTGGAACAGATATGTGATGCAACACTGTTACTTTTCTGTCATTTCTATTATGCTCTTATAGTCCCCCCACTTTTGCCTCTGAGTGGTCACATTCCCAAACAGCTTCTCTGTGCTATGTACAGTGGATATTCTGTATAAAGTCAAGAATTTCCTTTTTGTCTTCCACCAAATTTGACTGTAAATCCTAAATAATGAAAAAATAACCATTTAATTAGTAAGAAAAAAGATCTTGAGCATTTTTTGACCATATCTAAACTAATAATCTTTTGCTTTTTCTAGTGATCATTTCCTACAAATAACACACAGTTGCACATATTTTTACAGTTAAATCTTTTTTTTATTCTCTTGTGGAATGCTATGTTTAATGTTACAGTATGGTTGTCAAAGCTACTGAAATGTGACACATATCCATGTCTAAATGCTGCAGAACAATATAACTTTATTTTAACAAAAAGTTATTTTACAGCTGAGGTCTGATGGTTTTGAAACCAATGCCTATGTGTATGGCCAGCCACAAACCTGGGGGATGTTTATTTCCTGTACATGTATATACAAATATATCCCATACATATATATGCACACAGGCATGTATTAATTTATGTGTGAAATATATAAAATTATATACATACACATACATGCATATCTATATACATATACCCACCCTCACTATTGAGTTCACTTTTCTAACACTAATCAGCTTCATGCCCACTTATTGCTGCCCGGTATAACTACACGATTTTAGTGCCAATACCAAGCACCCTTTCGGATGCAGGACAGGTACATCTGTGCATATAGATATGTGTATTTATGTATGTTTGTGTGTATAAAGGAATCATTTCTCCCTTTTATGCTACAGTCATGCATTACTACGATAAACAGTCTTTTCACCATAGGTTTTGAAATTCTAAACAGTGTAAAATCTACTTCTGGAAAACTGTATAGGTTCATAGTTACAAAAAATATATATTTTATATATATATATATATATATATGTGTGTATATATATATATATATATATACGATTGAAACCTATTGAGTAGATATGTCCTCAGAATCTGGCTATATCCTAGCCCTTAGATAAATTAAAAGAACACCCTCTTAATAGGATGTTATGATAGCCTTAAATAGAACATTACCTGTATTTAGAATAGTTGATGTTTTAAAAGTTAACAAAATGATGTTAAAGATTTGAACAACACTATGCCATTGCATTAAATATATAAATGTTTCCACCAAAGGTTTGGTTCAATTACTTGTCTAAGATTTTCATGTTCCAAGAGTGACCAGTATTGTGGTCATTATTCTTAAAATTATGGCTCATTAAAGGCTTTTATACAAAAAAAAAAAGCCCTAGTTTTAATCATTTATAAAAACAAGTTCTCTTTAAAAGGAAAAATGTACATGAACACTAACGTACTCATGGATACTATCCTATACAAAGTGACTGCTATGTAAAGACAGGAACACCTCATGGTAGCACATGTAAACTGGTTTGGTTCCTCGGCTCTGCAGCGATTCAGCATGTGTAAAATTTAAACCACTCACATCAACATTTAAATTTAATACAGTGCAAATGTTTGAGAATAACCTGTTCCCCCCAGTGAAACAAGAACCAGCGTTATGCTGAATATTCTTCAGATCTATTTACACATTGAGCTAAAAAGTTCACCATAAACTTTGAAATTTGCTGAATATCAGCAGAAATGTTACTGAACTAGCAGCAATTGCATTTACAATATCTGATAGTTATTTGAGAGAATGCATGAAATTTTCCAGGCTGTACTCTGAATCGTATTGCTCTTGATCCCACAGGTCGCTCAGGTTTTCAAGAACTGATTTCATACTTGCTTTTCCAGAAGTAGAGGTGTCAGCTTTTTCTGCTTTGCCGTCCTTAAGAAAAATTGGCAGAAAGATAAAATGAAAGGTTAATTTCAGAAATTTTATTTTCCTTTAAAATATCATAGTTGTTTCTAACATTGCACTTTTTCAAGAGTTAAACAAACACTTCAAAATATGGGGAAGTTCGTGAACTCATAAAATAGCCTATTTTCCCACAGCCCTAATAATTTATCATTTTACGCTTTGTATTTGAGAAGAATTTTAAGAACATTGCAAAGAATTCACTGTTAACTGTGTCACTTGGCTTTGTCATTCTTCTCCCCTGTGTGTGTGTGTGTGTGTGTGTGTGTGTGTGTGTATATATATACACACACACCTGTGTATATGTTGGATATATAAATTATCAGCCTTTCCCAAAACCATCTGAGAGTAGGTTGTAGATATTATGCCCCTTTATCCCAAGAACAAGGACATTCTCTTACATAACCAAAGTACAAAGATCAAATTAAGGAAATTCAATATTGGTATATTAACATGATCTCATATGTAGTCCATATTCAAATTTTGCCAATAAGATCCTTTACGGCAGTAGTTCTTGCTTCCTTGGAACACCCCTTGAGCCCAGTTTCTGCTCACTGAAAGTCACCCATAAGAATGTTCTTTCAAATGGAATAAAATACATTTGAAGCAATCCATGTTTCTTTGAGCCTTTTTTTCTGGGTTACACAGATCCTGTTCTTTCAATCTCCCTTATGTGACATGATTGAAGAACTCTTCTCCATTCTGGCCATCTTTTGGGGATTCACTGATTTGTTACTGTTTAAAATGCAGCACCCAGAACCAGACAGTATTCTAAATGTGGCTTAACACACACAGAGTAGAGTGGAACTACTTTCTCTCACATTTGGACACTATAATTCTGTTATTACAGCTGGTTTAATTGCATTATATAAGGCCATTTCTCACCCTAATTTATACAGAGTGTACAGTTGATTTTCTGAACCCACACAGGACTTTAAATCCAACCCTATTAGTTTTACATTATTAGACCAACCAATATTTCCAGCTGGTGCATCCTTTGATAATGGATTGTTATCTGATATATATTAGTTCCATCATCCACATTAACAACAATAGCTACTATTTATTATTTTCATAACTCTAGTAACATAGGCATTGTTATTCTGCCAAGGCTGAAGATGGTCAGAGAAGTTAATTTGCCTAAGGTCACCAGTTAATAGGAGGCAGGGCAAGAAACACGGACCCAGGTCTAGCTGACTCCAGAAACAGCTGTAGGGACTAAGAAAGAAAACCTGGGGAAGACACTGGAGACATCAATCAGAATGTCAGACCTTCAAACAAACATATGCCCTAGTATCCTGGAGAGTTTTAGCTGGACATTAAAAATTCCCTCAAAGGGATGTCTAGGTGATACTAAAGTGAATGGCTTTTGCTGCTCCTTTTAATACTTTTACCAAGCAGTCCCAGGAAGTCTGTGAATACATTAAAGATACAACAAATTGTATAAGAAGTTCTTTACCTTATCAAGAGTAAACAGATCAAGGAGTTGATCTGTCCCCATAGTCTGCAAACTAGAATTCTCTTGGCTAATAACAGTATTTGCTATGTTCATCTTGAACTTCTGCAAACCCATTATTTTCTCTTCCAACGTTCCTCTGGTTATCAATCGGTACACGTTAACCACACGTTTCTGAATGAGAAAAAGAAGTTAAGCAACTGTAGCATGAATAAATGGGTAAGTAAGTTTTGAGATTTACCAAGTCAGAGGGCTTGCATACTTGTATTAAGTACTTAACTACCATTGAATTAGGATTGTGTTTTCTTTATCTGTGCCCATGACCTTAAAATGTTTGTAGACGATCACAGAATATTAGGAATGGACAGTTTCCCAGGTTTTCTTAGCCCAGGCACCTCATTTAGCACGTGAGGAAATGGTGCCACAAAATTAAGTGACTTGCCTAACATCACAACCCTTACTAACGTAAGAGCAGGAACTTAAACCAAGGCTTCCTGTCTTTTGGGGGGAGTTATTTTTCCCAGTGCACAAGTTAACACTTGTGAGTGCTGACTTTTTACCTGCCCAATGCGATGGGCCCGGTCCATGGCTTGTAGATCACGCATGGGATTCCAGTCATGCTCCACAAATACCACTGTGTCAGCGCCTGTTAAGTTAAGCCCCAGGCCACCAACGTGAGTTGTAAGTAAGAGAACATCTATGGATGGATCGTTGTTAAACCTAAAAACATAGATATTAAAAAATAAAATTAGTACATTTCTTCCTAAAGTTCAAGTAACAGAAACTGAACTGTTTAATAAAAATTAAAGAGCACAAATGAGAACACTGCTTTATAATCCACGACATAGACATTTCTGTGACCACCTGAGTTCAGACTGTCTTCTTTTAATATACATAACATCTTTAGTAGTAGAAAGAAGGTATTCTAGAACATGTCAGAAATTTCATACCTAGCAATTAAGTCCAATTGCAAAATGGATGCAAAAATGGAACACTAACTATAATTAAGACAAAACCCAACTATGAACCTTTAACATATGGAGACAGAAGAGTGTAGAGAAAGGTTAGATCAGTCAGGGAAGGTAGAAGATTAGCGTGCTGAGGGTTGCTAAAATTGTACTAGTCCTAGAAGATACTGACAAAGGACATCTGGTAGCTTCTAGGAAAAAGAAAAACTAACATTACTAAGCTACCATTTATTACTCACTCTGAGTCAGGCAATGGGCTTTGTACTTTATATGCTTTATGTTATTTCTTACAATAGCTCTATAAGATATTATTATTGTTATTTGAGAGACTCTCAGGCTGTGTGGATAATAAACAGGCCCAAGAGAACACTGCCTCAATGGTAGAGTCAGAGTCAAACCTGGGTTCAAAGTCCCTTCGTGGGTCTCTGTTTTGTGCCTAAAAATCTCTTAGGGATGCTTGTTAAAAATGCCCACTCTTGAAGTCAGCAGGCCTGGGACAGAACCTAGGAATATGCATTTTTAAAAATGAACCCCTGCGATTTCCAGTGCAGAGGGAGCAGACCACACGTAAGAACACTGTACTCAGTGATTCTGCTTCCAAGCTAGGCCAGCTTCCAACTTGTTTTCAGCAGAGACAGAGGGATCAGGATAAAGAGCTTAGTTAAGCCACTTGTTTGCTTCCTCCTGCCCCAACTCCCATAAACAGATGAGGGGAAAGTAGTTACCTCTGTTTTTTGTTGATGCCTTAAATTTCTTTCATGCCCTTAGGAGTGCTTTCCTAATACAGTCACACTTTTTTCCCCCTAACTAAACAAACTATTCAATTATATTTCTGCAGTTCTGTATTTTAAAAAGGTAAAGGTTTAGTTGGGTTGAATTATACAAAAAAAAACACATTTGCAAATATCTAGCCAAAGAAGATATTTCATGAGGCAAACTTCTATGTAAGTAATAATAATAAATTGACTATAACTTGATTTGTAAGATTTTAGAAGCCACTTACCGTGAAACAATGGAATGCCTCTGACCAGGAGGTATGCTACCATCTAATCTCAAGTAAGTGACAGAGGGTAAGTGAGGCTTGAGAAGATCGTGCTCTACTATATCAAGCATGCTTTTAAGCTGACAGAAGATCAGTATCCTGTGCTGGGCTACAACAGACTCTGTGCCACTCTCGGAAGTGCTGCCATTTCCCAAACCACAGTCCAACAGCAACTTGAAAAAAGAATCAATTGTTACACAGATGTCCAATAAAAGTAGGCAGTCAATCTCACCAAAATAAATATTTCTCTTTGTGGTGAGAAAAGGTTAACTTACCTGTGACCTGAAAAGCAGATTAGCATTTGGGGCTCTCATTTATAACATTTTCTACACTAGCCCGTGTGAAATCTAAAATCTTCATCCGTTATTTATTCTCAATAAAATTTAAGCCAGAATAACTACAAAAAGCTAAAACAATAAAGTCCAGGTTTTACAATAAGATCTTAATTTTTAAGGCTAGAAAAACTAAATGGTATTAACATTTACATTAACTTGAAATTGGTTCCTTTAATTTAAGCTTTCCAAATTCCAGAATTTTTTAAAACTCCATTTTTAACAGTTATGCCAAGAGTGACATGAGCAAATGGCAGAGCAAGCAGTTCCTAGAAAAATTAATTCCAGTGATCCACACTGACACATATAATCAAGCTGTTGAAAGACAAAGACAAAAAGCGAAATCTTGACGACACCAAGAGAAAAGTGACCACCCCACCACCACCACACGACCTGTGGGATCTTTGTCTCCCAACCAGGGATCAAACCCGGGCCCCGGCAGTGAAAGCGCCAAGTCCTAACCACTGGACTGCCAGGGAATTCCCAAAAGTGACTTCATGTAAAAGGGATTCTCAATGAGATGAACACCCCTTTTCTCATCAGACACCATGGAGGACATGACCAAGAAAGTTAAAAGACCATCTACAGAATGGGAGAAAGTATTTGCAAATCACGTATCTGATAAAGGCTTAATATCTAGAATATAAACTCCTAAAACTCAACCAGAAGACAAACAACCCAATGAAAAAACAGTCAAAGGACTTAAACGGGCATTTCTCCAAAGAAGATATACAAATGTCCCAATTAGCACATGAAAACAACATCATTAGTCAATAGGAATAGCAAATCAAATCAACAATGCGATACCACTTCATACCTATTGTGACGGCTATACTAAAAAAAAAGGAAAATAAGTGTTGGTGAGGATGTAGGGAAATCAGAACCCTGGCACATAGCTTGGGAATGTAAATGTTGCAGCCACTGTGGAAAGCAGTTTGGCAGTTCCTGAAAAAGTTAAACATAGAATTGCTATATAATCCAGCAATTCCACTCTTAGGTCTAATATCTAAAAGAACTAAAAAGAGGGACTCAAACAAGCTAATGTTCATTGCAGCAGTATTCACAATAGCCAGAAGGTGGAAACAGCCCAAGTGTCATCAACACATGACTGGATAAACAAAATGTACTGGTGGTGGTAATAACAGCAACAGAGGACTATTATCCAGCCATAAAAATGAATGAAGTGCTGATATGTGCTCTAACATGAATGAACCTTGAAAGTAAGTGAAATAAGCCAGCCACAAAAGAACAACAATATGGTTCCACGTACATGAAATATTTAGAACAGGCAAGTTCATACCGACAGAAAGTAGATTCGAGGTTCCCTGGGGTTACAGAAAGGGGAGTGGGAAGTTATTGCTTAACAGGTACAGAGTTTCTATTTGGTTGATGGAAAAATTTTGGAAATAAATAGTGGTAATGGTTACATAACACTGTGAATGTTGTTAATGCCATAGAATTCTAGTTAAAAATGGTTAAAACGGCATATACTATGTTATATATTTCACCACAATTTTTTAAAAAGCTGTATCAAAAATTTAACAAGCCAAATTTTAAAATAAAAGAAATAGTAAACACCTCAGTAATCTTTTGGAAAAGCAAATTTACCTACTGTTACAGACCAAGAATGTACAACACACATCTAAGCACTTAGAAGACCTACTTACTTGTTTCAAAGCCGAGAGTTTAGGGGCATGTTGAATATCATGGAGAGAAGAATTCTGAACCGCGAGTTTCTCAGTAGTATTCTTGAACTCTGGGTGTTGAGGTGTTAAGACTAATGCTGGATGGTTGCACAGTTTACGCAGGTACTGTAATGCCTTTAAGAAAGGGGAAGAAAGTATATACAAGTCTCCTTCACGTGCCACAAATGTTCATGTCAGTATCTTTCCTATGCTAGTCCATCTATCTAAAATGCCTTTCTTCTCCTTCTCACTACTCCTCTGCTCATTCTTCAAGAAACAGTTTAAGTACCTCATCTGTGATGTCTTCATCTTACACAACTTGTATTTATTTTTGTGACAGCATTTATAACTTGTATAAATTGTACTGTTTATGTCTGTCACCCCCACTAGACAATGAGCTTTTCGTGAAAGAATGTCTTATTTATTAGCTCCTAGCTAACTCTTTCCCACTCAAAGTGCCTGATAATGCTGATAGATGATTCTAGAACTAGACATCATTTTCTAAAGAAAGGTTTCTCAAACTTCAGTGGGTATAAAAACTTCTTGAGGACCTTATAAATCTGTAAATCTCTCCCCTCTACACAGTATTTTGATTCAACAGGTCTGGTGGTGGGAAAGGTAAGGTGGAACTAGGTGGTTGTGTTTCAAGTGGTTGTGTTTGAGAATCAGAACCCCCTCAGGTCTTTTTTTTTCTTTCTCTGATTCAGCCATACCCTTTGTCTTTTGTCATTTACTTGGCTTATAGTTTGGGTCTCAACTGTATCCGTAAGCACTATGACAGAAACTGTGGGAGAGGTATAAGCCTTCAAAATCACCTTTTCCCATTTCTATCCTTAAAACTGCTACAAGTATTTAATTTATTGGTGACAAGGGGGTTTGGAAGGTATTCTACAGTGGAATATTTCAAAAGGGAAAGAAAAAAAGTGAGTTGATACTCTTTTTTCTCAAGCACATTCATCATGTGTCTCAGGACTTCTGTGCTCTATGTATCCTCTGCCTGGAATCACTCCCCACCACCACATATCTGCATGCCTCAATCTCCCTTCAGATCTTCGCTCAAACGTCACCTTCTCAGTGACATCCCTGATCACTCTATTGAAAACCACAACCTACTGTGACTCCTATACTGTATAACCCCATACTTGCCTTTATTTTCTTTTACATGATATATATATTTTACTTACTTAATCAATTTTCACCTCTACAAGGGAAGGGGTCTGTTTTGTCCACTGCTTTAATTAACCCCTGAGGTTATAGAAAAATTACTGCCTTGTGGTAGATGTTCAAATATTTTTTGAATAGAAAATAAGTTTCTCTATTTTAAAACCCTTCTTTTAATGTAATATACAAACATATATTGTGGTTTTTACTTTAATTTTAATATTAAATTACTTATTAATTACTAATTATGAATATGAAAATAAATTGGTACTTTTACCTATTTTCAAGAATGTATACACAATACTGAAAAAAACTAAATAAATCCGTATTTCAGTGTCCCATGTAAAAACTGCTGCACTGAAGAACATTGTTCAACAACATTTAAAAAGTGGACTGTAATATATACCTGGAATACATGGCCTGTAGCTTTAAGCTTTGGTTTTTCAGTTTCTTCAGAAAGTGCAGCTGAAGAAACTGTTTCATCAACATCACACTTGGCACGAGACTTAGCAAAATCCTCATAGAGCTGAACCTGTAAAATTCCCCCCATGAAAGCAATAAGTATAATTATTTTCAATTGTTCAAAACATAACTAGCGGGCTTCCCTGGTGGCGCAGTGGTTGACGGTCCGCCTGCCGATGCAGGGGGCACGGGTTCGTGCCCCGGTCCAGGAGGATCCCACATGCCGCGGAGCGGCTGGGCCCGTGAGCCATGGCCGCTGAGCCTGCGCATCCAGAGCCTGTGCTCCGCAGCGGGAGAGGCCACAACGGTGAGGCCCGCGTACCGCAAAAAAAAAAACCCCAAAAAACCCCACATAACTAGCAAAGGCCAATAAAAGCAGTAATTTAAATCAGCCCTCATCAAAGAAAATAAATTATGATACCTATATTTCACTACTTGATTACAGATGATCCACTGCATCTTGGTAAATTCCTTTTAAATTACATTTAGAAAACAAGTTTAACACATTGTTTGGCTGCTAAAATATTTTAAAAAATAGTCAAATAGTCCTAGACCCAACTTTTCCACTCTGTTCAAGAAGAGAAATACATTACCAATAAAAGAGAACTTTAACCCTTACAAGTAAATGAGGAAATCTTCCTTAAGTGAAGTTATGTGGTCAAGACCCTAACAGGTATATTTCAAAAGACCAAGTTTAAAAAAGGATACTAACTGCAGAACCCATACCAAGTTCAAAGTATTATCTTGGAGTCTGGGTTCCTGCCTTGTATATGCTAAAACAATGTGAAAGGGAAGAGAATCTAGAGTGCTAGAGAACAGAAGTCAGAGAATAAAAACCTGCAGGTGCAAAGCGAACCCAAATGTCACTTCCCTCCCCAGCCCCCTTCCTCCAGACTACTTAAATGTGTTTTAATGAGGATGTTATAATACCACCACCAGTATATCATCTCAGGTTTTTTCATATGGCACCTTCTCTTTATTATACTTAACTTTAAAAAGTCTTGATTTCATTACCTCTAAAAATTTTTCCTTCAAGAAATATTAATCCAATTTTTACAAATGAGGGATGGAGGCTCAGAGAGATGAGGTAGATAATATAAATGATCACAGAGCTCTTAGCATCTAAATTAGTGTCCTGTCCACTAAACTCAGGTTGTATAGATAAATACTAAAAGGTTAAATGTCTATACACTGGAGGGAAAGCAGCAGTTTTCCAGGTATGTCCGTATATCTTTTTTTCATTTGACCATACTAAATCAACTCTAATACTGAAACAGACTGATGCTCACTAACCTAGAACACAAAGTAAACGTTCAAACAGAAAATTCTGCTTATAGGCCATATCTTACTAAGACAAGAGACAGTTTCCCCTTACAAAATTACTGCACAAGGAAAGGCATACAATAAATTCCTTTGATAATAGTCTCTATGTACAAAATCAGAACTGTGCAGAAGCCAATACTTATTTTGAAAATTTATTGGCAATACTTTAAAAGGGACAAGGTCCCACTTCCCAACTCAGCCCTGATGTATACACCTATAATGCTGCTGCAAGGATATGACATTATAGGCAGACTTCTGGCCCTTATAAAACATTGGCTTACTTCTATATCATTTTAACCTTTCAACTTTTTCAATTAACTAGACATATATAACAAAGCAATTATGATACTGGATTTTGTTTTAATGCTATATTCAAAATGCACATACCCAAATGTGTACTTACATATCCAAACAGGTTCATTTAGGTTTTATCTACACCTGTTTGAAACAGTATTCCTGAAGTCTAAGGAAGTAGAAGCTAGATTAGAGTGATAAACCAAAGGCTAAATCCCCTTTATTCAATACTTTTGTGGCTTGTTCAAAACATTCCCCTAATAAACATACCACCAAGAACCACAATTGCGATCACCAGATTCCTAACCTGGAGAGTACTAAGAGTACAGTAATAGTCTTGAATAATTTTGGGCGGTAGATCCTGCAAAACATCTTCTTTCATTCTTCTCAAAAGAAATGGCAGGACTTGGCGGTGCAGTGCATCCATCGCGAGAACACCTATTAATAATAAGAGAGTTAACTTAATTCTATTTATTATTATTATTATTAATTTCTCTTAATAATAAGATTAAATGGCTTCCCAAAAGTTAGATATAAATTATATTCACTTGCACAGAGTATATAACTGTATCTCTTTTTCATACCTGCTTCTTGTTCACGACTGGAGCTTCGAGCATCCCTACTTGCTAATATAGGTTTACCATATCGTGCAGCAAACTGGCGTTCAGTCCCCAAAAATCCTGGCATGAGGAAATCAAATAATGACCACAGCTCCAAAACGTTGTTCTGAATATAAGAAAGGAACACCAGTTATCTTGTGTACTAGGATTATTTCCTTACACTTAAAAATGGAACATTAATGAAAGCCCACTGTGATGACATAGATTATCACCACATTTTTGGGTATAAGTCTATATATACATATATTTTAAAGATTTTTTTGATGTGGACCACTTTTAAAGTCTTTATTGAATTTGTTACAATATTGCTTCTGTTTTCTGTTTTGGTTTTTTGGCCGTGAGGCATGTGGGATCTTAGCTCCCCGACCAGGGATCAAACTCGCACCCCCTGCAAAGGCAAAGTCTTAACCACTGGACAGCCAGGGAAGTCTCTATAAGTCTATATTTTAACGTGTAAAATTTGGAGAAAATACTCTATCCTATTTGGAGGAAACTTTCAAGTCTCTTCCACCAGAATAAGCCTTGGTCCGTGGTATTTAAATCCTACTGGTAGGTTCCATCAAGTAGTAAATAGAAGAGAAAGATGAATACATGTCTGATTCTTTTAACTTTGAGACTCAGATTAGCAGCAAGATTTAAGAAATTTGGCCAATTACCACCATTTCTTCAACACAGGAAAACCTAGAAGAGTTTGGTTATAGGTCAAGTCTACCCAGTATTTATGGGTCATGAGGAACAGGCACAGGTTCTTTCCAATTCTGTTGGAGTTTCATGAAAAAAGAAAAAAAGAAATCAACACCTTTTCATTTTAGATGCTTTCCCAGTATGTGTGGATCCTAAGGTACCATCCCATCTGTTTACCCCTTCCAGAAGCCCTCCTCACCAGGCTCAAGCAGTGGCTCACCATGCTGGGCTGCCATTCTATACTGAAACCCTTCTAATCCCACCTAGGCTCTGCCCCATGACTCATGGGCTACCATGGCTGTTTGGTGCAGAAACCCACCCACCTTACAGCTTCAGAGCTAAACTGTTGAGGTGTGGAAGGGGAAAAGAGAGCCTTTAAGCAAACAAATACTTCTTTTGTTGTGAAAGCTATAATCAATTTTAAAATACTGTGAAGTTTCCATATAAGCAAAACAAATCTTGATATATCAAACCTAAAGAGTATGCTGCGGAGCAGCTGGGCCCGTGAGCCATGGCTGCTGGGCCTGCGCGTCTGGAGCCTGTGCTCTGCAATGGGAGAGGCTGCAGCAGTGAGAGGCCCGTGTACCCCCCACACACACAAAAAAACAAACCTAAAGAGTGATTTTTTCCTCTTATTTATTTATCTATCTATCTATTTACCTATCTATTTATTTAGGCTGTGCCATGTGGCATGCAGGATCCTAGTTCCCAACCAGGGATCAAACCCATGCCCCCTGCACTGGGAGGGCAGAGTCTTAACCACTGGACAACCAGGAAAGTCCCTTTTTCCCTTTTAAATGTACTTTTTCTTACTTCCATTAAATTTTCATATGTTTGTAATTACGTTCTCTCTTGTGGTTATTAAAATCTGAAGTGTTTACTTAATAGACAAAACCATAATACTTTAGTAGTCAGTCTATCACCAAAAATAAATTTAAAAGAAAAGTAACAAATACATAAAGAACCATCATTTTTTTAAGAGTCAGAAGCAATCTTATAGGTCACTTGGTGTCTACCCTCCTGCCAACTGGAGAATGATGGAGGGTATCTTCCCATCAGACTTGGCTATCCAAGCTAGATGTGAACATTTGCAACCAATTCCTCTGGAAGATAAGAGAATCTTTCAAAAATATCTAAAGGCATCTACATACTCAGCCATCTCCTTCCTTTTCTAAGATAAACTGTTACAATCTCTTTCCTTCAACTGCTTCCTAATCTCAGGTATTCATACCTCTCCTATATGATGAGTCACCTCTGAATCATCTCTAGCTTCTCAATGTTAAATCAGATTGTATTATACTGCAGAAGGAAGATGGCCAATGTGGAAGACTTATGTCTTATAAGACTTATATTTACATAGCCTAAAATTACATTTTAAATATGAGATTTAAAACCTAGTTTGCTCACATACTGCTACATACCAAATGAACCATTATAAAAGCAAGATAATTATTGGAAATTATCATTCCTATAAACTAAAAAAACCTCTTTAATTCACTGTCAAATGCCAAGCCTTCTCTCCACATGGCAAATATTAAAAAAAAAAAAAAAAAAAAAAAAGGTAAATAATTACCTGGATTGGTGTTCCAGAAAGAATAATCCTATAATTAGCAGTCAGTTGTTTTACTGCTTTTGACAATTTTGTTTTTCCATTTTTGATGACATGGCCTTCATCAAGAATACAGTAGTTAAATTTAATATTTCTGAAGAAAAACAAAAATGTTAGCATCTTTTACTATATGTCAGGAACAATATGAAGTCTTTGAGGCAGGAAAATACTAAGTCTCTCTGAATTTGATACTAAGTCTTTCTTTAAAAAAGTTTAATTCTTACCTAAAGAAATCTATGTCGTTTCTCACAACATCATATGAAGCCACTATCAGATTGTGCCTTTTCACCTGATGCTGTAACCTGTATTTAAAAATACATAAGATTACAAAATGGGGAATCTGCAAAGTTTATAATATGCTTTCAAAGGGAAAACCACAGATGCCATTGTATAAAGTGCTTTCAATCTACCTACTAAGCCCAATATTCCCTTCTGCTTACTCTACATCCATGACCCTGACACCTGAAGGCCATTCTTCTTATGACTTGGCCTTGTTGCCCTAACTCAGTCTGATTAGAAAAGAGACAGGTACCTGACTCAAAATGTGGAGGTCATTTTAACTTTATTTGCCAACACCTCTTCCTTGGAGGCACTCACTATTCCTTCACCATTCCATGTTGTGCTCGGGGGTAGAGGGGGAGCTATCAATCACACGTCCTCATAGTCACCAAAGAGATGAAGCATTTTAATCAGGTCAAGCCATTCACAATATTTTATCCCCTGACCACAAAGACTGGTTTGGGGGCATGACCCAGTCAAGGCCAGTCAGTCATCTCAGGTACTGATATATTCATGATGGGAGAGAGAAGATTTCTGTTTATTATAGTTGCCAAGCTAGGAGAATGCCCATGGTCATCTTACCTACCAACAGTAGACTGAAGTCCAGTAGACATCGACAGAACAAGTTATACGTGGGGAAGAATAGTAAATTAGATGTACCTGAAGCAAGAATTCACCCCCTGAGATTCTCAATTTAATTAATGAATTTGCCATTTGCTTAAGCTAGTCTGAGCTGAGCTTCTACCACTTGTAAATGGATGAATTCTTTTACAATAAATTCTTTAAGAGTACAAGCTGTTGAGCTGCCTGTGTTCCAATCTTCATTTAATTAGCTGAGTGACCTTGTTCCCAGACCCCATGTCTTGGACTCCTCATCTGCAAACTGGGAATAATAGTACCCATACCTCATAAGGTAATTATGAGAATACACAATTTTACCTAAATGTAAATAAAACTGCTTAGAATAATGCCTAGCCAGTAAGTGCTCAATATATGTTAGCTATTATTAACAGAAGGGCAGCAAATCTATGGACTAATCAGCAATCTATGACCATCCAAGCTTTAAAGGATTAACTGAAATCAGGGCTTTCCTCATGGCACGGTGGTTAAGAATCCGCTTGCCAATTCAGGAGACACGGGTTTGAGCCCTGGTCCGGGAAGATCCCACATGCCACAGAGCAACTAAGCCCATGCGCCACAACTACTGAGCCCGTGTGCCACAACTACTGAAGCCTGTGCACCTACAGCCCATGCTCTGCAACAAGAGAAGCCACAGCAATGAGAAGCCCACGCACCACACCGAAGAGTTGCCCCTGCTCGCCGCACCTAGAGAAAAGCCCGTGTGCAGCAATGAAGACTCAGTGTAGCCAAAAATAAATAAATAAATTTATTTTAAAAAAAGATGAACTGAAATCAATGATATACCACCCTTCAACATTTGTATTTAGGAACAGAGATGTACTAGTTGATAGACAGAAGGTAAAACTAATAGAACTCTAGCGTTTCTGTGGTATCAGGGCAACTAGAGCAAGCCACTGTGGACCAAAAAGCTTTTTTTTTTTTTTTTTTTTATGGTACGCGGGCCTCTCACTGTTGTGGTCTCTCCCGTTGTGGAGCACAGGCTCCGGACGCGCAGGCTCAGCGGCCATGGCTCACGGGCCCAGCCGCTCCGCGGCACGTGGGATCCTCCCAGACCGGGGCACGAACCCGCGTCCCCTGCATCGGCAGGCGGGCTCCCAACCACTGCGCCACCAGGGAAGCCCCCAAAAAGCATTTTTGAGGAGAGAGAAGAAGAAAGAGGGAGCACTTCGGGAAAGTGAGTAGAAAATGACGATACAACAGAAGCACCTAGAAGATACTATGATCAGAAGACTTCCAAGAAAGGCATAGAGAATGGTTTTGGTTCCTGACAGTTTCCTGGCTCCAAAACTTAGAAAGCCCAACTGATTGTTAACAATGGCTAAAGTCCTTGAATTTTGATGAGTCTCACTGATTATATCTTTATTATTCACTTACCTTTCTTAAATAAGTAAGTTCCTATGTCTGACAACCAAAAAAGCTAACTAGAATTCATTTTTAATCGATTTTATTCTTCCAAACTACTTAAAGCAAAAGATAAAACATTTTTTTGTTGGATAGTTCTTACCTTATTCTTTCAGTGGGAGGTCCAGTATAATGCAATGGATTGAGATATTCTCTGGAGCAAAATTTACCTACTTCATCCACCCAATGACCTGTTAATGTTGGCGGACAAACCACCAAGGAAGGAAGTGGCATACATTCTGCCAATTTTGATCTTGCATATTCCTGGGCCCTTTAGACAGCAAAACACAAGGAATTAACCAGTTCGTTTAAACTGCTCAGCACCTGAAAGCCTTCTTTTAAAATAACATTTAAAATTACCTGTGACAATGATCTCCTGCTAGAATGCAGATGGACTGTAAAGTTTTTCCTAAACCCATGTCATCACACAGAATTCCATGAAGCTTATACTTATTAAGAAATGCTAACCAGTTCACACCATCCTGAAAGGTTGGGAGAAAAAGAAAAATGATAAATGTGAACAGATCATAACAAATTTTTTCTTGTAAAGAACATGTTTACACAGACCAAAAAATCTGTATTTTTACAGGCAATGAGAAATAAATGGGTATAAGACACTAGACAGAAGAACTGAATTAATAAATCAATTTTTAAACTCTTTAAGGCACATTTACAAGGAATAGTCACTATTTATAAGTATAAAACTTTACCTGCTGATATTTTCTGAGTTCAGCATTGATTGGTACTGGAATCTTGTAATTTTCTAATTTTTTCCCATCTAACAATTGCTCCAAAAAGTGTCGTTCCTTGGCTTTCAACTGGATTAATTCTTCTGACATATTTGGAGGGTCTGGAATGCCTGCCTAAAATTGTTTTTTAAAGTGTATTAAAACTATTTGCTACTATTTATTAATTTTTCCATCCTCAGATTATGAAATCATTTCACATCTTATCAAAATACAAATGCAGAGATAACACAATATTGTAAACCAACTATACTTCAATTATAAAGAATACCAAAAATAAAACATATATATGTATATATATATAAATGCAGAGAAAAAAGCAATTCAAAAATAGTATGATTTTAAAGACTGGAAGACAAATATTTAAGAATTTGACAGGTATTAAAAGTGCTATAATGAGACTACTAAATAAACACATTTGAGATATTTTAAAGAACACAGCTACAATTTATTTTTTCCAGTACCATGGCATTACTTGATAAAGAGGCAAATAAAATTGTACAGTTTATTTTAAGTGAAATCCTGTTACTGGAGCTTCTCAATTTTAGGGTTATGATACCCCAGGGTATTGGTTCTCAAAATGTGGTCTGCAGACCCCTCAGGATTTCTAAGACCTTTTCAAAGGGTTATTGACGTCAACTATTTCATAACAAAAGAGAGACATTACTTTTTTCACTGTGTTGACATTTGTTCTGATGCACAAAAATAATGGGCAAAACTGCTTGTGCCTCAGAAAGAATCAAGGCAATGTCACCAAGTGTACTGGTAGTCACTGTAGTATTCCTCACAGCCATCCACCAGCTTTTTTTTTTTTTTATATATTTTTTTTTTTTGCTGTAGGTTTTTTTTTTTACATCTTTATTGAAGTATAATTGCTTTACAATGGTGTGTTAGTTTCTGCTTTATAACGAAGTGAATCAGTTATACATATACATATGTTCCCATATCTCTTCCCTCTTATGTCTCCCTCCCTCCCTCCCTCCCTATCCCACCCCTCTAGGTGGTCAACACCAGCTTTTTTTTAAAGTTGGTTTCACTTAAGAATGTCCTTGGGGGCTTCCCTGGTGGCGCAGTGGTTGAGAGTCCGCCTGCCAATGTGGGGGACATGGGTTCGTGCCCCGGTCCGGGAAGATCCCACATGCCACGGAGCGGCTGGGCCCGTGAGCCATGGCCACTGAGCCTGCACATCCGGAGCCTGTGCTCCGCAACGGGAGAGGCCACAACAGTGAGAGGCCCGCGTATCACAAAAAAAAAAGAAAAAAGAAAAAAAAAGAAATGTAAAGTGAAAGTTAAGAAATGTAAAATTCTCAGAAAAGAACTTCAATTAAATTCAATTAAAATATATGTTCCTTATAATACCAGAAATAGTATCAGGAGTGAGGTGTATACACTGAGTCTTAAGATGATTGCATGTTATATTTTCAGAAGGTTTTTTTTTTTTTTTTGCTGCGCTGCAGGGCTCGAGGGATCTTAGTTCCCCAACCAGGGATCAAACCTGTGCCCCCTGCAGTGGAAGCGCAGAGTCCTAACCACTGGACCGCCAGGGAATTCCCTCAAAAGGTTTTAGAATTAACAACTTTGTCAAGTAAGATAGAAACTAACATTTTAACACATCTAATACCATAATGACAACCATCAAAACGAAGCCTTTCTGCACAGTGCTTTATAAGTAAGAAATCTTCAAACATTTATCCTCATGGACCTTTTAATAAATGACCACCAGATATAAGGCCATACAATAGGGACATTTCCTAACAACGATTAGGATTCATAAATACTGTTTAGTGCCAGGAACCCTTCCTTTGAGTATCTTCCTCACCCCAATTCCTATAAAAGCTGCAAGAGTTACTAATAGCGCAAGGAATTAAAGCTTCTATCAAAACCACTGGTTTATATTCTCTGAATCCTTGACTGAAAAGTACATGATTCTTCCTATGAAGATGGGGCAGAGCAAATCAAGATAAAGTGAAACAGGAATTAACTTGCATGACATTCTTGTTTCTATTGCTGCATCTTCAAACTCATAGCATCTAATCTGCTATTAATCCTATCCAGTGTGTTTTTATTTGTAATTATATCTTTCAACTCAAGAAGTTCAATTTGGGTTGTTCTTATGTCTTCCATTTTGCTCCTTATCACACTCATGCTTTCCCTCTACCTTCTTGAACATATGGAGCATATTTTAATGTCCTTGTATACTAATTCTATTATCTGGGTCATTTCAGGGTGTGCTTCTATTGACTGACTTTTCTCCTGGTTAACTTTTTTTGGGGGGGGCAGGATCTCAGTTCCCTGAGCAGAGATTGAAACCTGGCCATGGCAATGAAAGCCTGGAATCCTAACCACTAGGCCACCAGGGAACTCCCTCTGGTCAATTTTCTGATGGGTGCTAAACGTCGTAAGTTTTACGCTGTTGGGTGCTGAACTTTTGGGGGTTAAACAGTTTTTTCTTTTGGGGATATAGTTAAATTACCTGAAACCAATTTGATCCTTTTCAGGCTTGCTTTTAAGCTTTATTAAGGTGCGTTCAAATCAGTCTTCTGTCAAGGGTTAATTTGGCCCTGCTACTCAGGCAATATACTTCTAAGGACTGTACTCAGTGCCCTATATGGTAGGTCCTCTGACTCAGCTTGGGGGAAATACCTATTCTTGACCCTGTGTGAGCTCTGGGAATTGTTCCACCTACTCCTTTCTGATTTTTCCCCCCAGTCTCAAACATATTCTCATACATATGCACAGATGAACGAATACTCAGCCTTTGTGTGGACCTCTGGAGCTTCCTCTCTGTGCAGCTACTTCCTCTCGGGTACTCTGCCTTGCAAATTCTACCCATCTTGTCCTCTCTGCACTCTGACTCTGCTAGCCTCTGTTTAGGTTTCACTTCCCTGTCCTATGGTCTGGAAACTCACTCCAGGCAGTAAGCTAGGGCATTTCATTTGTTCCCTTGTTGTTCAATGTCTGAAATCCATTGTTTGATTCATTTTGTCTGTTTTTCTAAGTTAAGGTAGGAGGATAAATCTGTTTTATCATGGCTGGAAGCAAAATATGCATCACATCCTTGTAATTTTCACATCTATCAAAGGGAATCTCATCAATCTTTTCTCAATCTCTAAAGTTCAAAATCTCTTTTCTTTGCCAACTTGTTATCAAGTACTGTTATTCTCCCTTAAAAAAAAAGTAGTTTAGACTCTTTATCACCTCACAGTGGATCTGGGCTCTGGGGGCACTTACATTCTAATCCACATTCAAACAGCTATTAAACTGATTTTCCTAAAACACTGCTTTCATCATCTACTCCTTTGCTCAAAGAACACATGATGGTTTCTCATCACTCATTGATTTCAATTCCAAAAAAGACCAAGGGGACAAAGCATAATCAACTTAGTTTACAGATAAGATGATGCAAGGCCCAAAAGTTAAAGGATATGAATAAGACCTAGGAAGCAGAGGATGGAAACAATTCAGGAAATGTCACTTGGGTCTTTTGATACAGTAGTCTAGTATTTTTTTAGTCACAGTGGTTATTTTAACATATTGTGGAAAAAATATTCATGCAGAGAAATATATAAACAAAGGTACAGATCAATAAATTAGAAAACAAACAGCTCTCTAACTACTGCCTGATTAAGAAAAACAGCCCTGCCATCATCCTACAAGATCCTGTAAGCTCCTTCCCAGTGATAACCCACTCTCCTTTCCTCAAGAGGTAATCATTTTCCTGACTTTTCATGGCAGTTTCTTTTTTACCTTTCTTTATACCTTTATCACCTAGGTATGCATCCCATGTACTTTTGCCTATTTTTGAACGTCATAGAAATAGAATCTTACGTTAAGGATTCACTAATTGTCGTATGTATCTGTACTTTGTTCGTTCTTATTGCAGTATAATAATCCAGTTAACATATCTAAAGATAATGAGTAGCTGAGTGGTTTTAGACTACTATAAATAATGGTACAAATAGTATTCTTGAAGGTGTGTCTTGGATGTATTCTGAATTTCTCTAGGATATATACCTAGCATAGATTTGATGGGTCATTGGGATGGGAATCTTCAACTTTACCAGATATAGCCAATTTTTTTTTTTTTTCAGAGAGGCTATCATCCAACTTACGCTTGTATTTTGCTGGTGGAAATATAAAATGGTAGAGTTACTCTGGGTAAAATAGTTTGGCAGTTTCTTAAAAAGTTAAACATGATATGATCCAGTAATTCCACTCCTAAATATCTGCTCAAAAGAAATAAAAGCAGGGACTTCTCTGGCGGTCCAGTGGTTAAGAATCCATGTTCTGGGGCTTCCCTGGTGACGCTGTGGTTAAGAATACACCTGTCAATGCAGGGGACACAGGTTCGAGCCCTGGACCAGGGAGATCCCACATGCTGCAGAGGAACTAAGCCCGTGCACCACAACTACTTAGCCTGTGTGCCACAATTACTGAAGCCTGTGTGCCTACAGCCTGTCCTCTGCAACAAGAGAAGCCACTGCAACGAGAAGCCCGTGCGCCACAACGAAGAGTAGCCCCTCGCTCGCCGCAACTAAAGAAAGCCTGCGCGCAGCAACAAAGACCCAACGCAGCCAAAAATAAATTAATTAATTAAAGGAAAGAAATAAAAGCATGCATCCACACAAAGACTTTATAAGTGCACAAAGTGCACGTTCATAGCAGCATTACTCATAATAGCCAAAAGCTGGTAATAAGCCAAATGTCCATCAACTGGTGAATGGATAAACAAAATGTGGTGTCTCCATAAAATAGAGTATTATTTGGCCAGTAATACTCTAAACACACCCAAAAGGAGCTACTGACATACTACAACACGGATGAACTGCATATATACTTACTTCCTGAATTACAAAAATCCCATAAAAATATGTAAGTGGCTAAGTGGAAGGGTCCTGGCTTTTCCCTTGCTTCAAGGCACTTCTATTTCCCCCATTGGCCACATATATTATTTCTGTAGCATGAATATACTCCAAAATTCTCTAACTTCAGCCTTCTAGTCTGCTTTCTCCATAATCCAACAGAGACATCATTTGCTTTTTACACTTTCAATTACTATCTTTCAAATTTACCTTTCACGTAAACTTCAGAACAGAATCTTTACATAGATGTTACCAGGGATACTTAGGAACAATTCTATTTCTAGAAGAGCATCATTGAATTATCATTCTTTTAGGAACCATAGTTTTTGTTTGTTTTTTAAATTTTTGGCCGTGTCGTGTGGCATGTGGGATCCTAGTTCCCCGATTGAACCCGTGCCCCCTGCAGTGGGGTCTTAACCACTAGACTGCCAGGGAAGTCCCAGAACCATAGTTTTATGTAAAACACTGTGTTGAAAAAAAATTACCCATTAAAGCATAAAATTCTTAACACTTATAACATAAACATATTCAAATCTTTTTTTAAACCTGACATGTTCTTTAAAAAGGGTTACAATTACTATGAAGTTACTGAAAACATTAAGTCCATAAACCAAGTATCTTCAACTTACCTCAAGTGGCATGAGTCTAATTAGTGTTGCAAAGCACTGTGTAGCCATGAATCTTACACTGTCCGTCTGATCACTCATTCTTCCCAACACAGGCACGACTAAAAGGACAATATATGGAACAATACCAACATCCAGTTGTTCCATTACACCTGAGTAAGTTATTAAGGAAATTTCCAACTGGTTCCAAGGTAGATGTTTTCATAAACTAAGACCATGACTTCTAAAACAGTTCCTCATTTTCTCACCTGTATTATGAAGAACTGACTGTCCCTCAAGGTCTATGATTCAACTATAACAGCATTTGTACAATGTTACTCCTTTGTGAACATTATGTAACTTTCTCATGATTAAGAAGATAAAATGATGTTTTTCACCTGAGGAAGGCTGGAGGTAACTTTATTAATAAGACTTTTTTCCATAGAGAAATTCCTACAAGTTTCTAGAATTCCCATACCAAAATTGAGTTACAATTGCAAGCAAGGGAGCACAACTCAGCGTCAAAGATTAATTCCAAATTTCCCACCAACATCTCAACAATCTTAAACTGGACATAGCAGGCCCAGTGAGTTCAGTCCTCCTGTAATCTTTAGCATTTCTGAGCCAGAGTTTCTAACGGATTTGATCTCCACCCGTCTTTCTTGCTCTTATACCGAAATATCTTTCGGGTTATTTCGAGAAAAGAATGTCAGTGGATGCCATACCCTTGGTAAAAGCTCGCCTGTAGGGCTTCCTTGGTGGCGCAGTGGTTGAGAGTCTGCCTGCCGATGCAGGGGACGTGGGTTCGTGCCCCGGTCCGGGAAGATCCCACATGCCGTGGAGCGGCTGGGCCCGTGAGCCATGGCCGCTGAGCCTGCGCGTCCAGAGCCTGTGCTCCACAACGGGAGAGGTCTCAACAGTGAGAGGCCCGTGTACCGCAAAGAATGATAATAATAATAAATAAATAAGCTTGCCTGTATATTTCTAGTTATTTAGTATATACTTAGTCATTTTCTACCCAAGTAATGAACAAAGCAAACATAATATGTTTATAAGAACTACCTATATCTGATTAATATTTTAAAAAATTGATTATAAACCAAATAAACAGATTAGTTACTAGATAAATAGTTCATGAGGTACATAAAATTTTTGCCTGTAAAAAGATCTCTTAAAATTAATAGTAATTCTTCAGACTTTCTGTGTGAATATTTTCATAATCAAATGTAAATATATTTATAATGTATTATAATGTAATAAAAATACACTTCAAAATAAAATCTAAAAAAGTAGGTTTGTTTTTGGAACAAGGCAGGTTATGTGCGTATTTGTTTTTGTTCTGTTTTGTTTTGTTTTTGCTGCACTGCGCAGCTTGCGGGATCTTAGTTCTCTGACCAGGGATCAAACCCATGCCCTCAGCAGTGAAAGCATGGAGTCCTAACCACTGGACCACCAGGGAATCCCTGTGCATATTTGAATAAATTTTATTTTAGTCATCCTTAAATAAAATGAATATAATTTCTGAATAGTTTGTCAAAATAAAAAAGGATACAGGCAAGTGCTTCAATTGCACCCTCTTGTTTGATATTGTCATCAATTGCTCCCAGCCATGGAAGAACCTTCTCCAAAAAAATATTCATTGTTTCCATGGTACCTATTTTGCTCATGACGCCTATACAACGAGCAGCCATGTGCCTCACTGCAGTGCTGGGGTACTGAAGGCACATATAAAGATGAGGCAAATGCTGTACCAACTAAAAACAAAAAGTTTAAGATAATCAGAACACTCATTAGGGAATCTACTGTTTAAAATATAACTATAACGGCCCATACTCAGAGGCTCTCAATATTCTAAGTAACTCTAAATCCAAGAATATCTCCAATTACCTCAAAACATTACTGTCAAAACATCCTCAATAAAAATTTAAATCTAAGTTGTTATTATAATGCTTTTAAAAAGAATAGAAAGGTGCAGAACTTCTCCCCTGTTCAATATCCTCTTAGGCATCAGGGAACACTCAATTCTTTCCAAAATTAGCAGGGAACGCATCAAAGGGACTTGTAAAAATCTCCTACTGAGGGTGGGAAAATGACACCACACATCATCAGCCCCCTCCCAATATGGCTTAGTTTTAGGTACATACTTTTTTATTCACTGGGTTGAGTGATCTCGATTTTGTTCTGGGCACTATACTTTGGTAGGTATTTTCCACTTTAACTTCCTGGCTTACCAAAGGCAATATGATCACAAGACCACAACATATCCCATTATTAAATGTCGGCTGCATGGAAGCCAGGATTAATGCTCATGAGATCCAGGTACTTGCTCAACAGACTAGCCTTACAGCTCAGCTGAATGCATGCTGTTGATCACGGAGGATGAGCATATAAAGGATTCTGCCCTTCTTTACTAATGATAAATCCGCAAAATTTAACAAGAATATGCTTTATTGCTATATAAACAGAAAAATTTCACTCTTCTCTACTCTCTCCTAGATTCTCCCTCTTATATTAGATGGGAATAGAGAATTGGAGATAGCACCCTTCACAATGTTATAAACTGCAGAGAGCTTCCTATTGCAGTTATACGGAAAGAGTAATACTTTCTTCAATGGAAAAACCAGACAATTAATTCTCTAGTCTATGTTCCTCCTCCCTCTGTTCCAATTTTTTGGTAAGAGATATTTTAACAGTCAAAAAATAAACCCAGGTTCTATCTTTGCCACTGACTAGTTTCATCTCTGAGAGGTAACTTCCTTCTACCATTACATTTATCTTGGAAAGAGGTTTTATTTCATGTACTCTTCCTTTCCTAGACTATATTATTAAGATGGTATAGATGAATAGGGATGCGGCTTTCTTTCCTGTTTACACCTGGCTTCTGTGTCATCAGAGCCCTGTCCCTACTGCCCTGTATTCTAAGCTCCCAGAGTGGGTTTTCTATCATTCATGCACCCAGCTCTGCCTCAAAGCCCATAAGAGTTGAGTTGTCAGGAAAGAAGGAATCTAGATATAGCATATAAAAGAAAATGCAATTATAAGAGATGACATCAAAGTTGCACTTTTCATTCAAGCCTTAAGTCTAATAAGACTACTTGTTTTACTAGGAAAAAAAACTACACTTGCATTAGTTAGTTACCAAGGGATGAAGCTCAGAATCCATTGACACTGCTGCTGTTTCAAAAACTTGCAGAGAATTCACCAGTTCTTGGGCAGGGCCATCTCCCTTTTCCAGGAGGGACTTTCCATCTATTAAAACATATTGATTTAAGTGCATATTACCTTACCTTGCAAATAATTCTTTAAAATCTAGAGCCCACAGAAAGTTTTAGCACTCCCCCAAGTACTGTGGGAGAGTCTATTTTGCTTTATAATGTAAAATGAAATACCATGCCCTTAATTTAACTGCTGAGGTACTACACCTAAAGCAACTAAAGATGTTTAACATAATGATCCATTTCAAATATCTGTTTCTAAATATGTAATAGAAAAAGTAAAAAGCAAAAAGTATGCAAAATGACATGAAAATAAATTAAATGTTTGTACCAACCTTCCATTTAAAAACTTACCAGCTGGCCTGGGATAAACAGGTATAGGCATTGTTATTTTATAAGGACATACGTAATGAATATATACTGAAATTTGTTTAAAATGCAACTCGGAAAAATATGTACACACCAAAATTATTTATGTCGATTGTATTCCTCAATGGACCAACCATAGCATCCCAGAGATGTGGTAACTTCACTGTCATTTCACCACCAAAATGCTTCACTATAGTTGTCAAGGCAAATTCAGCTCCTCTCCGTTGTACCAGGTAAGGCTTCTGGGCCTAAAATTCAATGTTAGTTGAAAACGAAATTTGAGAAAAAAGTATAATGCATTTGAAATGTTATTAAGATAATTTAAAAGTCACTACCTAAGAATTCACAGTGTTACCATTAACTAATTAAGCAATTACTGGACATATTTACCATAACTATAAACATTTCTCAATAATTAAACTTACATGGGCATAAAATCCCTAACTAGATTTTCACATCCGAAGTAAAATACTTTCGGGGGCTTGGAGATAAGGAATAGACAAATATGTGCTGTTTCTAGAGACAGTTCTAAGTAACATGTTTTTTTCTTCTCTCCACCCCAAAGAAACAGGTAGAGAGAGGAAAAGGAGATAAAATGATGGGCCCTTATTTATATTTGCTTAAGGGATAGAATATGAGCATCTATTTAATTTAACCACAAGATTAATAACCTCTTACTTAGCAGTATTTTTTTTTTTTTTTTGCAGTACGTGGGCCTCTCTGTTGTGGCCTCTCCCGTTGCGGAGCACAGGCTCCGGACGCGCAGGCTCAGCGGCCAGGCCCCACAGCCCCAGCCGCTCCGCAGCATGCAGGATCCTCCTGGACCGGGGCACGAACCCGTGTCCCCTGCATCGGCAGGCGGACTCCCAACCACTGCGCCACCAGGGAAGCCCAGTAATTTAATTATAATTAAATAGAAAAGAAACTGTCCCCCCAGAAAGATACATATATATTTTTAAATGAAGGAACTATGTAAACCATGTAAGTATAGATATTAAAACTACAATAAATTTTTGATTAAAATTATGGGAAGAATATAGATAGTGAAAAAACCTTCATTCACAGAATATTTTAAAAGAAATATACACAATAAGCTAAGATTTTGGTTTAAAAAAAGAAACTTAAAATAGGCCTATACTTTATAGAAATATATTAAACACATGTCTTTTAGCATTGATAGTTTATTGCTGAACTCAGGTTAAGTTCCTATGTCTTGCAACCAAAAGAGCTACCTAGAGCATTCATTCCATTGTTAACAATGTGACTGTAAGATTTTCCAAAACCAAACACTTTTTAAAATCATCTTTAAAGAAGACTGTACTGTAGAATAAGTAGACCAATGAAACAGAATAGAGAGCCCAAGGAGATCCTTATACATACAAAGCATAATATAAAACAGAGGTACCATTATAAACCAGGAAGGAAAAGATTCAACGGTGGGATAAACTGGCTGTTCATGTGGGCAAATAAATTTAGATCCCTACCTCCCTCACATCACATAGTTAATAAATTCCAAGTTGACTAAAAGTCAGATAGGTAAAACTCTGACGTGTATAAACTTATCCTCTGAATATCAACAGCAATTCCTGACACTGATAGGACTGGGAAAAGTTAGCTTTCACTATTACTTAACATCTCTGTAGTCACTGTTATAGGAATTAGTTTATATTCATGAATGACTCTTGTACCCACTACTGAGAAGGTTTCTTGCCTAGGAAGATAATCATCAAGTTAAGCTGGTAAAAATAATAAGAGGCATGAGAAATTTGAAGAAGTTTTCAGTTTTTCTGGACCCTGTTGCTGCAGTACTCCAAAAAGTTATTAGCCCCAGTTCCTTCACTTAAAAATATTAAAATACAATTCTAGAAGCTGATATGACAATTTAGCTCTCAATCTGTAAGATATTTGTTTTAAAATCAGAGTATTCAAAGAAGAAAACTATTTACCTCATCAAGTTCAACAAGGATATTTCCACTACCTCCTGCAGGAAGATCTGCTATTTGAGCTTTTACTGCTTTGGGGGTAGGACCTCGCCTACTTGTGATAGCAAAAGCAGCTTTTTGATGCCTATAGAGTGTAATTATACCCCTGTGCTTGGTGACAGTATGATGCATTCCATCTTTTTCAGAGTTGGATCCTATTAAGGAAAAAGGTTAAATAACTTTTAAAGTATAATATAGGTGACCAAATGTTTCCTGCTCCAAAAGAGATACAACACATTTTAAAATTGTCTTTTAAGCCTCAATTTTTATAGGCCAATAATATTTTCTTTAGACAATGAAGTGGTAACAAAAATCAATAATTTATACCATTGAATGCTTTAATATTTGCATAGGACCATACTTAATACAACCAAATTTGCAGCATCATATTAACAACAAGAAATATTACATGCAAGAACGAAGGTACCTTCAGTTAAAAGTACATTAATTCTTTAAAAATGAATGCTTCCAGGCATAAAAAGAAACATTAAAAAACAATGCAAGTAAGTTTTCTTTTAAAAAAAAAAAAAGTCCATAGTTACCATGAATTCAGAAACACCAACCACTGCAAAATATTGCTGCCTCACATAGCTCTCAGGGACAGGGATGGGGGAATTTAGGACTAAGGTATGTGAAGAAACATTGGTCCTTGAGATTAGCCTACAAAGAGCAGTTACTTTCCATATAAATTTTCTGGATGAAAATAGAAAAGCTGTTTAAGCATTATTTGCTAAAGGTAACAGAGCCCACTTATCTCATAAGACATGTACTAAATTAGAGAAACCAGAATTTTACAGGAAGAACTTTTATTCACCACTGGATATAATTAAGTTTTCTAGCTCTGTTAACAGTAAACCCTATAATTATGGTCTTGAAAGAGAAGTTAAGCGTTAACACCTGTCTCATAGAATTCAGTCATTTTATATATCACGTCTTTTATGAATAACTTATTTAAGTTAAGAGGTTGTGATTTTATTAGCAATATGTGCAAATTCTCTCAAAATGGGAAAAAGCTCCAACATAAACTGGATTTGTGCTTAAATTATACCTGTAAGTGACTATAAACAAATTTAAATGGTTAATTCTTTCTCTACCCCAAATAAAACTTTAGATATATACCTTTAGAATTTTCCTGGCCACTTTGTGTTGGTACTGGACACGTGACAGAAGGAGTTAGATATGGGTCCACACAAAGTGAGCTACAGAGATTTTTAATAATTTTTGAATTGGGACAGGGCGTCCTTCTTGTGCACTGCTGAAGCAGTTTGGCTATGCACTGAGCCGCGTAGTTCTGCACTAGAGTATTCTCTTCTTTTTTAATTGTCTCCATTAATGGTTTTATAATAGGATTTAATTTCTCCGGAAGTTGCTGCAAGCTTACAACTGCACATGCAGCAAAAGTATGCACTCTCAACTGCAACACCTGCCACTCCTGGTTGGTCTCTGTAACGGTCATTTGGACCTGCTGTCGTTTACTATCTAACTGCTGTAACACTTGAAGATTTAAATCGAAAGATGACGTGACTTCATTAAAAACAGCAGTGACCTATTAAAAAAGAGAAATCAAAAATCATTAAGGACATCAACCCCAAATAGCCTGTAAACTCCTAAAGGGCAGACAACAAACTTTCTGTTTCAATTTTAAGTTCCATGATATCTAGTACTATTTTAGTATTCAGTAAACTAAATAAATGTCTAAAACCTTCCAAGTAAACTTTATTTTATTTTTTATTTATTTATTTTTTTGTGGTACGCGGGCCTCTCACTGTTGTGGCCTCTCCCGTTGTGGAGCACAGGCTCCAGACGCGCAGGCTCAGTGGCCATCGCTCACGGGCCCAGCCGCTCCGTGGCATGTGGGATCCTCCCGGACCGGGGCACGAACCCATGTCCCCTGCATCGGCAGATGGACTCTCAACCACTGCGCCACCAGGGAAGCCCTAAACTTTATTTTAATCTGACTTAATTTAACATTAGTATTATATTGTTTAAGAAAGACAGTTTCTTGAGAGACTTATTATATCTAATAAGTTTGAGTGAAAAATCACACACAATACCCATATAGTGAAATGAGAACGCTGTAAGCAAATATAAACCAACAGTTAAGAGAGGATGGTACAATAGTCATTAATTATTTAATTACCAAGAGCTGCTTAAAGCTGTAAGACTATGGCATCAGACTATTTTACAAGCCCCATTAAAAGAGTGTTCAATACATCTTCTTAAAACAACTTTATGAGATATAACTCACATACAATACACTCATTTAAAGTGTACAATTCAATGGTTTTTATTATATTCAGAGTTGTACAACCATCACTACAATTTTAGAACATTTTCATCACCCCCATGTAACCACTTATCTACTTTCTATCTTTATAGATTTGCCTATTCTGGACATTTCATATAGATGGACTAATATAATGTGTAATCTTTTGTGACTAGATTCTTTCATTTAGCATAATTCTTCCAAGGTTCACTGATGTTGTAGCATGTATAATAACTTCATTCTTTTTTTTGCCAAATGATATTACACTATATGGATATATCAGTTGCATTTTTCCATTCATTAGTTGATGAATGGATGGGTTGGTTCCACCTTTTAGCTATTACGAATAATGTTGCTATGAACGTTTATGTACAAGTTTCTGTGCACACATTTTTTAAATTACCATTTAAAGACTGTGTGATGGATTACACAACAAAAATAGTCTTCTTGTTTGATGGGTAACTGCAATCATAAAGGGGCTCCATAAATCCAATCTGATCAATGTTGGTCAGAAAAGCCTGTAACATTAAAGAACCTACCTTTTTTTTTAATGGAGAACCCAATTTTTCAGACTTAGAAATAATCAATTCCCTTATGGACAAGACTGATAATGCCAACCTCTATTATAAAAAGCAAAATAGGCACACAAATAAGATCTTCTTTTATCATTATAAAATACCAAAGACTTTAAATTAAGCTGTATCTGCTTCATCTTGATCTGTTCTCTACAAAGGAACATGATCACATACCACTTCTAGCTTATACTCTCCGCTTTGCTTTGTCTATTTTATGTGTTCAAGCTTTGCATAAGATTATTTGAAACAGGTTTCATTACTAAAAGTTTAAAAACATTGTCCTAAATACACTATGCTTCTGTCAATTTTCAATGATTCTAGGCAACTTAGGAAAAGCTTTCCAATTACCCCAAATTCACTCAACAAATATTTAATGAGTAATACTAAGAGATGAATATCAATGTCTTCATACACTCAAAAAATGTTGAGAATAATGTGGGAGACAGATACGTAAGTAAACAAGACAATGTAACATGAAACTGAGGTAGGTGCAAGTTGCTGTGGTAGCACAAGGATAGCTTAACTCTTCTTAGAGGAGACAAAAGTAGAGAAGGCTTGCCAGAGGCAGTTAACACTTATGCTAGGTTCTTAAACAATGGATAAGTCTGGAGTTATGGGGACATCTTGGCAAACAGAGTGAGGTAGGGAGTGCAAAGTGAGGCACTGTCCAAGGAACTGACAACAGCTTACCACGGCCTGAGCACAGGGCGATGGAGGAATGTCAAGAGATGAACTTGGGATGAGCATAGAGGCTGGAGGGTAGGGAATTTCTGGCAAAGGAAAGAGGAGCTCAGACACCAAAGTGAGAATGAGTGAAGCAAAGAAAGTGAGTGAGGGTGGTGTACTTCTGCAAGAGAATAACTAGGCTTAAGTGGAGGAAGTTTGAGAATAATGAGGAGAAAAGAGATGGGGAATTTAGAGAAGGTGTTTAAAGTAAGAAAAAAACTAAAATCAAGGAAAAAGAAAATAATGTTTTTAAGTAGGGGAGGGATGTGTTCAGAGTGGCACTAAGAATTTCATTAGTGTGGCACAGCAAGCAGGATGGAATGAACCAGAGACTGCCTGGAGCCTTAGAGATGAGTCAGGACCTAGTCATAAAGTACTAAGGCCTTTGACTGGGTTGTGGTGATCGAAACAGAGAAAGGATAAACATATGAAATTTTCTAAAAGGAAATGTTAACAAGATTTGAGACTGTGCTTATAAAGGGTTATTTTCTGTTAAAAAATAAATCCCAATTTTGGTTGTGTTAAGTTTGAAATGATAGTGAGATATCCAAGCAAAAATGCCTAATTGAAGAACATAAAAGATCAAGAGAAGATAGCACAGTACATGGTTAAGAACTAAATTGTGAGAATGGTGACAGACAAAGGAAGACCTTCAGGAAATGCCTATATGTTGCAGGTAAGAATAAAATAGGGATGCAAAGAAAGTTACAAAGAGCAGTGGCTCTTAGCCAAGGCCAAGACTAATCTTTTAAAATTGCTCTTCCCTCAAATATGCTCTTCTAGAGACTCTGATATCCCAGGTCAAAACCACTGGACTAAGGAAGCTGATGAAACAGAATAGGAGTTTCACTGGGGAGTGAGAGGTTTGAATAAGAAAAGCTTTAAGAGTCCATGTAATAGCTTTAGAAAGAAATGTCAGAAACAGTAAGAAGGGAACCCAGACCTTAAAGAAAATTTGAGGTTTTATTCCAGGAAGGCAAAATATGGGGGAGGGGAGGCAAAAAGGAGAAATTATAGAAAAACAACAATCAGAAAAACTCAGAAAAAAAATTGAAGCAATTTTAGCTTTTTTTCACAGGTGAGAACAAAAAAAATTTCAACTATATTATTTTTTCAATAAGAAAGGGGGATAAGAAATGAAGCATGCTCTTTCACAGCAATCAACACAAGTGAAGCAGCTGAGTTTCTGGTTCTTGAACTCATAAAAGGAAGAACTCATTTACACCACCTAACCTCAAAGACTTACTAAGTACAAAGATACAGTAATCAAGACACTGGTGCTAGCATAACAGACAAATAGACTGAACAAATAGAGCCCATATACAGACACACATTTACATTTCAATTAATTTTTGACAAAGGTGCCAAAGAAATTCCATGGCGAAAGAAAAATCTTTTCAATAAATGATGATGGAAAAATTAGGTATCTATATGAAAAACAAAACGCAATCTCTACTTCACACTATATATAAACATAAATATGGATGATTGAACAAAAACTAAAACTACAATGCTTTATAAGAAAATGTGTGTGAATAACTTCACCACTTGGAGATAAAAAAAGGTACCTTAGGTCACAGAACACAATAACCATAAAAGAAAATAACTGATAAACTAGACTTCATCAAACTTAAAAATATCTGCTCATCCAAAGACACCATTAACAAAATGAAAAGGCAAGCCACACAGTGGGAGAAAATATTCGGAAAGCATCTATCTGACAAAGGATTGGTATCCAGGATATATAAAGAACTCCTACAACTCAATAATAAAAAGACAACAGACAAAAGATTTGAACAGACATTTCAGAAAGGAAAATCAACAAACGGCCAATAAGACATAAAAAAGTGTTAAACATATTAGTCATCAAGGAAACACAAGTTAAAACCACAATGACACTATCACACAACCACCAGAAAGGCAAAACTTACAAGGAGTGACCATCATCAAATGTTGGTGATGATGCAGAGCAACCAGAACTCTCATATATTGCTGATTAGAAGGTAAAATGATACAGCCACTTTGGGAGAAGTGCAATTTTTTATAAAACTAAATAAACACCTCACCCTATGACCCAGCAATTCCACTCCTATGTATTTACCCAAGAGAAATGAAAATATGTCTTTAAAAAACTTGTACAAAAATGTTTATAGCAGCTCTGAGCTAAGAACTTGGAGTAGCCCAAATGTTCATCAAGCAGAGAAGGGCTTACACTAGTTGTGGTATATTTATACAATGAAAGAAAACTCAGCAATAGAAAAGAATGAATTAGTGATACATATAACAACATGTATTATTTTACAAAACATTGTGCTGAAAAAGATCCTTACACCAAACAGCACAGAGTGTATGATTCCATGTATATGAAATTCTAGAACAGGCAAAAGTAATCTATGGTGAAGGTAAAACCAGAACAATGGTTATTTGAGGGCAGGGGATTGACTGGGAAGTGTTATGGCACTGTCTGTATCTTGATAGAGGTTTGGGTTTCATAGGTATTTGCTTCTGTTAAAATTTATCATATGTTCCATTGGAGATTTGTACAATCCATAGTACATAAGTTTTACCTCAAAGAAGAACAAAAAAACATAACTCAATTTTAGTTAATGACACAAAAAAAGAGAAAAAAACATAAAAACTGAATTTTAGTTTAAGTGTACTGATATCTGTCTGTAACTTACTTAAAAATGCACCAAAAATTAATGGTTGAATAGAGGGGTAGAGAGTTGCATATATATGTGATAAAGCAAATTTAGTAAAATGTTAACTGTGTAATCTAGTTGGTAGGTATATGAGACTTCATTGTGTAATTCTCTTATGTTTGAATATTTTCATTGTAAGTTGGCAAAAGGGAGGAGAAGTACTCAAGAACTTAGAGAATCAATTTTTTCTATACTCTGCCAGTCTTAAGCAAAACTGAGAAGTGACAAAAATGTAACAGTTTTTTCTAATAAAGGTATATTGGTTTGTCAAAGCAGAGATAAAAAAAAAATCCCTTCCCCATTCTCTTATTTCAAGGAAAGTCAATACAATGAAATAACCTTTCTAAAGGGTAGTGATGACAGGCTACCAAGCCATAAATAGATTCAACAAATTAGTGTTTTTGTGGTAAACATGACATGACAAAGTTCTTATCCTTATTTCATGCTCTAAAATTAAGGTTACTTCTTTACTCACCAGGTCATTAGCTTGATCAATTGTAAAAACATTGTTGTTTACTCTATTACCAACTTCAATATGTGCATCAGCTAATGATGAAATAAGCTGTTTACACTCATTCTGCATTCGTGTGAATGGAACGGCAATTTCATCATAATATAAATGTTCTGAAAGGATATCAAGTAAACGTGGCTGCACAGCTAGGGTAACAGCTCTACACTCCTAAAATATAACAGACAACAAATATTCAGGGCAAATATGCAAACATAATTCCAGAAATGCATAAATCTTCGCTTGCAAACTACCAAGTCTAAATTTCTATTGATTTTGAACCTATATTCTCTTATCTCCCAGAACAACATAGTTATTAGTTGCACAGAGAAAAGGTATCACACCCAAACTACTCTAAAATTTTAATATGAATGACTATAGCACATGCACATGGAACTATTACAATTCCATTAAACTTTCCACTTAATTACTCTTACTTTATTCTGAATTTATTCCAAGTTTACATATATATTATATACCACAGATTTAAAAATATACAACTGTAAAAAGAAATCAGCCAGAAAAGAACACTTAGCATGCACTAAAAATGTTATTTAAAAACTCATTAGATTTCTTAACAGTTGAACCCACAGCTTCACATGCCATACTGTAGAAATGGATATATAATTTAAAGGCTACTTACCTGCCCCCAAATTTAACTAACCCTTCCCACTCTCTCTGGTTGTTGCCTGCCCCAACCAGAGGGGGAATGACCTCAGTGGTGAGCCATGAGGGGTTCTGTGGGATCTGGGTGATCAGCCTGGGCTTCACAGAGTAAGTCCAGAGAAGCTCTGTGAGGGTCCAGAAACCGAACTGTCAACACTTGCTGCTGAGTCTGAGAGGCACAAAAACACAGCATCACTGCCTCTCCAGCACACCGAGTCCTGCCTAAAAACAGATGAGCCTTGCTTCTTTCCAGAGGCAAAGCTGGGGTTTCAGTTGCAATAGAGCATGGCTCAATTACTTTTAGACACAGCTCTGACAAACTGCTAAGAGGCAGTAACAAGCAGCTCTCACAGCAAGTGCAGACAGTTAAATTTCCAGAATTCCAGTCAATGGAATAAACAAAGCCAGCAGGAAGTTTCTCTGATTTACAGAAGCAAGTCTTACACAAAATCATACGTCTTACTAGAAGTTAAAAATTAAAGGGGCTGTAAGGGAATGGCTTATTTGGAAACATAAAGATTTGGGTTTAAATGTGGAGATTTTATTCTTCCTGTGACCAAAAATCTGCCCTTGCTACTAGTCATAAAAATGGATTTCTATCACTCAAAGCCTCTTATCTTTTGTAGTTCTCAAGTACAAGACTGGGGGTTCTAAGAAAAAAGTCTAGGGTTAAAGGCAAATGAGAAACAATATTGCAATATAATTTGAATACTTTTCTATAAATGTTGGATCTTTATACAGAGAAAATTTTCACTTTTCTGTTTGTAAAATATAATGAAAATAATCCTAACAGCTAAGGAAATTGGTTTAAATTGTCTTCATTTATTTTTGGGCAAAATCTTACCTTCTGTAAAGCAGCCCATTCACAGATTACCAAAGCTACACTAATTCTCTGTAAGGCAGATTTGGAGTTCAAATGGAAGAGTAGTAACTGGCCAAGGGATTCAGCTGGTTTAATTTCTTGGGTTACCACATTTACACCTGGATCACAGATACAACAACAAAGTGCTCCTAACAACCTAAGAGGGAGAAAAAAAGAAGTTACTATAGAATTGCTTGAAGTTTCCCCTATTGAAGCTATAACTTTTCCCAAGGAAGACATAACTCCTATCTTATCTTCATAAAAATATATAAATCTTACTTTTAAAACTTCAAAAAAATTAGAAACTTTTTCTTATGCTTTAATTTTTTCCCTACTCTGTAACTAGTGTGATGGAGGAAAGACTGACAGACACATCAGAGGAATCTTTTGGTTAAATGACTTTTGAGTTTATGTATACTTACTTGGCTGCCATCATTCTAGCCCGCATAACAACAAAATCCCTGGTGGCAGGGTCTTCCATGATGGTGTCTGCACCTGCAATGTACTCCTGAAGTACTTCTTTACTCTGGCTTTGGCCTTGACGCACCTTACCACCTGTTTTTTCCTAGAGGGAATAAGGGGGAAGAAAACAATAATTAAAGATTAACCATTAAAATTTAATAGACAACATCAAAAACACTCTCATTTGTTATAATCCCAGTAAAATACAGTTCTTTTCACAAAATTTTAACGGATAAAAATTGCTATGCATTTTGTCAAGGTTCTAGTGATTTAATTTTTCCTTATGTTACAATAATGGTATCATGCTTATAATAAAGCAATACAGATTTCTTACATGGTTACTGTATTAATAATTATGAGTTGAAAAAAATAATAATAATTATGAGTTGAACATACAAATACATTATGTCCCTCTACACTTACCTTGGCTCTAGCTTTTACTTCAAGCAGCATATTTAAATCAATAGGTAAATGAGAAGGCTGCATCATTAAGCAAAGCCAAGCACCCATCCATGGACAAGCAGCTGCTACCACATACTGAACTGAAGCCTTGCTCAACAATTCCATCCAAACCTGCAGAATGAAAAGGGAACAAGAAAGTGAAATTTTTCTAGCAAGGCCTAAAAAAACCTAATACTTACTTTTAGGGATACTGAATCAAAAAAAAAAAAAAAAGTAGGAAATAGCACAGAGATTAATTTTAAAATTCAATATAGAGGCTTATTTTTAAATACTGTTTTTGGGTAGGTAGGTTCATATACTAAAAAAAAGTAATACACGAGAAAGTCTTTTAAAAAAGGAATGCAAAGTATTTTCCCCAGTATTTTATGAAAATCACTTAAAAAAAAAGATACCCATAAAAATAAGTTATCAAAATCTCAGTAAGTCTCTGAAATCCTTTGTATGTATCATAAAGCTCAATATGCAGTCCTATATTCAACACTGCTTCAATATATAATAGCTCCTATAAATAACCTCTGCTAAATTCAGAGGTAGTGATATCCTAGTATAAATTAAGAACAGTATAAGTCTTGATTCATGATCTTACTCAATAAAGCACCTTTTTTGATGCCTAGCATTAAATGGGCTAGGGCCAGCATGTAGAAATAATACCAATGTTAACCCAAGGCTGTTAACAATGAGCCACCTCAGAGGTCAGTGATTCAAGATTAACTTAACAGGTTTTAAAGGTACAACAGTGCCATTTCCTCCCATAAATATTATTAAATACATCAAATGTCTATTCTTTAAAGGTTCCAACACATATGAACAATCTTGCTAAGTAATAAAAAAGTACAAGTCTAAACTATGACAATCAGACTCTATATATTACCAATAAATCCCAAAGATGCTCTGCAGAATCAATAAGCATGTTGATAAACAGCAAAATGAGGGATGGAGAAAAGCAGCCTTTCCTTCATTTTATTCTCTGTATTGAGGCTATAAAGAAAGCGCTTAAAACGTTTGCCAGGTAGGTCACACAAGCAGCAGGGCTAACCAGGACTTAACTACTATATTCCATAAGAAGCCTATTTCCTTGTCTCATTTTGCAGATCTCCAGACTATTCAAATCTCTTGGATGATTTCTAATTTCTTAAAATCCCTGATCAACAACAGTACAGAGTTATGAAAATTTTTTTACATCTACCAAGATACTGGGAAAGGAGTACAGATATATTCACCATATACCTTGTGAATGAGGTCCAGAATTTCCTGGCTGCTTTCTAAAACACAAAACTGAAAAATGTGTCGAAGCATATCAGGAAGGATAGGTATAAGCCAAGATGAAGAGTTCTAAAAACAAAAACAAAATCAAAATTATAGCATATAATTCTTTGGTGTTAGCTTATTTAAAAAGCTGTAAGTCAAATAACAGAAGTACTACCATGAAAAGACTGTATGACTTCATCAATAATGTTCAACTGGTGATAAATTTTGACAAGATTCTGGAGCAACAATACCGCATTTACTATTCCAATGCTTTGGAGAAATTAAATGGCACACAATCGCTAGGAAGCTGGAGAAAGTCTGATTATGATTAACAACACTGAATTGTGCTTCTAATAAATTGAAATCATCCTCTATATGGGAGCAAGCTCTAACCAGCAACAACTCTTTGGTTACATTATATATCACTGCTCAGTCAGGGAAATTTGACAAATGATCAGATTACTGCTGCTGTGCTAAACAAACAGTTTAAGTTCTGTGTGCTCACCATTAACGCAAGTAATGAACTGTAAGATGATATCCAACCTAGAAAATTCAACTTTGAGTTCACTACAAAATTAAGGCAACTGTTCTTTTTTTTTTTATATTTATTTTTGGCTGTGTTGGGTCTTCGTTTCTGTATAAGGGCTTTCTCCAGTTGCGGCGAGCGGGGGCCACTCTTCATCGTGGTGTGTGGGCCCCTCACTGCCGCGACCTCTCCCGATGTGGAGCACAAGCTCCAGATGCGCAGGCTCAGCAGTTGTGGCTCACGGGCCTAGCCGCTCCGCGGCATGTGGGATCTTCCCGGACCGGGCATGAACCTGTGTCCCATGCACTGGCAGGCATACTCCCAACCACTGCGCCACCAGGGAAGCCCCAAGGCAAATGTTTTTAATCTATTTTGGGTTAGGGACCCTTTGAAAATCTGGTGAAACTATACACAGAGGAGGAACCAAGATGGCGGAGTAGAAGGATGTGCTCTCACTCCCTCTTGCAAGAACACCAGAATCACAACTAGCTGCTGGACAATCATCGACAGGAAGACACTGGAACTCACCAAAAAGATACCCCACATCCAAAGACAAAGGAGAAGCCACAGTGAGATGGTAGGAGGGGCGCAATCACAGTAAAATCAACTCCCATAACTGCTGGGTGGGTGACTCACAGACAGGAGAACAGTTATACCACAGAAGTCCACCCACTGGAGTGAAGGTTCTGAGTGCCATGTCAGGCTTCCCAACCTGGGGGTCCGGCAACAGGAGGAGGAATTCCTAGAGAATCAGACTTTGAAGCCTAGTGAGATTTGATTGCAGGACTTCAACAGGACTGTGGGAAAGAGAGACTCCACTCTTGGAGGGCACACACAAAGTCGTGTACGCATCAGGACCCAGGGGAAGGAGCAGTGACCACAGGGGAGACTGAACTAGACCTACCTGCTAGTGTTGGAGGGTCTCCTGCAGAGGTGGGGGTGGGCTGTGGCTCACCATGGGGACAAGGACACTGGCAGCAGAAGTTCTAGGAAGTACTCCTTGGCATGAGCCCTCCCAGAGTCTGTCATTAGCCCCACCAAAGAGCCCAGATAGGTTCCAGTGTTGGCTTGCCTTAGGCCAAACAACCAAGAGGGAGGGAACCCAGCCCCACCCATCAAGTCAAGTGGATTAAAGTTTTACTGAGCTCTGCCCACCAGAGCAACAGTCAGCTCTACCCACCACCAGTCCCTCCCATCAAGGCTCTTACATAGCCTCATCTGCCAGAGGGCAGACAGCAGAAGCAAGAAGAGCTACAATCCTATAGCCTGTGGAACAGAAACCACATTCACAGAAAGATAGACAAGATGAAAAGGCAGAGGGCTATATACCAGATGAAGGAACAAGATAAAACCCCAGAAAAACAACTAAATGAAGTGGAGATAGGCAACCTTCCAGAAAAAGAATTCAGAATAATGATAGTGAAGATGATCCAGGACCTCGGAAAAAGAATGGAGGCAAAGATCGAGAAGATGCAAGAAATGTTTAATAAAGACCTAGAAGAATTAAAGAACAAATGAACAGAGATGAACAATACAATAACTAAAATGAAAACTACACTAGAAGGAATCAA